>NC_136268.1:28782574-28806298 GCF_964187855.1 Myxine glutinosa | reverse complement strand
TCTGATTTCCTGTTTGGCATTGAGGACCTCCATCCATTGTTGAGACAGCAGAAGCAGCATGTCCAGAGTAGAGTGACCTGGTCTGAAACCAAATTGATGATCAGAGATCAAGCCATTGGAGAAGAGGAAAGATTTCATATCCGAAGCAATGATGGATTCCATGACTTTGCTGATAATTGGGAGCAGGCTGATTGGTCTGTAGTTGCAAGGATCTGTTTTTGCACCTTTTTTGTGTAAAGCGGTAATGTTAGCTGATTTCCAGGATGCTGGCAGATGACCTTGAGCAAAAGATAGGGTGAAAAGAACAGAGAGAGGGTGAGATAGAGCGGCAGAGCAGGATTTTAAGACCCGTGGGCTGATGCCGTCTGGTCCAGTTGCAGAATCAGAGTCGAGGTTTGACAAAAACTCCTCCACCTTGTCAGGAGAGAAGGACACAGAGTCCAGGAGCAGTTGGGTTCGACTGGGAAAGGTGGGAACAGAGAGAGATGGGTTTGGGACTAAGGATTTCGAGGCGAACACAGAGTTGAGGCATTCGGCTTTGTCACGTGCGATGTCAACTGTGTGGCCATTTGAGGTAAGGGAGGGGATGGAGGGGGAACAAACACCAGAAACGGATTTGACCAGACGCCACCAGGATTTGGAGGAAGGAGACAGGTTTGAGAGTTCATTCTTGAGTGAGGAGAGATAGTGCTTCCTGGCACTCCTGAGGGTAGACACACACTTGTTCCGAGCTTGGTGGAAGGAACTGAGATTTCCTTCAGTTGGATTAGCCTTCCAAGAGGCAAAGGCAAGTTGTTTCAGGGCAACTGCCTCACCACAAGATTCAGTGTACCATGGACGGGAGGAAGGGTAAGACAATTGAAGGCGAGATGGGATAAATCTGTGCATGAGAGAGATCAGTTTGCTTTGGAAGAATTCCCAGGAAGAATTGATGTCAGAGGCAGTGGAGATGGGAGACCAATCCAGACGATTGATGGCTGCTTGAAGACCGTCCCAGTCGGCCTGAGTGAAATGCCAGACTCGTCGACGCTGAGGAGGCTCTCTGAGAATGGCCAGAGAGATGTCCACTTTGACAAGCACATGATCAGAAGAACCGATTGGAGCAGAAGAAGAGCAGCAGACATTAGCAGGGAAGTTTGTCATAACCAAGTCTAGAAGAGAAGATACTCCATTGGCTGAGATCCGGGTCGGGAAATTGACAGATTGTGTCAATCCCAGTGAGTCACAGAAGTCCTTTGCTGAGGTGCCATGACTAGTGAGAGAGGAACCCACACCCAACCAGGTGGCATGATGACAGTTGAAGTCACCACATATGAGGAAGAGAGAGTTGGGATGAGTGGATAGAAGTTGGTCCATGTTGTCAGACATTGAAATGTAGATGGAGTCATCACTGTTTGGGGGACGGTACAGAACACATATGAACAAAAGGTGGGAGCGGAGAGGAAGCCGTAACCAGAGGTACTCCTGCGGGTGAGGAGGAAAGAGAGCAGTGCAAGGAGAGTGAGGAAGAGAGTTTTTGACAAAGATAGCCACCCCACCACCAGGCCGAGTACAAGCACTCCTGTTGGTACAAGCGAGCAGTGGCAGACACGCACTCCCACACACTGATGAATGCTTCAACTTTTATCAATAGATGCAAAAACTTAGTATAATTTATCTTGTGGCCCCGGAAACAAGCAAACAATATATATTGCTACAGGATCGGTAGTGACGGGGATAACGATGGATGATTCTTGGATCCGCTTCCCGACGTTAGAGACAACACAATGGGCCACAGATAACTCCAAGGCTTGATGAGTCGCTAAGCAACCACAGGTACCGTCTAAAACAACTAATTCTGGTAGGGTCCCCGCATCTCATCGGACAAACTTTAGTCATGTTTTGATTTAAAATGTTAAAATATCTATAATTAGGTCATAACCTTATAAATAAGTCAAAGTGAAAAAAATGTCAGTTTTGCCTACTTGTAATTCTCATTATTTATGCTAAATTCAAGTCAGAAATTCCCAGCCTGATCCAATATACAGCTCGGACATTGGCAGAAAAAAGGGAGAACATCTAAATGATGGTTTGGTTACCCGAGGTGTGTACGACCTTGACCTTTAACCCAGAGGTGTATCATTCTATAATGGAGCAATTGTTTGCATGTTTGTCAAACCTCTCATGCATGTATAGGTGATCAGATTAAGGTGAAACTTTAAAGGTGTTCTCTACAAAGTATGAGGAAGGCAATAGAATAATAGATGTACAGTGTCAATTTTTATGGCGTAGCCCATAGGGCAAAGTTGGCTAGAACAGTGTTTGGCCGTCCGTATATATGTCCCCTCAAACGTATACCAATCAGAGCTGAGGATCTGGTCACATGACAGGGTGATGTTATTACGTCTGATGTCATTACGGCAGTAAGGTGGCTAACTCTGCACACCACCATTTTTATTCCAATTTCGTTCAGGCCGAACATATCTTTGAAGCGGTGTATATCACAATTTCCATGCTCTACCTTGACGTTTTTCATTCAGTGTGAAGCACGAACAACCCGATTGTTAAAATGATCAAATATCGAAAGCATCGGCGTTATGGCTCTTCCAACAATACGGTCGTATAGGCCTTAGGCCCCACCTTCGGACCGCTTCAGACAGATTATGCCCAGGTTTCTGAATGCAGTCGTGTATAGTTTCAGTGGTATCGTTTTCGTGATAATAATACTAATTAGTAAATATAACCATAACACTTTAATCCCAATTTCATGAATACAAAGTTGATGGATTGAAGCGGTGTATGGTTCATGAATCAATGCTAAGCGGTGTTTGGCACTAATATTAACAACGGCGGAAGTAAGGAATTCGCCTCGGTTTTTTGATAGTAATATCATTTTCGAAATAATGATAACGTACTGTTAATATTACAGTAAATCTAATCGTAACACTAATCCCTTCGTAGTGACTGCAAACGCACTGGAAGTTAAAATATATCATGTTCTACATATTAAAGAAGCAGCAGTTTTGTGTCTGTTATGTCATTACGTCTATGATGTCATTACGACCGCTGACTCCACCGACCGACATCTTAATTTACAAGTATACCTGCTCACTACGGGAGAGGCAGGAAGGGTCATTCCTCTTGGGGTATATAGATTACAGTCGATCTATGGTCGGGTCTCAAGAACTTTGGGTGTGTGTTCATTTACCAAGTTTCTTGTGGAGAGATCACTAATAGTAAGGGAAACATATGAAAATCTGTTAACTAAATTGTTACCAAAAAATTTCTTCACCAATATGTTTGTAAAGGTGTGTAATAACATGTGTTAAAATGTTGAAGGTCAACTCCCGTGGGAAACCCAGAAAAAAAGCTGTTGAGTTCGGGTACCGAAAAATTATTTTCGAGAATTTTTATTTTTTTTAATCGGCCCTTAAGTAACTTATGAGGGGTCAAATAAGGGTTTTTCATGATTCTGAGTTGATTGTTAACATTTATATTTCACCACAGACACTCCTTTGTGGAAAAATAAGTGTGTCTTTGTACTAAAATACTAAATAAGTACTAAAATAAATTTAAGTGTCTTTGTGGAAGATGGGAGCCAGACACTCAGACCCAGTAGTGCCAGTGTTTGAGCAAAGGTTTGAAGAAACCTTCAAACGACTCGCAAAAGGAGGAAGAACACCTGCACTCTGGGTGGAGTACCACCACATGGTAGATGTGATCAAGGTCTTTATCAGAACCGAGCGACTTGCAGACCACAATGGGCATCTGTCCTGCATTGTTACCAAGATGCTTCACATCTTTGCCGCTGCAGGCCATCATCAGTATGCCAACGGCGCACGGCTGTACTGTCAACTCATGAAGGAACTAGAAACTTTGCCTGCTTACAAAGACACCTTAGAACGTCTCACTGCCCACGGGAACCACGTTGTCCGTTACTCAAGTCATGAGTGGTCCGGCACATGGTGTGACATTTGCATTGAGCAGACATTAATGAAGGCAGCCAAGTCACAAGGTGGACCGAGCAGAGGAAGAATGAGAAACAGTTTTTCTGGCCACAAATGCTGGGTGCTCACCCTCAGTCACCTGTCTGATGTCAACCGGCGGATGGAGGAGGACGTCAGTAAACATGTTCCAGTCCACAGAGACCTTGCCAAGACACAGATGAAGCGAGATGCAGAGGCAGTTGAACTTGGCCTAAAATGGTTTGAGGAGATCAAGCCATTCGACAACGATAGAGACAAGGAGTTGCTCGTGTCTTTCTCAACAGGATTCACAAGCACTGGAGATGACGCAGTCAATGCTGAGAGAGCAGCTGAAGTTGGGATGGAGATGCAGATCAAGCTGGATGGACAGTCAGTGACGTCGACCATGGATGTCAAGTCAAAGATAAAAGCCCCGTCATCACGAAGAAAATTTCCCTTGGTCAACGAGAAAAAGATTCACCTTGACTCACTAAAGTTGTTCAACCGACTGATCATTTTCGCCCAGCGGGATATGACAGTTGAGACAAGCTTACAGTATGAGCTGACTCCCTTCCCATTGTCCCTGTTCAGCAACAAAGATCAGAAGATGAACAAGGCAAACAAGGCAGACTTTTCAAATACAAGCCTGAAGGCGTTAACTGATCCACTTGACTTGACTAACCAACCCTGCTGCACCCTCGTAATTGATGGCGGATGGCTTGTCTACATGGTGAAGTGGGAACAACGTCAGACCTGGCAGGAGATCGCCAACAGTTACCTGAGCTACGTGCAGTATCTGGGCCGCTGCTCCCAGAAGATCATTGTGGTCTTTGATGGCTACAGCAGATCACCAAAAGATCACGACCACATCCGGCGTACCAAGAATTCCTGCTGTAATCTCCAGATTCGACCGGATATGTCCAACTGGACCCCAAGAGCAAAGTTTCTGGACAACATTTACCATGGACGAGATACTACATTGGGTGAAATTCGGTACAACATGTTCTCGAGGAAGGCAGCGGCAGGAGTGATCAAACCAGAGACTCTACCTCCAACAGAGGGTGCAGCTGCACAACATTCACTCCGTGCCTACCTGCAGACCCGGGACTGGATCCTTCTACAGAGCATGTCTCTGAACCCCAGTGACTATGGATGGACAATAGGTGTGCATGGGTATGAGCCAGTTCCAACACTGGACCCCACGGCTCCTGAGGAGCTATTGCAGTTCACGAGCTGTAATTGTCATGGAGATTGCAGCAACCGGCGATGCAGCTGCAAGAAGAATGGGGTCACGTGCATCTCGGCCTGTGGAGTCTGTAATGGCATTACATGCAGAAACTGCAGTCATGATGTTGTTGAGTCTGAAGAAGACATAGACAATGACTGTTGAAACTTCTGACATTGTGAATGAGAAATAACTCTTGAGTATTATATATGTATGTGAAATAAAAGCTACTTTGTGTGTAAATGTAAAAGTGAAAATATAAATGTTAACAATCAACTCAGAATCATGAAAAACCCTTATTTGACCCCTCATAAGTTACTTAAGGGCCGATTAAAAAAAATAAAAATTCTCGAAAATATTTTTCGGTACCCGAATTCAACAGCTTTTTTTCTGGGTTTCCCACGGGAGTTGAACTTCAACATTTTAACACATGTTATTACACACCTTAACAAACATATTGGTGAAGAAATTTTTTGGTAACAATTTAGTTAACAGATTTGTGAAATATCTCATAAAATGCCCTTACTATAAGTGGGTTAAGCATTCTAGCAAGCACTCCATTCAAAACCGTTAAGGAACGGCTGGCTTGGCAAGCGCTAGCTACCAGCTTGGTAAATGAGCACACCTCCAACCCTTGTGAGGTATATAGATTACAGAAGATCTTCCTTCAGTTCTGTAAGTAAAACTTACTTCATGGATGTCGGGATTCCTCCAAATTTCTTTGTTTAACGTTATAAACAGCATTAGCGACTGTTTAAAAAGCTAATCATGTGTGTTTGTGGTTTATAATATTTTGCAAGCCCGGCTACGCCGCTGTTAGACTTTTGGTCTTGTTTTCAGTATTTTTTTATATTTCTAAATATTCTTCATTTGTAAAGAATGGCCGCCATGTTGAATTTTGGAGATTGCTAATTGACAGGATTTAAAGAGTATCTATATACGAGAAGTGAACGATTCACCCTAATAATGGGCGTTAGGCATCTAGCGGAATGGGGGAAGTTTCTTTGAACAGTATTGTCAATACTGTAATGCATATAAGTGGGATGATTAATCTGAATCGGTGTGCTGTGGCAAAGGGAAAGTCAAACTTCAACCATTTACTCCACCTCCTCCCCAGATGATTAAATATTTCGAATTCAAACAAAGTGGCAAAACATTCCTTTCAAACGTCAGGGCATGCAACAACATTCTGGCGCTTTCAACTATTGGTTGTCAACAGATCAAAGTACCTGGATTTAATCCTACATTTACAATGCAGGGTAAATATATATTACCGCCTTCTTACCTCCGCCACCAAAGGTGGATGGAGGTTATGTTTTCACCCCTGTCTGTTTATCTGTTTGTGAACAAAATATCTTAAAAAGTTGTAAACGGATTCGGACGAAATTTGGCAGAGATGTGTAGCGTATGTGACAACGACGAAATAATTAGATTTTGGTGAAGATCCAGATCCGGATCCGGCTACTAGAAAAATTTAAGTGATTCTTCACCATTGGGAGATTGGGCCAAAAACGATACATAGCAGGATATCTCAAAAACATGTGGACGGATTTGGACGAAACTTGGTGGACAGGTTGTGTGTGTGACAAGGAAGAATCGATTCAATTTTGGTGAAGATCCAGATCCAGCTGGTATAATTTTTAAAGTGATTCTTCACGATTGAGTGATTTGGCCAAAAATGATATATAGCAGGATATCTCAAAAAGTTGTGGACGGATTTGGACGAAACTTGGTGGAAAGGTTGTGTGTGAAAAGGACTAATCGTTTCAATTTTGGTGAAGATCTGAATATGGATTCGACTACAAGTTATTTTATTTTTATGTGATTCTTCACCAATAAGAGATCAGGCGAAAAGCGATATATAACATGATATTTAAAAAAGTTATGGACGAGTTATGACGAAACTTAGTGGACGAGTTGGTTTGGCGACAAGAACAAGCCGATTAGATTTTTGTTCAGGTGCGGATCCAGATCCGGCCTATCAGTGGGATACAAAACAAACTGTTCAACCTGGCAGAGGTATGTGCTCTACAGAGTTCGTTCTAGAACGGCACTCAGTCGAGAGCAAACTTCTGCCTGGTTGGCCATATCACTCAATTGTGAAGAATCACTTAAAATATTCTACTAGCTGGATCCGCATCCGGTTCTTCACCAAAATTGAATCGATTCTTCCTTGTCACACACACAACCTGTCCAACAAGTTTCGTCCAAATCCATCGATAACTTTTTGAGATGTCCTGCTTTGTATCGTTTTTGGCCCGCTCTCCGAATGGTGAAGAATCACTTTAAAATTCTAGTAGCCGGATCCGAATCCGGATCTTCACCAAAATCTAAACATTTCGTCCTTGTCACATACACTACATCTCTGCCAAATTTCGTCAGAATCCGTCCACAACTTTTTGAGATATTTTGTTCACAAACGAACGGACAAACAGACTGACAGGGGTGAAAACATAACCTCCATCCACCTTTGGTGCCTGTGGGAAATATATTACCGTCTTGGGACACTTCTTCCTCAAGACAATGATGGACCAAAGTTTTCTCAGCTATATTTTGTGGATTTAGAAAATGAGTTCAAGAACAGACTTTCTCAAATGAATCTTTACCAAAGTATTATGAGGCTTCCACAAGTATATTTTTTATAAACAGGAATCAAATTCCTGCGAGGGGCTAAGTGTGAAAAAATTCTGACAACATGGGGCTCGAACCACGGACCTCCGTTGATTACGCGTCAACAGCCCACTGCGACATATATATATATATATATATATATATATTGTTGCGGTTTTGAGAACCCACACAGATAAAATCATTAAAGGTTAAAGGTTGCACCCCATAGATAGGCCACAAGCAACACGTAGGTCACCTTAGGATGTCAGCTATTTCATAATATGTGTTTAGATAAGGCCATGTCCAGTAGTTGCATCTGCATTGTGTCAAACAAATAAGAGTAGGCCCCTTTCATTCATTTTGGCAGCCTCCCTTCATCGACGCCATTAAGCGCTCCAGTCTGCACCCCATGGCCCCTCCCAGTTGTTACGCTCCTTGGCCAGCAGCCTTCGCTGCCCTTGGGCTCGCTCAACCCAGCCTAATTGCCACAATGTAAAGCCCGAAAAAGGGGGCGAGCGCAAGGGAGGAGGTGCGGCCACGTCACGCAGCCATCAAGGCGGAGCCGGTAAGCCGTCACCAGCCAACCAGGGCTGAGGGGAGATCGCCTGATCAGGCGTGATTGGGGCTTCGAGAGCATTCGCTGGCTTGTGTTATAAAAGCGCGCACGCAAAGCCCTTAAAGAGGACTGCGAAAAGGACTCGAGAGAACTTATCATGGTTGAGGGGGCGAGCGCGTTGTTGAGAGGACTCGTGCCAAGAGAGAGTGGAGAGGAGATGGTGAAAGGACTCGGAGAGCGCGCTAAAGAACGGCGTTACAATGACTTATTGCAAGAACTCGCGTTATGAGCCTTGATTGAGGCGGCTGCTTTGGAAGGACGTGTGTGAAAAGCGCTTCGTATAACCGCCAGTTTACCGACCTTCCCCTGTATAACTGTCCGCTCGCGCCTACGCTACGCGGAGAGCTGTCTGCCGTCCACCTTCATCGTCTGGTACGGGACGAGGACCGGAGCCGGACCGGAGCCTGAATGCCATCGCCGGACCTTCCACCCTACCTTCGTCATCCCCGTGTGAGTGAATCTGAGAGTGATCGGGCCCGTGTCCAGGGAATAGAATAAGACTGTTATTAAGGCTGCCCTGTGTACTTTTTCTTCCTCTTCATTCTTGTACATTCTTTCGTTTCCTCTTCTAATTGTACAGAGTGTAAATAAATTACCTTGTTCTTCCTGGTTTCTTCTCAATCCGATCGTCCTAGTCATTTCTCAATTGGGTAAGCGTGGCACGATCCCAACCGCTATAATCGGGTTAGTCCTTGTTAACAGCTCGGGTCGCGGATATTGCTATCCGCTCGGTATATTTAATCAATATCCGTGATTCGAGCGGGAGTTATTTCCTCGTTTCCGGTCAGCGTTAGTACTTAGGTAATAGCGAATCCCTAGTCCTAAAAACCCGACCTAACCCTGCCCGGGAAGGACGTTATAACCCCCAGGATCGTGTCGGCCAGATAAAAGACAAGGGGATTAACCCCCTCTTGAAAAGGGGAGAGCCGACGTTAGAGATCTGCAACAATATATATATATATATATATATATATATATATATACATATATATATATATATATATATATATATATACATATATATATATATATATATATATATATATATACATATATATATATATATATATATATATATATATATATATATATATATATATATACACATCTCTGAATACAACATGTGCATAGCAAGCTTTAAAGTGGCTGTCAAAGAAAATTATGAAAAAATTATGACTATTTTTAAAAAATAGGAAATAATTATTAATTAATTAATTATGAAAAGTATGGTTCTTCGTTCAGTTAAGCTTCAAAAGCCACCAAACAAGCATTGTTGAAGGTATAATCTTTCTATAGCCTTTGAAATAGCAGCCATAGTTAGTGGATCTTCAGTTGAAAGTCTCCACAGCATAGGCGGTAGCATTCTAGCATCCAATCAATCTACTCACTGCATCGTTCATGTGATCCTTGGCATTATTTTCTCCTGTTGCCTCATGGCGATGGTGGCTGGCAGCTAAAGATGAAAGAACGCTTAGTCCAACAGAATTATACTCGGATCGGTTGCAAGTTTGAAAAGATGACTTTAATGTCATCATGAAGAGCCAACGATTGATGCAGCAGTATTGAGTAGATGCCTGGCAAAAATTGAGCGTTAAAATAAAGCTTTATGTATAAAAGGAACCATGCTGCATCCGTGTGTGTGTGTGTGTGTGTGTGTGTGTGTGTGTGTGTGTGTGTGTGTGTGTGTGTGTGTGTGTGTGTGTGTGTGTGTGTGTGTGTGTGTGTGCGTGCGTGCGAGATCCAGACCCTAAGACCGTTTTGAACCTTAAGAAACCCCCAAGACCCTTAATACCCCAATAAACGTAAGACCCTTTAATACAATGAAGACCCTTAAGCCCCCCCCCCCCCCCCATGTCCCTCAAGACCCCAATACTCTTAACACCCTTTATACTGCAAAGACCCTTCAGACTGCAAAGATGCTTGAAGACCCTTAAGATCCGAATATCCTCAAGACCATGAAGACGCCATAAGACCCCCAATAACCATGAAGACCCTATAGAACCCCATGACCCATTAAGACTCCCCACCCCAAGACCTTTTAGCCACCTAAGACCCCCAATATCCTTAAGAAACCCGAAGACCCTCAAGCCGCCCCAAGAACCTTAAGACCCCCGAGGCCCTTAAGACCCTTAAGACCTCCCTGAAGAGCCTTTAGACCCTGAAGACCCTTAATATCCTTAAGACCTCCAATATGCTTAAAACCCCTTTGAATCGCTAAAACCCTTAAAAACCCATAATCCTTAAGACCACTCAAGACTGCCTAAGACATTTAAGAATGTTTAATACCCTAAAGATCCCCTATAGATCCCTTTTACCTTTAAGACCCCCAATTCCCCTCATACCCTAAAGACCCCCGAATTCCCTTAAGACACATATAACCTTAATACTCCCAAGACCCTTAAGATTCCCCATGACCATTAAGGAAAACTCATGACCCCAATGCTGTTAAGACCATGAAGATCCACAAGGCCCTTAAGACTCCCCACCCCCCCAATAACCTTAAGACCCCCAAGAGACTTTCGATCCCCAATATCCTTAAGAACTCCAATACCCTTACAACCACCAATATCCTTAAGACACTCAAGATCTTGAAGACCCCAAAAGCCCACTGGACACCCTAAAGATCCCAAATACCTTAAGACCCACGATAACCTTAAGGCCCCCAAGATACATAGACCTTTTTAGACCCTTTTTACATGCTTGAGAGATTAGACCCTTTCAATCCCTTAGACCCCAACTACTTTTGGAACTATAGACCATTAGAATCTTTTTGGCACACACCACGCAAACATCTATAGTCTCCTTGCAAAACACAGATTCTACTTTTTTCAGCAAGTGCTAAGCAAAGTCGACCTACCAAGGGTGGGTACACCGCTCGTGATATAAATGAAGCATAAATGGGCCTTGCTCTGGGCTATCTAGAGAGGGCAATTTTGTTCCGATCGGACAAATACAAGTCGACCTTTGTTGAAAAATGTAAATAAATGGGTCATGACCTTAATTAGGTCAAGGTCAACAATTATGGCAACCCCGCATACTTTTTAATTCCCATTATTGATGCAAAAATTTCATTCCCAAAGTCCCAGCTGGCTCTGAGATACAGCTTGGAAATTGATACAGCTCGGAAATTGGGAGTGCAGGAAGAAAATAAACCTAAAGAGTGGTCTAGTACTCCCAGGTGTCTAAGGAGATGATGCCTCAAGGACGCAAACAGCCATGCCTGTAGGAATGCCGTCCCTGAGTAAAGACCTATTTGGATAAGGGGGTGACAGAACAGCCAAGGGAACGGTTAATGGCTTTTCACATTACGACAGATGCTCGATGTTTAAATGTTGCGCTGAAATGCCTTTTCCCTCGTGTGTCTCACAACGGTGAAATTATTCAGGGTCACAGGGTGTGTAGCAGTGAATTAGGATGTTAGAAGATCAAACGAGGTGCAAGAAGTTCCTTGAGAGGAATATGCCAGAGGTGCAGTGAACAAAGAGGTAAACAGGCTGACTGTATAATTAGGTGGGATTAATTCGAGCCATAAAGTAGTTGTCACAAGGATAAAAAAAAAAGACTTAAAATGTTATAGCCCCCATGGTGTTAGTAATCTTGCTGTGCGGAGTTAAAGTGTTAGCCCATATTTACAAGATTTATGTGTGTGCGCAACTGACTTGAGTGGTCATGTGACACGGAAGATTGCGTGCGATTGGGTTATTCAGTCATGAATATTAATGATGTGGGTCACGTAGTTATATTGTGTCAGATTAGTCGGTCACGTGACGTGCATGATGTTCTCGATTGGGAATGCAAATTTCACACAGAAGGGATTCAATGCCATCCTGTATTGCTCCGCAACAATTGGACATGCACTCTTCCCCCATCACCCAATTATGTTGATGCAATTACACTTATGATGCAAAATCATCTGGGAAGGTCATGCTGTCTTTGAGATTCCACATTGACAAAATCGAGCTTTGACAAAATACGTGTTATTTTTTCAGACCGACATCTCACCTTGACCTTTAACCCAGAGGGGTATGATGGAAATAAAAATTTTAATGCAGCTTGCTCTAGAGTCTAGACTGTCTGGAGAGGGCAATTCAGTTTTGATTGGACACTCCTTAGTCGAGTTGTGTTGATTGGGTTAATTGGGGATTATTGGGATGATTGGTTAATTGGTTAATTGGGATGATTAACCCAATGATTAGTTGGGTCATGTCCTTAAAAATTAGGTTAAAGTCAAAAGAAAATGTCACCCAACATACTTTTTATTCCCATTATTGATGGAAAATTTCATTCCGAAAGTTCACTGACATTCGCAGAAAAACATTGGAGAAAATCCTAAATGGTGGTTTAGTACTCCAATGGGTGTAAAACCTTGACCTTTAACCCGGAGGGGTATGATGTAAATGAAAATTAAATGTGTCTTGCAGTATGGCCTAAACTACGTATATGTATGTATATGTATATACTCGTGTGTGTGTGTGTGTGTGTATATATATATATGTATATACTCATGTGTGAGTGGACTGACAGTCATACCTTGATGTTGTCGTTCAGACCTCTGCTGATGTTGGAGAACCCCCCCTGGGTGCCCCCCCCGCCCCCACTAATCCTCTTGGAGCCCCCATGATCTGAAATCGAAAGACCAAAGCCCGAGCGATTGTGCGTGCTACTGACTTGTATTCATGTGTCAAGTTTCAGAACAATCAGCCCAGTGATATCAGAGGAGTAGCAAAAATAGCAAAAAGTTAATGGAGGGACAGACAGACATGACGACATATTTTGAGTTAATTTCTTGGAGAATCCAGATGAGATGTCTTAAAAAGATTGAATCTGAACTCAGAACCAGCCGGGACACACATCGATCATCTCCACGATGGAACTAAACAGTTGAACGTGCCATCGAGCCAGTCCACAAACCGCTAACCGGATGAAATTCATACGATTTCAAGGAGCAGGACGGTAAGCATATAGCTGCAGCATATTACAAATGGCCAACGACGATCATGGTTATTGCTCGGATTTTTTTTTTTTTTTTTTGCAAAGATAGACGTTAATCCCAAATTTCGAAACTCATTAAATCCGCATTAAATTTAATCTCATGAAATCCACTCTCATTCCTCGGGGTTGCTTGTTCTGTGCAGTGAGTGACCACTCTTTCCGCCAGAACTCCATTGTACATCTTCCTGATCGCACGTCCAAGCAATGCCTGAGGTTGAGGCTTAACAGTTTCAGTTACATATTAATCATGAACAACTCTTTCTAATAAATATCTGGTTTTGTTTTTTTCAGGTGATATAAAGGAGTAAGCTTTGGAAAATTGGACCCAATCATCAAAATCAAAAATGGACAAATGGAGCGTGGAACACAACGACGCCATTGTGGAGGTTTACTTTGCCAATTACTACACCATATAATTACTACACTGTACTACTCTATTACAATTGCTTAAAGGCAGTTTTGGGCAAAGTTGGGTTCGCGAACATGTCCGACATGGAATTCAATATTGCATGATGTTAAAGCACACAGGACAACTTGCAATGTAGGCTGTGCAGCAGATGCAACAACAAAGAGCGATCAGATGATGCCAACCCTCGCCAGGATGTGTTTTTAGTGGTTTGGAGGGCTTTTGTGTTGAAACAAATATGACGGCCGAACCACATGACCGATGACGTCATTTTTTTCTCCTCCAATTTATTCCTAAATGAGGCTCAACAAATTTCATCTTGATCGGATAAAGTTTTGTACTTTCCGAATTATGATGTCATAATGGAGGCACCTATGACATCATCATTAACATATGTTATTGCGCATTGAGTTCGTTACATTGAGCCATGTCTCAATTTTTTTTCGATGCAGCGCTTTCGGAGATATAGAGGTGCAAAGTTTTTCGGTTTTTCCAAGATGGCGCCCGTACCACGTGACCTATGACGACATAATTATTTAAAAATTATACAGGTGGAGGTGCACCTATGGTGAAAATTTCCTGTCAATGGGACCAACGGTTGCAGAGAAAATCATATTTATTCTGTGTGAACAAACAATTGAAAAATCACTCATCGAGCAACACTTGGCAAAAGTGAACAAAGTAGAATGGCAGTCGGTAGAGCATCCTTTTGACTTCACAAATAATTGGTGGTTGAATTCAGTGACCAGATATGCAAGTCCTCTTCAAATTTCAAGTCAATCGGATGAAAATTGTAAATTTTAGAAGTTTGGCCTATGTTGACCTTTTGGCCTACGTTGACCTCAAAAAGAGTTGGTGGTTGGTTTCAGTAAGCTGATATGCAAATCCTATTCAGATTTCCAGTCAATCGGATGAAAATTGAGGATTTTAGAAATCTGGCCTATGTTGACCTCAAAAATAGTTGGGGGTTGAATTCAGTGACCTGATATGCAAATTGTCTTCAAAGTTTAAGTTAATCTGAGAAAATTCACAATTTTAGAAATTTGGCCTATGTTGACCTTTTGGCCTAGGTTGACCTTTTGGCCTATGTTGACTTTAAAAATAGTTGGTGGTTAGTTTCAGTAAGCTGATATGCAAATCCTATTCAGATTTCAAGTCAACAAACAACAACAACAACAGGAATTTTGAGGCCATTTCCCCTGCGAGAGCGGGGTTAGCCTTGCGGTCCCCATGACAATCTTCTCCATTTTGCCCTATTTTCTGCATCTCTCCTTGTTAACCCCCTTGCCCGCATTTCTTCTTCCACCATCTTTAGCCAAGTCTTTCTCGGTCTTCCACGTCCTCTACTTCCTTCTTCATTCATTTCCATCACTCTTCTTAACCAGTCACTTTCATCCTTCCTCAACACATGACCAAACCATCTCAACCTGTTCCTCTTCACAGCATCAATCACAGGCTCTATTCCCATCATCTTTCGCAATTCATCATTTGTCTTCCTCTCTCTCAACGATACTCCGCACATCCACCGAACCATTCCACCTCAACCCTAACAACCCAACCCGAACAACTCAGATTTCAAGTCAATCGGATGAAAATTTATTTTAGAAATTAGAAAAAAAAATGTTGTTGACCTTTTGGCCTATGTTGATCTCCAAAATAGTTGGTGGTTGAATTCAGTTATCTGATATGTAAATCCTATTCAAATTTCAAGTCAATCGCATGAAAATTGAGGATTTTCCTGGCTTCAAATCAACTTCCTCAAACTTAACTGTGATAAATCTGAAATAATCATCATTGGCCCAAAAACGCTCACCAAGTCCACCCATAACTTTGCCCTCAACATCGACGGTTTCCCAGTGTCCACCTCCCCTCACATCCGGAATCTTGGCATCATCTTTGACCAAACCCTCTCCTTCGACAAATACACTAAACAGATCACAAAGACAGCCTTCTTCCACCTGAAAAACATCGCCCGTCTCCGTCCATCCCTCTCCTCTGTGGCTGCAGAAACCCTCATCCACGCCTTCATCACTTCCCGTCTGGACTACTGCAATAGCCTCCTTTATGGTTCACCCTCAACAATCACCAATAAACTCCAATACATTCAGAACTCCGCTGCCCGTCTACTCACCCATTCCCGGACCCGTGACCACATCACCCCCGTCCTTTACAAGCTTCACTGGCTCCCCATCTCCCAGAGAATCCAGTACAAAATCCTCCTCTTGACCTACAAAGCCCTCCATAACCTGGCCCCATCCTACCTGGCTGACCTCCTCTCCAGACACACTCCCACCCGCAACCTCCGCTCTGCTGGTACCAACCTCCTGACCCCCCCCATCCGGACCAAATTTAGATCCTGGGGGGACAGGGCCTTCTCCATCGCTGCTCCCACCCTCTGGAACTCGCTACCTCACACCATCAGAGACTCCTCCTCACTCACCACATTCAAAACATCACTCAAGACCCACCTGTTCAACACTGCATTCAACATTTAACCCACAGCATCTAACCCCTGACTATCTCCTCTCCTTCTCCCTCCTTTGTGCTTTGAATATTTCCCTATTGATTCTTCTTTTTTTGCAATTGTCTTTATGTTTTGCTATGCGTTATGTTTTGCACTCTGTCAAAGCGTCTTTGGGCTTCCTGAAAAGCGCTATATAAAATAAATGCATTATTATTATTATTATTATTTTAGAAATTTGAAAAAAGTGCTTGACCTTTGGCCAATGTTGATTTTTGACCCCAAAAATATATAGGATTTTGTCGGCGCACGAACTCCACCATTTGGTGAAGTTTCGTGAAGATCGGTTTAAAATTGAGACCTGTAGGCAAGTATAAATGAGCGGACAAACACACACACACACACAAACCGGAGTGATCAACATACTTGTCAAAAACATTTTTTTTTTGCCAAGTAACAAACAAACGGACAGACAGACAAACGCACTCAAATGCAATACCCTCCCCTTTGGCGAGGGAAACTAGAACGGCACTCAGAGTGCATATTTCCGCCAGGCGGAACAGTTTACGTTTTGTGTCCTCCTGATAGGTCGGATCTACATTCAGACCTGAACTGACATCTCATCGGCTTGTTCTTGTCATCTAACCAACTCATCCAAACTACTTTTGTAATAACTCGTCCATAACTTTTCGAAATATTGTGATATATATCGTTTTTGGCCCTATCACCCAATGGTGAAGAATCACGTGAACAAATAAAAAATTATCTTATCCGGATCCGGATTCGGATCTTCACCAAAATCGAATAAATTCTTCCTTGTCACACATCCAGCATGTCCACCATGTTTCGTCCAATACCGTCCACATCTTTTGTGAGATATCCTGCTATATATACACAAAGAATTAAGTTAAGCACCCCTACACAACGAATTAAGGTAAGCACCCCCTAATATATATTCTTTGTGTATATGTATACATTGGCATATATTCTAAGGTATGTGAGATCAAATAATGATTGGTATGACATTAGCAATTATCCATTGATGAAATTGAGTGATCAAAGTGAAAAAAAGTGATTGGTTGAGTCAGTGAGCCGATCACGTGGGTCCTACACACGTTATTGACGCAAAGATCGCTAGAGGTCTTCTCAGAACAATGACTGTACGTTAGAAAACATAAACGTCATCCACACTGTCCGTGATGGACCTATAGCTCCATACTTAAATTGAGGTGAAAATATGCCTAAAATTCCCAAAAAATTTCACCTTAAATTATTCAGAATAAAATATTGAAAACGGCATGATTGTTATGTTTTTATGTGACCATAATATCACTTCTCCAGAAAATATAGCAATATCATGGGTATATTACACTGTTTTGACGACAACAAACTTGTAATGTGCGAGGTTGTACAAAAACGGGGGGGGTGCTTAACTTAATTATTTGTGTATATATATCGATTTTGACCCTATCACTCAACGTACTCAATGAATCACTTCAATGTACTCAATTAATCACTTCAATGTACTCAATGAATCACTTCAATGTACTCAATGAATCACTTCAATGTACTCAATGAATCACTTCACTGTACTCAATGAATCACTTCAATGTACTCAATGAATCACTTCAATGTACTCAATGAATCCCTTCAATGTACTCAATGAATCCCTTCAATGTACTCAATGAATCACTTCACAAATTCTATTATCTGGATCCGGATCTTCACTAAAATCTAATAATTTTGGCCTCGTCACATTCCCAACATCTCCACTAAATTTGTCCGAATCTGTCCACAACATTTGAGATATCCTGTTCACAGACAGACAAACACACAGATGTGAAAACATGACCTCCATCCACCTTCGGTGGCGGAGGTAAGAATAAAAAAGGTCAGGGTGAAGGAATTCAGTAAGAACTGCAGAAACAGTTGAAAGAGTGAGAGAAGCAGTCATTCAGAGCCCAAAATAAGTTTGCAAGAAGGAAGTCTCAAGAGCTCGGCATTCACAGGGAAACTATGCATACAATTGTGAAGAACGATGTTGGTCTATATCCCTAACAAAATTCAAGTGTCACAGCAGTTGAAACCAACAGAGCCGCGAATAATTAAGTCGCATTTTTTCTGAAACTCTTCAGCACGTAATGCAAAACTTATTTCTCCGCTGCCGTGAATTCATACATCAGTTATTTTCAAGAAGTGAAGAAGTGTGAATGTCAATAAGATTTCCATGCTATGTTATTTTAAGTATCTGGTGTCCCTAAGTTATACTATTTAAATAAAAACAATTTATCAACAAACCAAATGTGTTCATCAACTAATTGTCACCCTATAAAAGCCTCATATGAAGTAGCAAAGGTATATGAAGTAACACACTGATGAGATACATTCCGGTCTTGCGGAAGTATAGATGGTCAGTATACCCTTGCCGCAATCTAATGACGGCCATTTTTTTTTTCCAGACCACCATATGACCTTGACCTTCAACATTTAGGGATAGAGCGTAGATTAAGAAAACTAGGAACAGTACCCGCCCTACGGGCGGGGCTTCAATTGGGAGGCCCAAATGAAAAGGTAAAATATCAGAAATTGAAGGCTTTTTTATTTTAAACGATTCATATAAACATCCGTTGAATCATATCACACGCAAATCATCAAAATCTAAACAGTACATGGCTAAACAGTACATGGACGATCACGTACCACGTACGTCTCGCGTCTCGCTCGCTCTCATGTTGTCCCGATAATGATCCTTCCGCAGGTTCACCGACGGAAACCTTGTTACGACTTTTACTTCCTCTAGACAGTCAAGTTCGCTAATCTTTTCGGTGCACCGGCACGACCCGAGAACGGCCCGTGCAGAGGCTGATCCGAGGATCTTATCAAACGGTCCGATCGGTAGTGGCGACGGGCGGTGTGTACAAAGGGCAGGGACTTAATCAACGCGAGCTGATGACTCGCACTTACTGGGAATTCCTCGTTCGTGGGACACTGTCTCAAGCCCCAGTCCCCATCACGGATGGGGCTTAGCGGTTTACCCGAGCCTGACGGCGAAGGGCAAGGTACACGCTGGCCCGTCCAGTGTAGCGCGCGTGCGGCCCCGGACATCGAAGGGCATTAAACGTTCATTAAACATTAAACGTTCATTAAAGGATTACGAAACGAAAAACATTACAAAATTACGTTCACACCATCACGTCAAACACTACCGTGAACACATACATCGTCACAATGAGAACATCGTCACAATGAACGTTATGCAAACGCAAATGTTATGCGGGAGTCCAAACCTGAGAATGCTGGAGACCAAAGCTGAAATTGGGGAAACGAAATAGCCTATTTTACTCCCAGGGGTCCCAGGATTACCCACCCAAAATATCTTTGCGATCGGTTCAGCAGATTTTACGGTAATTTCAAACAGACGGACATTTGGTGAATTATAGTAAGATGTGTACCCGTCTACCGTCTATCAATAAAACTCGCATCATGGAAATAGGAGTAAAATAATTGCAGTTATGATCAAAAATGTGTTTTTATTAATTAGGTCACAATCCGAAAAATTAGGTCAAGGACACATCAAATATCAGATGCACAACTTCAGTTCAGATCCATTATGAGGATGCAAAAACACCTTGGAAGGTCAAGTGGTCTTTGAGATTCCGCATTGGTAAAATTGAGCGATGACAAAAAACGTCGTTTTTTTTTCAGACTGCCATTTGACCTTGACCTTTAAATCAGAGCGGTATCCTTACTATAACTCACGGATCGGTCATTGTTTGTTCGTTAGTCACACTACTCCTCCTACAGTTCTGGCCCGATTACATCAAGACGTGCTACATAAGATCAGGATGAACCCAATTAGGGCATAAGGGTGTTTTTATCCCTCCGCCGACGAAGTCGCCTGAGGCATTATGTTTTCAGGTTGTCCGTCCGTCCGTGATAGGTTTTCGTTACTGCGATAACTTGAGAATGGCTGAAGTGATCTTAGTCAAACTTGGTGCAGTTATGTATGAGGTAAAGATGAACTGATTAGATTTTGGTGTCATGAGGTCAAATGCCAAAGGTCATAGGTCATGTTAGGTAAAAATGCTGTTACCGCGATGACTTGTGAACCAGTGATGGGATTCTGACCAAATTTGGTACACTTATGTAGAATGATGTAAAGATGAACTGATTATATTTTGGGGTCAAAGGTCAAAGTCTGTAATAGGTCTATAACTTGAGAACGGCTGAAGTGATCCAATTCAAACTTGGGTACAGGCATGTATAATATTGTAAAGATGAAGTAATTCGATTTTGGGGTCAAAGGTCAAATCTGTAATAGGTCCATAACTTGAGAACGGCTGAAGTGATCCAATTCAAATTTAGTACAGGCATGTATACTAATGTAAAGATTAACTTATTAGATTTTGGTGTTAAAGGTCAAAGGTCAAAGTCTGTAATAGGTCTATAACTTGAGAACAGCTGAAGTGATCTAATTCAAACTTGGTACCAGTGTGTATAATATTGTAATGATTAAGTGATTATATTCTTGTGGTTTTGAGTTTGTCAAGTGAGTCTAATAAAGGTTAAAGTTTGCCCCCCATAGTTAGTCACATAAGCAATATGTAGCCTCGCAATAGTATAGTTATGTCTTAGTATTTGTAAGCTTAGTCCTTTTCCTTTGTTAGTTCTGCGTTGAGTAGAGCCAGGAGAATAGGCCCTACTTGCCACCGATTTTCTAGCTATCCTAGCCTCAATCCATTTTGCTAAACGTTGGTTGATCATTGGGCGAGTTAACACGAGGCAGGCTAGGAGGACCGGGGCGGAGTCGAGGGTGGAGCAGCAGAAGCGATGACGGTAAGTACGAGCCGCCAATCAGAGCTCAGACGTGGTGACGGCGGCGTTGCGTCACAGGGCGTGGTGAGAAGATTCGAGGAGATGCCAGAAGGTTCGGGGGGCGTAGCTATAAGACCCGCTGCGCAAAGCCCTCGACAGGACTGAAGCGAAGGACTTGCTGCGTGAGAGAAAGATAGAGGACTTGCTGCGTGAGAGAAAGATAGAGGACTTGCTGCGTGAGAGAAAGATAGAGGACTTGCTGTGAGAGAGAAAGATAAAGGACTAGCGCGGGAAAGCCGAGAGCAAAGGCGGACTCGCGGCAGTTGATGAACTTGATGAACTTCACGCACTTGCACGAGATTGGTACAGATACGCGGGCGCAGCCAGACGCGCTTGAACCGAATACCGCACATTTGAGACGCGCGAGTGAGAACGGCTGAGTAATCGCCAGCCGCGCTAAAGTCCGCCCTTTGCCGTTCCGCCCCATCATCTGCTTGTTCGGGAGACGCGCCACGAGTCCCTGCCTTCGCCTGCCACCATCTTCGCGGGACGTGTCGGGGACCGTGGATAGCCGGACGGAGGCCGTCTCTGGACGACCACGTGGACACGTTGGGGAACAGCTACCCATCTGCAATTCCCTGTGTGAGTGTGACAGGCCCGTTGTCCAAGGGATAAGTTGACTGTTTAAGGCTACTCTGTGTCTCTTCGTCCTTGAACTTGTATATAGCTACGTGTGGGAATAATTAAACCCTTTTGTTCTTCCTTTCTTCCTGATTCGATCGTTCCTGTGGTTTCCTCATTTGACTAAGTGTGGCACGAATAAGATCGCTCCAATCGGGTTCCACTAATTAAGACTGCGCGGACCATGTGTACGCAATCTGCTCGGCGTACTCACATCACACGTGGTTCGTACGAGGCTTGTTTCCTCGCTCCCAGGGCAGCGCGGGGAATTAGGTACGAGCGAGAAGTAGTCCCGAAACCCTACTCTGCGTGTGTCCGAGAGGGACGTCTCAAGTCTCGGTTCCGCCAAGCCCAGAAAGACAAGGGGATTAATCCCCCTTTGATAAGGGGATTAAGGGCGGCGTAGAGAACCGTAACAATATTTTTGGGTCAAAGGTCAAATATGTAATAGGTTTATAACTTTAGAACGCCTGAAAGTATCTAATTCAAACTTGGTACAGGTATGTATAATGATGTAAACATTAACTGATTAGATTTTGGGGGTCCCAAGGTCAAAGGTTAGAGGTCATGTCAGGTAAAAATGTGAGACTTGTGAACAGCTGAAGGGATTTAAATTAAAACTTTGTGCAGGTATGTATAATGATGTAAACATGAACTGATTAAATTTAGGGGTCAATAGGTCAGAGGTCATGTCAGGTAAAAATGTGCTAACTTGGGCACAGCTGGATGGATTTAAATCAAACTTGATACAAGTTTTATAATGATGTAAGAATGTGGACAGAGGCATATCAGTCGACGTCGCATCAAAGAGTGCAGTTCTAGTTATAATATCTTTGCCAGTGGTCTTGAGGGGGAGGGAATGGAGTGGATACAAATTCTCTATGTAAATGTGTATCGTGTAGCACCACCTCCAGGTGGGAGAAGGTATTACAAGTCCCACCCTTCACAGTACAGTGTTCCTGTTCCCACATTTTCTAGTGCAGTGAGGTATTTTGAATTATAAGCAGTTGGCATTTTTTGCTTAATGTACGGAACCCATGTTTTTTCTTTTCCGGGAGCGATTGAGGGAGCTAGCAGTTGCCTATATGCCGCCCAAATAAAGGTATGTGTCAGAAGAAAATGTTGCATGCTTAGAACAAGGTCACCCGTAGGGTTGGTACTCTGCTAGTGATGTAAATTAAGCGTAAATGTGACTTGCTCTATGCAATCTAGTGAGGGCAATTTAGTTCCGATTGGACAAACCTTATCGAGTTGTGGTGGAAAATGTTAAAATGTCTATAATTGGGTCATGACCTTAAAAATAACGTCAAGGTAAAAAAAAGATACGTCAACCACGCATAGTTTTATTCCCATTAGTGATGCAAAATTTAATTCTGAAAGTCCCAGCCGGCTGCGAGATAGAACTTGGAAATTGTCAGAAAAATAGGGAGAAAAACCAAAATGGTGGTTTCGTAATACAAGGGGTGTAAGACCCCTGACCTTCAACCCGGAGGGGTATTAAGTAAAATAAGTTTAAATGTGGCTTGCTGTCAGCTTTCTAGCGAGGACAATTTAATTCTGATTGGACAAATGTAAGTCGAATTTTGGTGAAAAAATGTTAAAATGTCTATAATTGGGTCATGACCTTAAAATTAGGTCAATGTCAAAACAATTATGTCAACCGCACATACTTTGTATTCCCATTATTGATGCAAATTTTTATTACGAACGTCCCAGCCAACTTAGAGATGGAGCTTGGACATTGGTAGAAAAAAACTAAATGTTGGTTTCGAACTCCTAAGGGTGTAAGACCTTGATCTTTAATCTTGAGGGGTGTCATGTAAATGAAGGGTAAATGCGACTTTATCAGGGCTGTATCAGGAGGGCAATTTTGTACATTTCACGAATGGTGTTGTTTTATTCCATTTGTGAAATATGGAATTTTGAAATCATTTTTAGAATTATGTATTTACACACATACACACATACACACAC
>NC_136268.1:27745074-28052574 GCF_964187855.1 Myxine glutinosa | reverse complement strand
CATTGATAAAGACCAGAAAAAGCACAGGGCCCAGCACACTGCCTTGGGGAACTCCAGCCTGAACGGGAAGGGGAGATGAGAGAAATCCATTCAGGGCCACACGTTGACTACGACCAGAGAGGAAGTCCGCAAGCCATGCATGGAGATTTCCATGGATACCATAGGAGGAGAGTTTGGTGAGCAGAGCTGGGTGCCAGACCGTATCGAAGGCACGTGATATGTCAAGGGAGACAGCTCTGATTTCCTGTTTGGCATTGAGGACCTCCATCCATTGTTGAGACAGCAGAAGCAGCATGTCCAGAGTAGAGTGACCTGGTCTGAAACCAAATTGATGATCAGAGATCAAGCCATTGGAGAAGAGGAAAGATTTAATATCCGAGTTGTTAGGGCATTCTCAATTTGATTGCTCCTTAACGAATTTGGATGCTCCGATTGTGTAATTGAATGCACACAATGTTCCGTTATCGGTTTATGCGTGAAATTGATAGCTCGTAAACGAAATTGAGTGAAAAAAGTATGAAATTGAGCGGGAAAACCTATACTATGTTATATCATTATTTTCTTGATATGAGCCTCATTATATGCTCCTATAACTTGGTTACAAATAATTCAGTGACAAAAATATGACAATAAAAAAAACAAGTCAGGAGATGACGATGGTTCACGAGCAAGCGGTATTCAATGACAAAGGACGGACTATAACCGAAACGGGCAAGGAGAGGCGAGGCCTGGAAATGTCAAAACGAAGGTTACTGATCTTGAAATGAGATAGAAAATAATGTATAATCAGTTATGAGGTTAGTTAGCTACACAATACCGAAAATTCGGTGAAAAATGAAATGAAAAAAAAAAAAAAAAAAGTAAAAAAAATAATGAAAAATGAAAAATTGAGCTCCGTGGGGCTAGACAAATGACATTGGCCGAACCAAACACCGAAACCCCTGTCAGATTCCACCAACCCCCTCAGAGAAGATGTAGCTTGAACTCGATTACCCCCTAAAAAGACATCTTTTTCGGGCGTGGCTCCGCCCACAATGGGCGCAATACACCCACACTAGCAAGGACACAAATAGATCATGATGTCAACCTCCCACCCAAGTTTGTTGCAGTCTCCTGATGGCTTCTTCAGCCTTAGCTACATTCGTTGCCGTTTTTGGACGACCGGACTTCTTTGCAGTGGCTACCAACCCTGTTGCTTCAAATTTCTCGACAATCAATCGTATGTTTCTTCTCTGGGGTGGGTTAATATCGAATTCCTGTGCCAAACGGCATGCCGCCATCGTTGGTTGTTCATTACATTTGTAGTAATGTTTCACGGCCGCAACGCGTTGATTAATTGAAAGGTAATTCATGGTTCAATTTGGTGCAACTTCAGTAACTTTCCAAACTCTCAGCAATAACCTGCAAAACAAAAACAAAATAAATAAATTAAGAAAATTAATAATCTGCAAGACAATTATTAACAACATGACATCCCAGAAAGAATCTGACAGCCGAAAAAACAGAAATCGGGCGCTACTATTGATTCACCCTGTGTATACATATATATATATATATATATATATATATATATATATATATATATATATATATATATATATATATATATATACATATATATATATATATATATATATATACATATACATATATATATATATATATATATATATATATATATATATATATATATATATATATATATATATATATATATACAGTGAAACCTTGACTTACGAGTGCACCAACTTACGAGTTTTCCGAGATACAAGCCGTCGCTCGGGCGTTTTTTTGCTTTGAGATGCGAGCCGAGATCTGAGTTACGAGCTTACGCCACCCGCCACTAGGTGGCCCAACGAGCGTTCCGGTCACGTGGTTATCTTGCCGTGCAAGCATCTCTGCCGTATATCGCTGCTGCTTTGTTTTCGCATGTTGGTTATTTTGGAAAATTTCTTAGTTTTAACCATGGGTCCTAAGAAATTGAGTGCCAAGGGCAGTACTGAGAAGAAGAAGAGGATGATGTGCTTGGATATAAAACACGCAATCGTCGAAAAACATGAGCGAGGTGTGCATGTTGTCGACTTGGCGAGGCAGTACGATCGTAGTACTTCTACGATATGTACGATTTTGAAGCAGAAGGAGTCGATAAAGGCTATAACGCCAGCCAAGGGCGTTACGATTATTTCAAAGCTCCGGACCTCTATCCATGAAGAGATGGAGAATTTTCGAAACATTTTGAAAGGGAGGAAGAAACAAACCTCGTTGGACAGGTTTTTATTGAAACGCCCTGCAAGTGAAAGCGAGGAAAGTGTGGCGAAAAGGGCAAAAGTTATTTCCTCCACCTCCGCCAGCATCTTCGTCTGATCTTCAAGGTAAATACACTGTAGCGCGATGCTGCGCGCGCTAATGCTTACGCAAGGAGCAAGCGGACAACGCGGTTCATACAAGAGTCTTTATTCAAACTGCAGCACTAAGCTGCTCAAGGCTGCGCGCCCCGTCTATATCCTGAGGCCACGCCTCTCTCCCTGGCGTGGCCCACCCCCACTTGGTGTGCGGGGTGATGTCACCACGTCAGTGCTTTCGTGTCCGCCACAACACTTAATAAAACCACTTTATTTCTTTACATTGAAGGAGTCTGGACTCCAGCAGAATACGGATAAAAGGATGGCAAGGCACAAACTCGTCCGAGAAGATGTTTATTCGTAAAACCAACTCGGGAACACTAAAAAGCCCGTTTATCGGGCTGCCTTATAAAGCAAAACCAAAAACCGAACCGAAACCGAAAGCCACGCCTCTCAAGCGAGGCGTGCTTCGGTGGTCACGTGATCCACAGGTGTAGCTCATTATACCCGCACGCGCGGGACGCTTTGGCGGTCACGTGACCAGCCACTCTGGCGCCGGGGATCCCCGCCGGTGACGTCACCGGCTGGAGCAAGGAGATTCTGATGCCGGTCTTGCTTGGGGGACCCATGGGTCGCTACAACATTCTCTTTTATTATGAACAGTATATACGAGGTCGTGCTTGTTTATACATTATTTGTTATTTATAAAGTACATTTTTCTTATTTAAAAACACGTAACAAAAAAAATTGGTGTGGTTTTTTGGGGGCTGGAATGGATTAATAGCATTTCAATGCCTTTTAATGGGGAAATTTAATTTGAGAAACGAGCAAATTGAGTTATGAGCTCGGTCACAGAACGAATTAAACTCGTAAGTCAAGGTTTCACTGTATATATATATATATATATATATATATATATATATATATATATATATATATATATATATATATATATATATATATATATATATATATATATATATATCAGTCACTATGCGACCTTCATATCATCAGTGGAGAACCGCCAGCAAGGTGTCCCATACAGCTGCTGCTGCACCTTGCTGAGAGCGAGCCGCACCGCCTGCCACGCGGTGACGTTATCTCTGGTATCCACTCATCATATGGAGTCGACCTGGTTGCGGTTGGGAGTTACTAATAATGGTATCTGTAATCTGGTTCTCCAACCTAATGAGCGGACAACATGACGTCATCGCCATGCACGTCCGCCTTGCCTGCAAAGTTCCAGAGGAACCATCTAGCAGTGCGTCATTACGGATTATAAATACAGATACTGTGACAAGTGCATGCAAAACTCACAGTTACCGACCTGGTTTCACCCTTGTTGGGGCTTCATCAGGGCAACGCAGTGAGGCTTTCCATACACTTGTAACTCTGTGACCCTTTTGGTTTTTATATCAGTCACTATGCGACCTTCATATCATCAGTGGAGAACCGCCAGCAAGGTGTCCCATACAGCTGCTGCTGCACCTTGCTGGGAGCGATACTTTGCAGGAACTTTGCAGGCAAGGCGGACGTGCATGGCGATGACGTCATGTTGTCCGCTCATTAGGTTGGAGAACCAGATTACAGATACCATTATATATATATATGTAGGGAGCTATTATGCCCCTCCCCCTTCGTTAATCCTTGCTGCTTTACCAATTACCAAGTATAACCAATTATATGTTTTGTTTTGACTGATTGCTGTACCCTTTTATAATACTTAGTCCTTTCTTGTGCATTGAGGATATGTAATATCCTAATAAGGAGTTCTGTGCTTGTGAGCTCTTGGCCTGTGTGGGCACAATCTCTTGTTCCCCTTCTTGGCCTTGGTTGCAGCTGCTATCTCTCTGCCTCCTTCATAAACTTTGCCAATATCCTGTGGGCTGACACATTTACGAGTGTCCCCTCCTTTTGTACTTTCCCAACCAAGGTCTCTATACAGAAAGTTGTAAACATGTTGCCACATATTGCTGACCATCTCCTTATCTGAGCTAACCTATGAGTGGCCTTGTATGAGCTTCCTCTAACTAACTGAACAACAGGATGGGACTATGGTGGGAGGGCCAATGAGCCAATTCTGTCTCTGTATCTTGTGAGCTAAAACCACACCTGATATTCCTTATATAAAGCAAGTTTTAATCGAATTATTTCAGAGCATCTTGTTGTAGTGTTGGTCATTTCATGTGAGCTTCCTGCGACTTCCTGTTTCTCCGCAAGCTTGTGTATCGAGTTCTAATAAATATATCCGTTGCTCCTTTCTCTGAGTCTTCTGAGTCCCAAGTTCTAAGTCCCAATCTGACAAGTGGTGGCAGCGGTGGGATCAGTCTGTGCAGTCCGGGACGCGGTCCCAGGCAAGTGAGTGGTGAGACCAGCTGGCAATTGATCCGGGTCAGGTGAGCTGTGGTTTTCTTTTGTTTTTCCTTTATAGCCTGGGGGTCAGTCCAAATTGTAACCCACTCTCTTGCTCGGGTGCCGTTTGTTCCGTTCCCTGCTCAGACCTGTTCCACGAACCTAAATTTAAATACGGACCGCTTGGGTCCCGGAGCAACTGACTGTTTATGGACTCGTCAGGGTAACGTTACGTAAGGGAAAGTGCCCCACGTTGGGCGCCTGAGGGTAAGGAGTAATAGATCTCTGGGTTGTGAGGGTAAGGATAAGGGCGGCGTCCCGATCCGAGGCCTACCCGGGAGACATTGGAATTATAAGTAAGGTTAGAAGTATTATAAGGGCGTAGGACGCCAGGAGAGTATAGTAAGGGTAGGTTAGACGGCTGAGTAGGCGGGCGATCCTCTCAGGAGAGTAGGTAGCGTGGCTGTACCGCGAGGCGGGCGATCCTCACGGGTACAAGGCTGCGAGCCTCTCAGAGTTAGGTAGACGGCTGTACCGCGAGGCGGGCGATCCTCACGGGTACAAGGCTACGTCGGTAAACTAAATTTTCTTAGGATGGGGAACAGGATGGGTAATAAGACTGTAAAGGCAGGTGAACCGCTTAGAAATACCCCAGCATTTTTCATGTTTCGGAGGTATGGCTATGATGCTGCGAGACCAGGGAAGTCATGGGTTGCGCTGACTAAGGATTTAGGTGAACCGTGGCCCGAAGGAGGGTCTTTTGCGCTGGAAAAATTGGACGCGTTGTATGAGGCATTAGAAAAGTTGGAACAGGCCACAAAACACTTCCTGCCTGACTATTGGAAAGTCTTTGGTTGGTGGAAGGAAGAAGCGATGAAGCGACACGCAAAGTCGAAACAGGCCAGCTTGGCCGGCGAGGTAACAAAACTCAAGGGTCTGAGGAAACAGGCGACTAAAATACAGGATGAAGCGATTAAAGAAATAGAGAGGCAGGCCAACGCGCGACTGATGTCGCTCGTTGAAAACCCAGACCCCGCGGTAGGGGAAGTAGTGACCAATCTACCCTCCCCAGCCCCAGACCTAAGCCCTGTCCCGGGGTTTCAGGCACCACCTATCCTTTCTGCGCTCCCGCCACCACCTCCCTGCAACCCCGCTACCATCGCGCCCCAGTTACCCCAGAACCATCCGAGCCAGGGAAGTCCGTTTGCACAACTCGGGGCTAACGGGATAGATGACGGGACCGACATCACAGGGTTTCCGCCACCGATAGGACAGGATGGGTTATATCCCTCACTGGTAGGCTGTAATGGGAAAGAGACCTCACAAACTACCCCATTGGAAGGTCAGGAAATAATGGGAAGGAAAACATTGTGCCCCATACAAATTATTGGAGTTAATGCTCAAGGTCAGGGGGTTCGAGAAAGGGTACCATGGAAAGAATCCTCTTTAACGGTAATGCGGGAAAGGATTCAACATTTGCTTATTGAGGATCCACGGCAGATAGTGCCAACCATGTCGAATTGGTTTTTAGCTGGCGAGTGCGACTATCGAGACGTAACTCATATGGGAGTATCCGTGCTCCCACCCAAAGTATGGGAAAGGGCTAGACAAAGAGCACACTGGCCGCCGGTCAACCCAAGGGCAGCAGGAGCGGGCCAGATAACACTAGCGCAATGGGAGGCAATGAAGGTCCGGCTGCTGGATGCCATTGAGCAGGCGCTGTTGCCAGCAGGGGGCCCGGATTGGGGAAAAATCGGGGCCATAAAACAAAAACCAGGAGAACAAATTGGAGATTACCGAGAAAGGTTGGAAAAGGCCATCGCGCGCTGGGGAGGACTGGGTCCGATGCAGCTGGGAGGGCTACCCCAACCATTGGTAAATCAATATCTAATCGAGGGGCTTCGGCCGATATTAAAGAAACAGGTACAGTCTGTCCTCTTCGGCTGGAAGGGAATGACAACCAACGAATTATGCGACAAGCTGGAACAATGCCCGGGCTCCTCCTTAGAGGAGAAGAAGGATATTAAGGAAGAAATATTGCAAATGTTCGTCCAGGAGAAACGGGCTCAATTTAATCAAAATAAAAAGGGGGATCAGAGTCAGAACTACATACGCGAACAGTGCCAGAAGTGGGGGCCTGTCCGGGGTTATGAGGACCACGGGAGGAGCGGTTTGCCTTTCTATAGGGGCCAATTCCCCAACGGAGAGTGGATCCACCGCGAAGGTAACGACTGCGAAGGTTGTACTGCTGAGGACTTTGGACTAATTAATATGGACGAAATAAAACAACAATGGACAATACCACCCCCTCTTCCCCCTCCTCCTCAAAACCCTCAAACTTGGACCGTAGAAGGGCCCCCTCCCCAAAATTGGTACCCACCAAGACCCCTTCTCCAAACCCCTGGACCACCCCCCAATAGTGGGATGCAGAATGGACCAAGGGGGAACTGGGCCCCGCCTCGGGGTCCGCCGCAATGGCAACCAGTAAACCAGTCACAGTGGGGGCCGCCAGAACGCCGGCTGGGCGGAAGGGGCGCCGTAGAGGGACGACCTATGCCCTCCGCACCACCGGTTCCGCAGGAACCATGCTTTTATTGCAAGCAAATGGGACACTGGAGACGTGATTGCCCAAGTGCTCGTAAGGGGTTTCCGCCCCAATACAATAGAGGGGCCTATTGACGGGACGCTGGCGGGTCGCCCAAGGAGTGTCCTCTCTTGACCATGACACCGGCAGAGGAACCGACCTTGACGTTGGACGTGGAGGGAAGACAATTAGAATTTCTCGTCGATACGGGTGCGACTCGCAGCACAATTAACAAGGGGCAATTGCCCTCTTTGCGCCCCATGGCGAGGAACGTTCAAATACTGGGTGTTTTGGGCTTACCCCAAGCGCTTCCTATTTCGGAGGAAGTGAGAGTAACATGCGGCCCGCTGGAGGCTAAACATGCGTTCTTGATGACCACTACCGCCCCGACAAATTTGTTGGGACGGGACTTGTTGTGCCGATTGGGCTGTCAAATCTCATGTACAGAGGAGGAAGTTTTTGTAGACGTCGCGGAATCTAAACGCGACTTGGTAATGACGGCATTGTCTCGGCCCGGCCCCACCGCGTATTGGTGGCGCTTGGATGAAGGGGCTCTGGCTACTTGGACGCACATCATAGATAATGTGTGTTTGGACAGTTCAGTTCTGCGAGATTGGCTACAACTGCACCAAATTTCGATAAAAACCTTAAAGGATAATCCACCCCATTGCACTGCGTACTATGATGCAACGGGCGAGGACGAGAATTATCGAGAGAAGGTTAAGGAAAAGCTGGGCGAGCGCACGCCTCTACACTTATCACGGATATGGATCGGCCGTGAGGGAATAGGAATCGAGGCAGTCCTAACCTCGAGTCAGCGTGCGTTGACCCAATACCCCGAAGGAGCGGTCGCCCATGTTACCCTCACTACTGCCAAGGGGTGGCCGCCAGAAAGTGTAGGTTGGATGGTGGGGCGGTTACGAGAAGTTCCCTTACAAGGTTATCGGAGTAAGAGAGGCCGCTGGACTTTGAAACGGCTCCAAAATGGCGAAGGGTTCTCAATTGACTTCAAGACACAACGGAGGGATGGAGTGTTCGAAGTAGCAGAGTTGCCCCTTAAGGGCACCTATGCCATGAGGGCAGTGCTGACGGACCCGGGTGAGTCAGATTACCTCCTAGCGGAGGTGCCAGACAATTTATGGCCTAAGAGCGACGGTGAGGTTGGACGGATGCGAGACGCCAAACCTCTAGTGATAGCAGTGCAGCCGGGGATGCGCTTGCCAAACGTAAAACAGTATAAGCTACGACCTGAGGCCGACGTAGGCATAGCACCAGTAATTCAATCCCTAGTGGAACAGAAAATTATCGTGGAAACTAACAGCCCATGTAATACACCAATTTTGCCAGTAAAAAAGCCGTCGAAGGACAAATGGAGGTTTGTACAGGATTTAAGGGAGGTGAACAAGGTGATACAGGGCATACACCCACTAGTTCCAAATGGAGAAACCCTCATGATGTCAATCCCGCCGGACGCAACATACTTCACAGTTATTGACCTTTGTTCTGCGTTTTTCTCTGTGCCCATCGCGGCTGAGTCACAATACTTGTTCGCTTTCACCCATAGGGGGCGCCAGTATACTTGGACAGTACTACCTCAGGGGTTTTCAGAAAGCCCCACTCTGTTTTCCAGGGCACTACACCGCGACCTGGCGGATGTGGAATTGAAGGGAGGGTCAGTGTTGCTGCAATACGTTGACGATTTGTTGATTTGCTCCCCTTCGAAGGAGGCGTGCGAAATGGATTCCATGGCCCTATTAAAGGCCTTGGCGGCCAAAGGCCACAAAGTAGGCAGACCAAAACTTCAGTTTGTGCGGAAGGTTGTAACTTACTTGGGACACGCCATTTCGCACGGAAAACGAGAATTGGATGCTGGACGGGTGACCGCTATCATGGAGCTGCCTCGCCCTCGCTCGCAACGGCAAATGCTGCGCTTCCTAGGTATGACGGGATATTGCCGCACTTGGATACTTGATTTTGCGCTGCTGGCTAAGCCACTGTACGAGGCGACCAAATCAAACGCCCCGGACGAATTGGTATGGACGGAGGAACTGAGGCGATGTTTTGACGGGCTGAAAAAGGCGTTGGTTACGGCACCGTCATTAGGACTTCCGGATTATGCGAAACCATTTACCCTTTACACTCACGCCGTGGGAGGTTTCGCCCAGTCAGTTTTGACACAAACCCATGGGGATAAGGAGCGGCCGGTGGCCTACTTTAGTAAAAAGTTAGACCCGGTCGAACAAGGGTTTCCGGTGTGCCTGCAAGCCGTGGCAGCGGCCAGGTATGCAGTAGAAAGAACAGCGGACATCGTTATGGGACACCCAGTAACGCTACGGGTACCGCATTGCGTCACTTCGCTGTTGTTACAGCGAAGCACACAGCATTTGTCTAACACTAGATTAATGCAATACGAATCCGCACTGATCACTGCAGCCAACATCACGATCGAACGTTGCACGACACTCAACCCAGCCTCACTGATGCCCACCCCAGAGGAGGGCGAACCCCATGTGTGCGCCGACGTTGTGCAGCTAGTCTCCACGGTGCGATCGGATTTAAAGGACAATCCCTTAGAATACCCCGACTGTACATATTATGTCGATGGATCAGCTAGGCGCGCATGGGACGGGTCCCTGTTGTCCGGGTACGCCGTGTGCTCGGATAGCGAAACGGTAGAAAGCGGGCGTCTTCCACCTACATTTTCCGCACAGCAGGCGGAGCTGTGCGCCCTGACCAGAGCGTGCAGCTTGGCGGAAGGCCTTGCCGTCAACATTTACACAGATTCGGCCTACGCTCACGGCGTAGTCCACGATAAAGGGGCCATCTGGAAGATGAGAGGTTTTCTCACATCTGCCGGTTCAGTGATAAAAAATGGCGCGTTGGTAGAAGGGCTCCTCCGAAGCATTTTACTTCCCCGCGCTATCGCGGTAATTAAATGTCGTGGCCACCAAAGGGCGGACACTGACGTTGTCCGGGGCAATGCAAGGGCGGACGAGGCGGCAGGAAAGGCCGCCAACCAACAGATAGAACGCAACATGCCGATGGTGACACGAGCAAAGAAGACATCCGCACAGATTGCTGACATACCGACTGTGGGACCACCCGCCACACCAACTAAGGACGATATCATAAATTTGCAGAATGCTGCACCGACGGCCGAACACGAGGACTGGCTCAAACGAGGGGTGATACGCCTCGGGCCAGGTGAAATATGGACCCTTGACGAGAAACCTATAGCACCCCAGGCTTTATTGCCTTGGCTGGCACGCATGGCTCATCAGAATGGTCATGTGTGCCAGAGGGGGGTGATGGGACAGATAAACTACACTTGGGCAGCGCCAGGACTGTCACGGATTGTATCCGAAGTGTGCCGATCGTGCGTGGTCTGCCAGCAACACAATAGAGGGGCGCCGCCGAGACATGCACATGACGGGGGACGGCCCCCGCCTAGTGGGCCGTTCGCAACTATCGAGTTCGATTTTACAGAATTGGAACCAAGCATGTCGTTTCGCTATGTGTTGGTAATCGTAGATACGTTCACCAAATGGGTCGAAGCCTACCCATGCGTCAAGTCCGATGCCCCGACAGTAGCGAAGCGCCTCGTAAGGAATTTTATGTGCAGATTTGGCATTCCCCAGATAATCTCGTCGGATCAAGGGGGCCATTTCACGGCGCAGGTGGTTAAGGGTATCCTGAAGGCGTTGGGCGTTAAACAGTCCTTCCATTGCGTTTACCACCCACAGTCATCGGGACTTGTGGAACGAACGAATAAGACTTTAAAGAATAAACTAGCGAAACTTTGCGCAGACACAGGCTTGAGGTGGCCAGAGGCTCTCCCGCTTGCGTTGATGAGCATCCGTTCCACCCCGGGTCGCACTACGGGCCTTTCCCCCCACGAAATATTAATGGGACGACCTATGAGCTTGCCCGTTTCAGCACCAACGGACATGTCCACCCTTGCTTTGCCAGTAATGGATGACATGCTTTTGAGATTTTGCATAGGCTTGTCCAATGTGGCACGCAGCATCCATGCTCGAGTACGAGAGGCGCTGCCTGAACCAATAGGCCACGCCATCCACGACTTCCAGGCCGGCGACTGGGTGCTTGTAAAGCACTTCACCCGCAAGGCTGCTTTGGAGCCACGGTGGAAGGGACCATTCCAGGTGCTACTGGTCACACCGACGGCAGTCTTCTGCGAGGGTAAACCTTCGTGGATCCACGCCACCCATTGTAAGTTGTCCATCCCCGCACCACAAGCCACACAAGACACCGCACCTCACATTGCTGAAGACAATGCACCGTCTAGGGCACTACAGTCTCCTAAGGGCGGCGATGACGGTCATGATGATGGGAATTCTGGGCAGCTGCCGAAAACCCCCTGCCAAAGATAGGCTCTTGCACTTTGAGCTATTGAGAAAGGACCTCCCCAAGTACCCAGGACCCGACAACTATTCAGCATTTCCCCTCTACCCCGTCAAGTATATAACGGCTCGCTGGGGAGACAAAATAGCGGTGAATTGCTGTAACTTGGAAACAAGCTTTAAGTGGTTATCTGTAAGATGGGTGGAAGCCATAGTGGTACACAATAAGACACCACAGGCACGCATGACAAGACCACGCCTAGTCCTGACTAAGGTTAGGAAAGTGGAAAACGGAACATACACTGGGGACATAAGTAGTCGATATGCCCCAGGATATCGATGGGGCAAGGGCATTGAGAATACTACTCTCCTATTGCATTATACCCCCATTGGCCCGGATACAACAATGATACTTGAATGTGGAATATGGCCCCCTCGCACATTAATCCCAAATGGAACTGAACCCTACGTCCGACCTAGTTGCGCCGCCTATGTCATCAAAACCCCGCCTGCCCAGGAAGTAAGAAGGAAGCCAGAGGAGAACACATACTGGAAGGTCGCACGGCATATGGCCACATTACAGAATAGGACACGGTGTTGGATGTGTATGCACCTTCCCCGCACCAGCACAGCAGGAATACCAATGGTAGTGTTACCCCTATCACTCAATGATTTGTGCTCGAAGCCACTAGACACCAAATGCCTTAGTACAACCCTGACAAGCCAAGGTTCTGACGGAACCGCGTGTAAACGAGTTTTCCAGTACTCGCCCCCCATCCAGCCCCGACACTTTGAGGAACGTCCGGCGCCGGTTTGGGTTAAGCCGGCTAAGGGGGCCCTCTGCTTAGAAGGAAAGGGCCAAATAATGGTAGGTAAATCCGTGTGTAGAGATACCCTCCTCGCGGACCCTAGGAAAGGGAAACACATGCTGTTAGTAAATGTTACAAGTTCGCCTTTACATAATCTCACACACCTCCAGTTGGCATGGGAAGGGGAAAACGGAACAAACACTATCCCAGACCTTCGCACTTGCATGACCACTCATTTAGTGGCTCCGCACGGGACCATGTTTGTATGCGGGAACAAAGCTTACCCGTATTTACCTGATAATTGGGGAGGAATTTGCTATTTAGGATCAGTTTTCCCAGAAATGGAAATGCGACAACACTTGCATAATACCCCTGCACTCATAAGGACACAACGAAGCACCTATTGGCACGACGACGGCACCACCACCTTACACGGCGCTGATTGGGAGAAGGCCGTTAGTTTCTTCTTCCCATGGGCTGGGACGGTCATGAGCAGTTACCGCATTGACAAAATTGCGTTAATCTTAGAAAGTGTGGCCAACGCCACCGCTACAGCACATGACGAAATGTTGGACACAGTTGTCCACCTGCATACAATGGTTATGCAAAATAGGGTTGCGTTAGATATGCTATTGGCAGAACGAGGAGGGGTATGTGGGATAATTGAGGGTAGATGTTGCACTTTTATTCCTGATCCTTCACAGGGGGTCAGTGCTGCTATTATAAGGTTAAGGGAAAGTGCTCATATATTGACAAGGGATCGAATGGATCGGGAAGCCTCCCACCAGTGGCTTACCGACTGGTTCAAAGGGTGGACAGGTACGATAGTAAAGTGGGTATTGACCGCCTTGGCAATAGTCCTTGGAATCGTGGTCAGCTGTGTAATAATCAAGGCTTTAGTCCTTGCGTGTGTGAGAAAGTTTTCCACAGGATGGACACTGAAGACGACAACAGAAAAGGCCATGGTGATGATCGATAAGCTGATCGTGGGTCCAGATGACACACCGGCCGTCGACGTGACTGCAGACCGCGGATCCTGGAACGACGACCCGAACGAGCCACTGGGCCGCGACAATGAGATCTCCGCTTCCGAAGATTGTTCTTCCATTGTTGATATTACCGATAATGATTTTGATTACACAGTTGCGGACCTCAGAGCATTTCAGGCTGCCAGGAGGCCGATTACTCTGGGCCCCAACATGTCGCATGCAGACGCCAACGAGTTCCTAAGGGACTCCTCTCGTTTTTTCTCGATGTGTAAGGCTATGACTGTTGCTGGCCGCCGACGCCGCAGGCCTACGCCACCTGAGAGTAATGTTACTGATGATGTTACCAATGATGATGTGGGCCACTTGCAAGGGTCCCCGACTGATGTTTATGTCTCAATGCAGGCCTTGCCTCTTTATGTTTCACGAGCTCACCTTTATGTCTCACAAGCTCACAGTGAGTCAAACGTCACTGACCCAGTCCGGGATTTGGACTCAACTGCAAACCCAAGCCCGGATGGAGAGGAACTCAATCGTGGAGATACTCTGAGTTCCGAATCTGATTGTTTTACGAATTCGTCCAGGGAAAGCAGCGATGGAAGCAGCATCGCCTCGGACGATCTCGACTTTGACCCAAAGGAAGTTGCTCTCCCTCCTTTGGACCGTTATGCTTTGTTTTATGGCCATAGGTTTGTGCCACCTGATACTGATGATGTTGTGTCTTCCCCAGATCACCAGCATGTAAGAGACCTCATGAACATGAATATCGATTGAGCGCTGAAGATCTACAAGGATTTCACCTGGGGAAGCTTGGGCGAGCTCCCATCAGGGGGGGAGTCCTGGCCGCACCTCTGTGCTCCAAGGGTGGGTCGGGAGATCTTCCTGGGTGTGGACCCCGGCGGAACCAGAGGTCTTCGTTGTGGATTTGACGCGCTATTCGATCTTCATGCCTCTACGGTCTCACCTCATACACCCATCTACACCTGACTTACATCATACACCCACAAACACCCACTTACACCCACATACCCGCGGATCATCCTGCTGAGTGCGATGTGTGGTACTCGGGTACGGGACATGCTCACTGGGCTGCATCCGCGTGGTATGTTTAGTGAACCCTTTACACTGTCTATCTCACCTCTCTTGGAGGATTTTTCATGCCATTTGATCACCCTGCTTTTACGGACTTACATTGTATACTTTGTATACTCACATACAGACGCAAATCATCCTACTGAGTGCTATGTGTGGTGCTTTGGGTACGGGACATGCTCACTGGGCTGCCTTCGCGTGATATGTCGAATGACTTTCCTGATTGGTTTTGTTTCTGCTTTGTTTGAAATAAAGGCCTTTGATTGGCTCGTAGATAACTTTGTATCTTAGATCCAAAAGGGCGGTATGTAGGGAGCTATTATGCCCCTCCCCCTTCGTTAATCCTTGCTGCTTTACCAATTACCAAGTATAACCAATTATATGTTTTGTTTTGACTGATTGCTGTACCCTTTTATAATACTTAGTCCTTTCTTGTGCATTGAGGATATGTAATATCCTAATAAGGAGTTCTGTGCTTGTGAGCTCTTGGCCTGTGTGGGCACAATCTCTTGTTCCCCTTCTTGGCCTTGGTTGCAGCTGCTATCTCTCTGCCTCCTTCATAAACTTTGCCAATATCCTGTGGGCTGACACATTTACGAGTGTCCCCTCCTTTTGTACTTTCCCAACCAAGGTCTCTATACAGAAAGTTGTAAACATGTTGCCACATATTGCTGACCATCTCCTTATCTGAGCTAACCTATGAGCGGCCTTGTATGAGCTTCCTCTAACTAACTGAACAACAGGATGGGACTATGGTGGGAGGGCCAATGAGCCCATTCTGTCTCTGTATCTTGTGAGCTAAAACCACACCCGATATTCCTTATATAAAGCAAGTTTTAATCGAATTATTTCAGAGCATCTTGTTGTAGTGTTGGTCATTTCATGTGAGCTTCCTGCGACTTCCTGTTTCTCCGCAAGCTTGTGTATCGAGTTCTAATAAATATATCCGTTGCACCTTTCTCTGAGTCTTCTGAGTCCCAAGTTCTAAGTCCCAATCCGACATATATATATATATATATATATATATATATATATATATATATATATAATATATATATATATATATATATATATATATATAAAGGAGGAGTGTCTGTCTGTCTGTCTGGATGTCCGCTTATAACTCAAGAACTACACATCGGAGAAAAGTTTTAGACACAGATTCGGAATCAGCATAAAATTCCAGTGGTTATAGGCTACGTTTTATTTTAATATCAATGGTTTAAAAAACCGGGCCAGCTGCAATTCCATGGTGTAGTTTGTGGCGGCGCTATTGCCCCTTTCCGATCCCGCAGTTGCGCGTACGTACAGTATACTGTACGTACGTATTTATATATTTTTAATGTGCTTTTTATTGTATTTTAAATTGTTTTTTAGCTTCTTTTATTGTTAATTTATGTACTATTTTATTTATTTTAAATATATTTTTAAGGAAAACAAATGTTTTCACGTCCGTAGGAGTGACGTAAAGTCGCACATAATGTCAAAATGCGCGCCATTATTTCGCGCCAAGAACAAATAAACGGTTTTTTTTTTTTAGTTGAGATTTTATTCGAATTCGAATGCCATTAAATTTTAACTGTTGGAAACAATAATTATTTCAACTGTTGGAAATTGAAATAATTATTGTTTCCAACAGTTGAAATTTAATGGGATTCGAATTCGAATAAAATCTCAACTAAAAAAAAAAACATCGCGTTTTAAAATTATGACGTCATCAGCGTATTTCGGAACGTTAATTTTTCAACTTCATATTCGGAATCAGTACGTCCCAGAGAAACTTCGTAACGTAAATTTTTCAACTTCATCCGATTGACATGGGACCAACGGCATGTGACAGAGAGTGAAACATTTATTTGACGACAATGACTTCCGACTTCCGGGTTCGGAATGTGGGACCAATGCCATTTGACAGGGAATAGAAAATAAATGCGACATTCAATTGACGACAATGACTTCCGACTTGACTCCCCCCTTCCCCTCTCCTCCCCCCTCCCCCTCCCCCTCCGCCCTCCCCCTCCCTCCTCCACCTCTCCTCCCCCCTCTCCCTCCCCTCCCCCCTTGCCCCCCTACCCCCCTGCCCTCTCCCTCCCCCCTCCCCCTCCCCCTACCCTCCCCCTCTCCCCCCTCCCCCTTCCTGTGAACTGTGAACTTGTATTGGGAGCGCATACGAACTTGAATTGGGAGCGCATACGAATTTGTATTGGGAGCGCATACGAATTCGTATTGGGAGCGCATATAGCGCTGGTCCAGTTATTACGTACGCGACCGTGGCCGCAAGTAACCGCCAAGCCCAGCTTACCGTTCGCCCCGTAATTGTCCGATCTGCACCAACGACCCGCGGGGAGCTTCTGCCGTCCTGACCATCTTCTTCGCGGTGCGAGTCGGGGGCCGGAGAACGAGCTGTTGGACATCATCCCTGGACCATCAACCTGACCATCTGCAATCCCTGTGTGAGTGTGTCTGAGTGTGAAACGGGCCCGTTGTCCTGGGATAAGTATAAGACTGTATAAGGCTTATATATATACTTATTTTAAGGCTTATATATACTTATATATATAATTATTATATATATTGTTACAGATCGCGGATTAGATGTTATGATGGGCCGAGCGGATGGTCCACCGCGACCTAACAGTTCCCCCGATTCTTCCCCAACTCACCCGATTCCACTCGAACGTTGGCCAAATCGCGCTACGCTAAATCAATGATGGAAAGGACACAACGACTGGGATAGATGAAACGACGCAAGGGGGTACAGTTCTCAAGACCTCCGGAGGAGGATATAATTAGTGGTGGAGAAAAGGGGTAGATTACAAGGTAGAGTGAGGTAAAAGACACAGAAGAGATGGGCACTTAAATACAATCTTGTCTTATCCCAGACAAATAACAGACAAACGGGACAAGGCTGACTTACACAGGGATTGATGGCAGGAAGGGACAGGCAGTCGATAGCACAAGGTGCACCTTGGCTCGGGGACAGGATCAAGCACGGTCCGTCAGATGCAGGGAGGCCTCACAGCGCTCGGAGGTGGCGTCTTTCTTTCCCCAAGCTCAGCGCGCATCTGACGTCACCTCCCTCTTCCTGCGCATGCTCAGTGGGGAGTCACACGCCCTCGGCTGGTTGGCTCCGCCCCAGATGGGACCGGTCCGCCGCTCCCATTGGGTGCGGGGGGTACCGGGCTCCGCCCTTGACGAGGAGCTGACAGGGAGCCCCTATGTGGTAACCCCGTCGAGCACATGTTCGATGGCGGCTCGTTGGAAAGGCCTGGTGCCCTCCCAACACCCCCTACCAACCAAGCCGGAGTGAGGACGCACACTCCCCGCGCCCGCCGCTGCTGTTGTTGTTGTTGCTGTTGCTGAACCGTGAGGAAGAGCTGCGGGGAGGTATTGGGAGGTCCTAAACTTCCTAACGGTGTCATACAATCACATTCTGGTGCAACGAAGAGTCAGAATTAGTGGAAACGAGTCCTTAACTGACATAGACTAAGAATAACTAGCAAGATGTCCTATAGTTGTCTACGTGAGATGCGGTGGACCTGGATGCGACATTTAATGGGGGAAATAGGGGGAGGTCGGGTCTACAGAGTGTTGTTTACAGAAAATGGGACTAGGGAATGGGGGATTGGGGATAGTTGGGAAGTATTGAGGAAATAGGGGAATATTTACAAGCGGATATGGATGGATGCAAATCCCATATCCGCAACAATATTATACTTATAATAATTAATATTATATACTTATATTAATTAAGGTATAATTATATTATTAATATTATTATTATTATTAAGGCTATTATTATATATTTATATTATATTATTATTAATTATTATTATTATTATATTATATTATAATATAATATATTATTATATTATTATTATTATATTATTATATTAATTATATTATTATATTATTATATTATTATTAATTATTATTATTATTATTATTAATAATAATAATAATTATTATTATTATTATATTATTATTATTATTATAAATTATTATTATTATTATTATTATATTATTATTATATTATTATTATTATATTATTATATTAATTATATTATTATATTATTATTATTAAGGATTAAAATTATTAAGGAATTAAGGTATAAGGCTTATATATATATATATATATATATACTTATATATATATATATACTTATATATTATATATATATATTATGTATAAGGCTGTATAAGGGTTATATACTGTATAAGTATAAGGCTTATAAGACTGTATAAGGCTGCATTGTGTGTTCTTCTTCTTCTCATTGTACATAGTGTAATAAACCAATTGTTCTTCCTTGTTTCTTCCTGATTCGACCGTATCAGTGATTTCCTCCATTGGGTAAGCGTGGCACGATTAGGAACCGCTCGGATCGGGTTTAGCCATTGATAATGGCTCGGGTCACGGTTCGCTATCGCTCGGCGTTTCCACCTATAACCGTGATTTGGGCGGGGCTTATTTCCTTGCTTCCTAGGCGGCGTTGTTACTTAGGTAATAGGAATTCGGCCTACAACCCTATTTAACGCCGCCCGGAAGGAACGTCAGAGCCCCGGATCCCGTCGGCTAGTCAAAGACAAGGGGACTAACCCCCCCTTGGTAAGGGGAAAGGCCGACGAGGAGATCCGCAACAATATAGATATATATATATATGTATGTATGTATGTATATGTATATATATATATATGTATATACATATACAATTATACATGCATATATATATATATATATATATATATATATATATATATATATATATATATATATATATATATATATATATATATATATAAATAATATATAATCGGGAGATTAAATCAGACGCGGACGTAGCTTCAGGACGGTCGATCTTTAATTTTCGACAAGCTTTCGACCAACAAAGGTCTGCTTCTTAGTCGTCCCCAAGTTCAGCGGAAGTGAATACACGGATAGTTGTGGGTGTGAGTCTGATAGAATAGCTGCTCAACGCATTAGGAGGGACACATCCAGTGTGAAGAATGTCGCACACATGGGTTAGAATAAATGTTAGGGGGATTACACCTATGTGTCACATTAAAAGTAAATGTAAATTGAATGCCAGACTCTACCGGTCAGTCCGAATGGGGTCGATTCGGGACGAGTCTGGTTAGAGAGGGGGGTCATGTTGTGGTTTTGAGAAATAAGGGCATCCCCCCTTTAGTTAGTTTCACCACAACATGTAGCCTCGCTTTAGTTCAGTTATTCCTTATTAAATGTGAAATTGTGTAAAAATGTAATTGTGTAAATTGTGTAAAATATTAAATGTGCAAAACGCTCCCTCAACCCCCCCCCCCTTCCCACACCTCCTCCCCCCAAGCCCTCTCCCTCCCACACATCTCCCTTCTCTCAAATGTTATGTTTGTGTGCTTCCCCTTCTCTCCCCATATTGTCTTCCGCTCCCTCTCTTTATATATTTTGTTTGTCTGGTTGATTTGTTTGTGAAGTAAATGTGAGCTCTTTCACGAGCGATTCAGTATACAAAAAAAAAAGAAAAAAAAAAGAAGTATAGTCTCCTTCCCAGTGTTAGTATGCGTTGAGACAGGTAAGTAACGGTAGACATCATTGGGCCTGGATTGCTATGTGCTGGGCCTGGGACAAGTCTAGGAGGCCCGAGGGTGGAGCCGGAGGGAGTGGCTGGCAAGCTGCAAACAGCCAATGGAGCTAAAGGGGAGTGCCCAATTATGGCAGCCAATGGGAGCTGAAGGGGAGTGGCCAACAACGGCAGCCAGGGGAGGCCCTTGGAACATTCTGGTGGGACTCTGGGAGGGGGGGGGGCTACAAAACCCCGCCCCGGACCCCCGAACTCGCTCTCTGGGCCGAAGCTCAAGATCTCTCTGCGTTCTGCCCCTGCTCTCTGCTGCCCTGTTATAAACGCTCTCGCAGGACGATCTCTCCCGTGGCCCTATACTCTAACAATCTCCCTGCCTGGGCTCCCTGCACGTGCGTGTTTGCCTCGCCGACTTCGGGACACGCTGCGGAGAGTCCATGCGTGCACGACTGGAGGCCGACGTCTTTGCCGCGAACATCCTCGAGAGACACGCCCAACGAGCCGTCTGGGGCGAGCAGCACCAAGCGGCCGCGCTTTGAACGTGCCCTCTTCTTCCTTCCTTTTCCCGCGTGAGTCAGAGGGCCCTTGTCCAGGATTTTAAGTTAAGAACGGTTACGTTTCTATCCTGTGTCTCTCTTTTCTCTGGCCATTGTACATTGTGAATAAACCTGTGTTTTGCTTCCAACTTGGCCGTATACGTCTTTTCCACAATTGGCCTCGTATTGCACGAGATAAAACCGCTCGATCGGGTTCATAGTGATTAACCGCACGAGTCACGTGACACGCAAACCGCTCGGGCGTATCAGACCAGCGTGACTCATGTGAGGTTCGGCCCCCGTCCTCGCAGCGGCACGTGTATCGAAGGTACTTGGGTATTTGACCCGAAACCCTTCCGCGCGCTCGCTATGGGGTTGGCGGCTGGAAATGCTCAGCAATCCGCCCCCACGAGTGTAAAGTGGGTAGCGGATTCGTGGACTCGAAGCTCGAGGGGGAGAAGGGTTTAACCCCCCCTTTGTACGTCGACGGGCTCGAGATCCGCAACAATATATATATACAGTCACGTGAAAAAGTAAGTACACCCAATGTAAAGTTTTGACTTTTTCAACATATTTCAACATACAGCTATTTGATCTTCATTTCAACAATATTGATAGATAAAGGTGATATAATATAACAAATATCATGAAGCATTTACATTTTGTAGTCCATTGTATAATTTAAATAAACATAAATGCAAATTTCGCATGTTGAAAAAGTAAGTACACCCTTGGCTCTAATAGGTGGTATTGCCCCCTTTGGCAGAAACAACCTCAAGTAGGCGTTTCTTATAACTGTCTACCAGTCTCTGACATCGACTGGGAGAAATTTTTGCCCACTCCTCCATGCAGAATTCTTTCAGCTGTGCGATGTTTGAGGGGTTTCTTGCATGCACAGCTCGTTTCAAATCCCCCCACAACATCTCGATGGGATTTAGAGCCGGGCTTTGACTTGGCCATTCAAGAACCCTCCATTTCTTTCTTTTCAGCCATTCCTTGGTGGATTTACTGGTATGTTTAGGGTCATTGTCATGTTGCAAGGTCCACCTTTCGGTTGAGCTTCAACTTTCCGACAGATGGCCTCACATTATCCTCAAGCACCCTCTGGTACAATTAAGAATTCATAGTGGATTCTATGATGGTGAGCTGCCCAGGCCCTGATGCAGCAAAGCTGCCCAAACCATAATATTTCTACCACCATGCTTTACATTTGGTATCAGGTTCTTGTGGTCAAATGCTGTCTTTGGTTTTCGCCAAACATGTCTTCTGGTACTGTGGCCAAATAGCTCTACCTTTGACTCATCTGTCCAGAGCACATTGTTCCAGAAGTGCTGGTCTTTGCCGAGGTGTTCATTGGCAAACTTTAGTCTTGCCCTGATGTTCTTTCTGGACAGCAAAGGTTTCCTCCTGGCACACCTCCCATGTAGATCAAATTTGTGCAGCCTCTTTCTAATGGTAGACTCGTGCACTTTGACATCAACAGTGGCAAGAGCTACCTGTAGGTCCCATGATGACATTCTGGGGTTCTTAGAGACTTCTTTCAGCATCTTGCGGTCTGCTCTCGGGCTGAACTTGCTGAGGTGGCCTGGCCTGAACAAGATGGCAGTTGTTTGGAATCTTCTCCACTTGTAGATGATCTTCCGGACAGTAGAATTATTGATTTCAAATTGTTTGGAGATCTTTTTAAATCCCTTCCCACACTCGTAGGCATCTATCACCTTCTTTCTGAAGGCCTCAGAGAGCTCTTTTGATCTAGGCATGGTGACGCCGCACACTTCAACAACAAAGAGCAAACCAAACTAAATGTCTGAGGTTTAAATAAGACAGGTTCCTCCAAGATCCTCTCTAACGTTGTTCTACTCATTTGCACCTGAGCTGGTGCACCTGATTCTAATTTTAGGTATTTGAAGTAGTGATAAATGTAGGGGTGCACTTACTTTTTCCACATGCGAAATTTGCATTTATGTTTATTTAAATTATACAATGGACTACAAAATGTAAATGCTTGAATGGATTATAGACTTTTATCCCCTCAGCGCGGTCATATTTTCCGACTCTCTCTCGGCTCTGATAGCGCTTAGGTCGTTCCAGCCTGGCAGTAGGAACGAATTGGTTCTGGAGGTAATTCACCTCGTAAGTTTGGCCCATTGGAGGGGCACGGTCGTCGATCTATGTTGGGTCCCGGCCCATGTGGGCATTGCAGGCAATGAAGTGTGTGATCAGGCGGCCAAACGTGCCCTCAATCTGGATTTCGAAACCCCGGTTCCGCTAGGCCAGTGTTACATATTTATGTGAATGTATGTGAATTACTATTCCGGGCTTTGCTTATCAATGTGTAGTCGATTAAAGGTTGTTGTGATTAAAGGGTCAGGAGCCCTTCTGAGGAAAAGGAGACCGGAAACGGGAGAAGAAAAGACACGAGGTCCTGGAGACGCGACGATTCTTCTTCTTCCTCGCCAAGCTCGGACGCGAGCGGTATCGAAGGAGCAACGTAAGAGAATCGGCGTTTCAAAGCCCGTCTGGCGAGAGGAGTTACCGGGACGTGTAACTACCCTTTGACACGTCAAGTCACTGTGGGTTCGTGCACGGAACCAAGCAGCCGGCACAGTTCGCCTCGCCGTCTACAAGGCCGCGTACGGGTCGCACCTGGGGCCGCGCGTGCTGGGCAGGCCGCGTGTTGCTTTGCCTGCTTTACATTACCCGCTTTGCTTGGCCAGGAGGTGCGCGCTGCAGCCGTTGTTCCCTTTACGGGACGTGCCCGGTGAAAGCACGTCAGGAAGGGTCCGTTCAACCGCCCACGTGCGGAGATCGAACTACAGGAGTACGGAGACATTGTGAGAGACATTGACCACGGAGGGAGTCGGGAGTGGGGCTCATGTGAGGAATGTATAAGATGGCCATCTTAGAGTTAATGTAGATGAGTTTACATCTTTGCACTATTGATTGCTGATTGTTGATGGTTGATTGCTCGAGGAATATATCATTGATTATTCCGGATCCTTGGTGTGGGGTTTTTTTCTTGGTTGGAATTCATATTGATTGCGTTACGAAAGCGCATACATAATAAATCTTTCTGGCGGAGTTCCTCTCACGGTCCGGGGGTCACCGAGACCAGGTAGTCACCGGGAGGACCACGTAACAGAATTGGGGGCTCGTCCAAATTACGATTTGCGGATTCGCAATTGGGTCTACGTCCGGGATCTAAAATTGTATAAAATAATATTTTTATTAATTAAAATGTATTAATTAAGTATTAATTGGTAAATTTTTGGGGAAATTGGGGTAAAGTCTTGGGTGAAGGTTAACAGGTGTTAACGATAGGCACCATGGCGTTTGTGGCACAGAAATTTGCGGTAACCCCGAGTGAGGCACAGTTCCGAGCGTTACTAAAGTCGGACCTCTTGAAATTGACCAAACATTTTAACTTGGAGGTCCGAACTAATTTGAGGAAGGCAGAGTTGCAGACCACGGTGATACAGTCTATGGTGGGATTAGGAACATGGGACGAGTTAGCCTGGCAGTGGCTACCCGAAGAACCAGAAGACGTTGAGCTCCGGAGACTGGAGTTGCAATTACGGAGCCAGGAACGGATCAAAGAAGAAGAAAGGAAAGCAGAAGAGAGGAGAGAAGAGAAACAAGCAGAGGAAAGGAGAGTGGAATGAGAACTCCAGGAAAGGTTAAAAGAAGAAGAAAGGAAAGCAGAAAAGGAAAGAGCAGAAGAAGAAAGGAAAGCAGAAGAGAGGAGAGAAGAGAAACAAGCAGAGGAAAGGAGAGTGGAACGAGAACTCCAGGAAAGGTTAGAAGGAAGAAAAGCAGAGGAGCGGAGAGCTGCAAGGGACCTCAAAGCAGAGGAGAGAAAAGCGGAAAGGGAATTAAAGGAACGTGACATGGAGCTTCAGCAAGAAATTAAATTCAAGGAGCTGGAGTTAATGAGAGAACGGGGAGAGGGACCACCCTTGCTGACGGGGTCGACACCTAGCCAGAACACCTGGGATGTGGGCAGACATGTGAGGCTGGTTCCACCCTTCAGTGAAAAGGAAGTCGCTAAATTTTTTCCACACTTTGAGAAAGTGGCTCGACAGTTAAACTGGCCGGAGGAGGCCTGGACCATACTAGTACAAAGTGTGCTGGTGGGAAAAGCTCAAGAGATTTATTCGGCGCTACCAATGGACCAATGTGCAGATTATGAGGTATTGAAGAAGCACATCCTCAAAGCCTATGAGTTGGTTCCGGAAGCTTACCGGCAAAAATTCAGGAATGCCAGGAAGAGGGAGAGTGAGACCCATGTGGAGTTTGCCAGAGTGAAAGAAAACATGTTTGATCGGTGGTGTGAGTCAAAAGGAGTCGGGAAAGACTTCGAAACATTGCGTGACTTGATCCTGGTGGAGGAATTTCAACAGTGTGTCCACGAGGACATCAAAGTGTACCTCCAGGAAAAGAAAGTACCAAAGTTGTGGGACGCAGCCACCATGGCAGATGATTATGCCTTAACACACCGGATAGGGGTCCACAAACCTAACTCCTCACCTAGACTTCAGCAGGGGAGTTATGGAACACCTGGTGCGGAGAACGACCTCACATGGCGGCGGCCTCGAGATGATTATGGGGACAACTCTGATACCCCAACTGTTAGAAATCAGAGGGCTACGGGCCCAAGACAAACTTATTTTTCGGGGGGCCCGAGGCAGACCACGAGTTTTTCCTACGGGCCTACTTGCGCTTTTTGCAAGAAACCTGGACACTTGATGTCCAGTTGTTACCTCATGAAAAGGGAAGACCCAGAGCGGAGTCCGACTAGTACAACTCCGAATGCGATGGCAAACGTAAGAAATAGCCCACAGAAGAGTTACCAACCATTTATTTATGAGGGGTTGGTCTCACTCAAGGGAGACTTGACTAACCCAAGACCGGTTAGGGTTTTGAGGGACACAGGAGCCCATCAATCCTTAATGCCAGGAAACAATATCTCTCCGTTCTCAAGACCGAACTCTCTTATCTGTCTCCCTCTTCCAAATCCTGGTGGCGTCTGGTCAAATCCGTTTCTGGTGTTTGTTCCCCCTCCATCCCCTCCCTTACCTCAAACGGCTACACAGCTGACTCCGCACGTGAAAAAGCTGAATGCCTCAACTCTGTGTTTGCCTCTAAATCTTGTGTCCCAAACCCATCCCTCTCTGTACCCACCATACCCAGTCGTACCCTGCTGCTCCTGGACTCCGTGTCCTTTCCTCCTGACAAGGTGGAAAAGTTTCTGTCAACCCTCGACTCTGATTCTGCAACTGGACCCGACGGCATCAGCCCACGGGTCCTAAAATCCTGCTCTGCTGCTCTATCTCACCCTCTCTCTGTTCTCTTCACCCTCTCTTTTGCTCAAGGTCAACTGCCATCTGCTTGGAAATCAGCCAACATCACCGCTTTGCACAAAAAAGGTGCAAAAACAGATCCTAGCAACTACAGACCAATCAGCCTTCGCCCAATTATCAGCAAAGTCATGGAATCCATCATTGCTTCGGATATGAAATCTTTCCTCTTCTCCAATGGCTTGATCTCTGATCATCAATTTGGTTTCAGACCAGGTCACTCTACTCTGGACATGCTGCTTCTGCTGTCTCAACAATGGATGGAGGTCCTCAATGCCAAACAGGAAATTAGAGCTGTCTCTCTCGACATATCACGTGCCTTCGACACGGTCTGGCACCCCGCTCTGCTCACCAAACTCTCCTCCTTTGGTATCCATGGAAATCTCCACGCATGGCTGGCGGACTTCCTCTCTAGTCGTCGTCAACGTGTGGCCCTGAATGGGTTTCTCTCATCTCCTCTTCCTGTTCAGGCTGGAGTTCCCCAAGGCAGTGTTCTGGGCCCCGTGCTTTTTCTGGTCTTCATCAATGATCTCTCTGACTCTCTCGAAAATCCTCTGTATCTCTTTGCTGATGACTCCACTCTCTGCCGCTCCATTCCTCTTCCCTCAGATCGGCAGTCTGCTGCCTCCTCACTCTCTGAAGACCTGGACAAAATCACAGACTGGTCAAACAAGTGGAACATGTCTTTCAATCCTGACAAATCTCACACTCTTACTATGTCTCTCCGAAAAGATCGACTGGACAACCCTCCCATCTACTTTCTCAACAATCCTCTCCAAGAAGTTCTGTCGCTCAAGATTTTGGGTCTCACTATCTGCCATTATCTTTCTTGGGAAAACCACATTTCCAAGCTGGCCTCCAAAGCCAGTCGCTGACTGGGCATCCTCCGTCGTGCGAAGTCCTTCCTCGGCACACCTGAGCTCCTCACCACATACAAGGCTTTCATCCGCAGCTCAATGGAATACTGTTCTCCCCTATGGGCCGGTGCTCCTGCCTCACACCTAGCTCGGCTTCACGCTGTTGAAACCAAAGCTTTCAGAATTATTGGAATCTCCCGCGATGAAGCTATCTCTGAGGGCCTTTCACTCACTCACCGCAGGCAGGTAGGTGGTCTTTCTGTCTTCTACCGACTCCTCTCCGGCCTTGCACCCCCAGCTCTCTCTGTGCTCTGTCTCCCAAATATTCCTACAGGTCGCACAAGATCTGCCAGCAACCCTCTGATGGTTAAACTGCCGAAATCTCGGCTCTCTGCTCACCTTCACTCCTTCATTCCTCTTTTCTCCCACCTCTGGAACAAACTCCCTCACTCCCTTCAATCCCACTCCTCCCTCCAGGTCTTTAAAACAGCTGTTCACCACCATCTCTTATCTTCCCCCATCCAAAACCTTGATCTTTTCTACCCCCGCTAATTCACCCCAGATCCACCTTGTTTGAAATTCCAACTTCTTTCCTGGAAGTCTTGGCAGTGTCCATATGTTTTATACCTCTCCCACCGCCCCCTTCCCATGCCCCCCCCCCCCCCCCAAAGCCCTCGCCCTCTCTCAGATCTCTCGATGTCTCCATGTCTCTCGGTCCCTGCTCTCAAATGTTGTGTTTGTGTCCTTCCCCCTCTCTCCCCATCTTGTCTACCGCTCCTGATGTTATATGTTTTATGTGTCGGTTTGTCTTTCTGTGTGATTAATGTTCGCTCTTTCACGAGCCTCGATCTTGTATACAAAAAAAAATAAAAAAAATAAAAAATAAATGCTTGAAGGCATTTTGCCATTGTCAAAGAGTACCGCAACTGGTGATAGTGTTCGGTTACAAGGGATCGGTGGCTGTGTTAGTGCCCCACTTCATGTCATCCATTTGGAATCCGATTCGGTGTCAGGACCGGTCACCGTCGGTTTACAAGCCACGCTTCCTGTAGAGGGAGTATCTGTGATTATCGGGAATGATTTGGCCGGGGGGCAAATTTATGGTAACCCGAGGGTTGGTAAAGAGCACAGCAGGGAAAATAACACCCCACCAGCTCGGGATGGCGACAAAAGTTCCAAGTTATTTGTAGGGGGACTGAACTTCAACACAGAGGAAGAAGTTCTGACCTCTGTCTTCAACAGATATGGGCCGCTGGTGGAAGTGCGGGTGGTAAAAGACAGGGAAACGCAACGGTCAAGAGGGTTCGGCTTTGTCACGTTTGCAAGCACAAGAGACGCCAGGGAGGCAGAGAAGAATGGGAATGGTAAGGATTTGGAGGGTCGGACCATAACAGTAGGGAAGGCCTTTCGTAGGCGTCGAGAGGTCTACAGAAGAGGACAACTTGGCAGTAGTTTTGGGGTTGGCAGCAGCCGATATTACTATGGAGGCTCCCAGAGTTACGGCACCTCCCGAAAGAATGAATGTCAGAGCACTGGCCGAGAAAGAGACCGCCAGTCAGGTAACGGCTGGGACAAGGGGTCCCACCGTAACGGTTAGGAGTCTGGAGAAGTTGAAGCACTATATACGGGGGAGCCGCCGAGCCGGGGCTCCTACACGGACTAACCGTGAACGCCACGTTCTTAAAGGCGTCCAGGTAGTGAACTTTCCTGCACGGACTAACCGTGAACTCCACGTTCTTAAAGGCGTCCATGTAATGAACTTTCCTCCCCGGACTAACCGTGAACTCCACATTCCTTAAGGCGTCCATGTAGGGAATATTCCGCTGGGCCTCCCGAAAAAGTGCTATCGAGAGGTTTAAATTTGGGGGCGTTGGTCACCACCTCTTAACCGTCATTCAAGAGAAACTAGAAGTGGTTGACGCTTGGTAATTAATCTAGGGGATCGTGTGAAATTTTGTTGCTTTATTTTTAAGTGATGACTGTGCCCGGGGGGAACTGATGAGTTGGGGGGGGGGGGGGGTGAGTTATCTGGTTTGTTTATCCAAGTTGGCCAGCAAAGAAAGTTTTCTCTGGGTTCAAACTTTCTTTCTTGAAGGGGGGGAGTGTTACATATTTATGTGAATGTATGTGAATTACTATTCCGGGCTTTGCTTATCAATGTGTAATCGATTAAAGGTTGTTGTGATTAAAGGGTCAGGAGCCCTTCTGAGGAAAAGGAGACCGGAAACGGGAGAGGAAAAGACACGAGGTCCTGGAGACGCGACGATTCTTCTTCTTCCTCGCCAAGCTCGGACGCGAGCGGTATCGAAGGAGCAACGTAAGAGAATCGGCGTTTCAAAGCCCGTCTGGCGAGAGGAGTTACCGGGACGTGTAACTACCCTTTGACACGTCAAGTCACTGTGGGTTCGTGCACGGAACCAAGCAGCTGGCACAGTTCGCCTCGCCGTCTACAAGGCCGCGTATGGGTCGCACCTGGGGCCGCGCGCGCTGGGCAGGCCGCGTGTTGCTTTGCCTGCTTTACATTACCCGCTTTGCTTGGCCAGGAGGTGCGCGCTGCAGCCGTTGTTCCCGGTACGGGACGTGCCCGGTGAAAGCACGTCAGGAAGGGTCCGTTCAACCGCCCACGTGCGGAGATCGAACTACAGGAGTACGGAGACATTGTGAGAGACATTGACCACGGAGGGAGTCGGGAGTGGGGCTCACGTGAGGAATGTATAAGATGGCCATCTTAGAGTTAATGTAGATGAGTTTACATCTTTGCACTATTGATTGCTGATTGTTGATGGTTGATTGCTCGAGGAATATATCATTGATTATTCCGGATCCTTGGTGTGGGGTTTTTTTCTTGGTTGGAATTCATATTGATTGTGTTACGAAAGCGCATACATAATAAATCTTTCTGGCGGAGTTCCTCTCACGGTCCGGGGGTCACCGAGACCAGGTAGTCACCGGGAGGACCACGTAACAGCCAGGCAGACCTCTCTAATTTAATTAAACAGAAAATTAATGTTATATGGCAAAGTCAGTGGGACTCCTCCCCTAAGGGGAGGTGGTGTCACAAGGTGCATCCATCGATCGTGTCCTTGGGGTCGTCTCCCCGGCTCCCTCGCAGGGAGCAGTCTATCTTATCTCGTCTTAGAATTGGACATTGCTTTCTCAATTTTTATCTTCACAGGATCGGGTGCCATCCCTCGGGGTGGTGTGATCGGTGTAAGGTTCCCGAAGATCTGGACCATGTTTTTTCTTTTTGTCCGCGTTATAATAATGCTAGATCTCGTCTTCAGCTTTCTTTCCGCGGAATGGGGATCATGTGGTCAGGGGATCTGAAACATCCTGGGTTTTGTAGATCAGTTTTAAAGTTCATCAAAGATACGGGGTTAGCAGTGTGAGTCTCTAGTTTTTCTAGTGTAAACCTCCTGGTTTGGTTTTGTTTGGATGTTAGGGTGTGTGGCTTATAAAGAGCCTCGTGGCTCTGAAAGCGCCATTAAACCTTAAAAAAGCAGAAGAAATGTAAATGTTTCATGATATTTGTTGTATTATATCACCTTTATCTGTCAATATTGTTGAAATGAAGAAAGTTTTTTTTAAATTTTTTTTTTATTGTTGAAATGAAGATCAAATAGCTGTATGTTGAAATATGTTGAAAAAGTCAAAACTTAACATGGGTGTACTTACTTTTTCACGTGACTGTATGTATGTATGTATGTATGTATGTATGTATGTATGTATGTATGTATATATATATATATATATATATATATATATATTTACGGATCCGGGGGACGGCACTCCCGATAGCAAGGGTGGGGGGGGGGGGGGGGGTGTTAATCCCCTTGGCCTGTTAAGCTGGCCGTGCGACCGGTCCCTGGGGGTATGACGTCACTTCCGGTTGATGGTAAGTAGGGTTGCAAGCCCAATTTGTCTTAATACCTAAGTACTACCATCGGCCGTAAGCGAGGAAATACTTCCACCCGGCCGCAGCGTGATTGGATTGCGCCGAGCGAAGCGAGCTGCGACTCGGGCCGTTATCAAGAGACTAAACCCGACTATAAGGCGTTTGGCCAAAATTGCGCCACAGGTATTCAATGGAAGAAGGGACTCAAGTGATCGGGGGAAAGAAGAAGCCAAAGTAAGGAATACCAGACATTTATTAACTATATACAAAACCAAAGAAGAAACGAAAGTAATATACAGTGAAGAAGAAGAAGACACAGGGCAGCCTTAAGCAGTCTTATATTATCAATGCCCAGGACAGACAAACAGACTTTTTTTTTTTTTTTTGGTATACAGAGTCGAGGCTCATGAAAGAGCTAACATTTATCAACAAACAAACAAATCAAACAAACAAGCAAACAAAGTATATAAAAAAGGGAGCGGTCGTCAAGATGGGAGAGAAGGGAGGAAGCACACAAACACAAACATTTGAGAGCAGGGACATCGGGAGATGTGTGGGAGGGAGAGGGCCTGGGGGGGAGGCAGGATAGGTATAAAACGCAAGGACATCAAGGACTTCCAGGAAAGAAGTCGGCACCTCAAAAAAGTGGATTTGGGTGTGAAATTAGCGGGGGTAGAAAAGATCAAGGTTTTGGATTGGGGAAGATAAGAGATGGTGGTGAACAGCCGTTTTAAAGACCTGGAGGGAGGAGTGGGATTGAATAGAGTGAGGGAGTTTGTTCCAGAGGCGGGAGAAAAGAGGAATGAAGGAGTGAAGGTGAGCAGAGAGTCTTGATTTTGGCAGTTTAACCATAAGTTAAACTTACACGAAAGGGAATGGCAGGCAGGAATGACTGGAAGAAGGAGAAGGGTCCGTGCAGGTGACAGGGTAGGACGGTCCGGGCCGGTGCGCAGCATCGAAGGTGGCTCCAGTCCACGCTCCGGGCTCGAGGCGAAAAACACGGCGGCAGCTGCACGTATTCGTTCACGCGGTAGGGGCTTTTCGAAGCAGCTCGTCAGAGGGCTCCGCGCAGCTTCGTCTCTGTCAGCCAGACCCCACCAAGCATCGTCTCCAACCCAAGTCGACTCTCTGAACCTTCTCACTCGCCTGTCAACCATACCTTCTCACCCGACTCCTCGAAGCAGTCCCTCCCAGCCGCTTTTATTGCCCGGGTCGGAATCAAGCCGCCGGCTCTGATGACATGCCTACCGGTTGGCTCTCCTCGGCACTGGTTGGTCGGTAAGGGCTCGCTGACTTGACTCCACCTCTGCCGATGCGTCGACGTGCCACACCTTGTTCTGGTGGCTCCCCCCTGGTGGCTCCGCCCCCTTCTTCCTCGGCTTGACCGCATGGCTAATGGCGGTTTGGGGCCAACAACCGAATCAAGGCAAGGAGCAGCGAACGCCGCCCGACTGTTACTTTGAAGCGCGGGTGAGGGGATTGGGGAAATTGAAAGGGGCCTATCTTATTTGATTAATGCAACGCAGATTCAACTATTGGGAACAGATCCTTAACTGAAACACACAATAATGAAATAACTAAGGAGAGGTCCTATGGTTCGCTACGTGTTGTACATGGACTAACTAGGGTGCGATCTTCAACAAGCCAATTGATGGGGATATTTACAGGGGAACATTTATAAGGGAAACATTTACTAAAATATACTAGTGAAGGTTCTAAAAACCGTAACAATATATATATATATACTCGTATACAGACTTGGCATTTAATATGGAATGTTTTTTTTGTGGGGGTGAACTTACTTTTCAAGATGACTTAGAACCAAAAGGTCATTGGAATTATGTTGAAATTATTCGAGATTTTGTTAATGTGACCTTTAAAAGAAACAAAAACCACATTTGACATTTCGAAGCAAATAAATTGATCCTTGAAAGTGATGTAAACTGATATCGAACTCAATTCATGGACAGTACTGTGTTAAACTTCTGTACGTTTTCCAGAAGTATCTCTTTATTTTGCACATTAGCCAAATTTTCTTCTCAAAAAAAACAAAAGCTAAATTATGACTGGGATTACGGACAGTAAAATTACAGTTCAGTACTTCGTGTAACCCCCAAGAGCATTCAGGAGAGCACGTACACGTCGAGGCATGCTGTTCACGAGATTTGCCAAGGTTTGGACAGGAATCGCTTGCCATGCAGTGACAATAGTCTGCTGTAATTCACGCACAGAGGTGGGCTGCTGGTCCAAGTTGTCAATTTGATGCGTTAATTCTGCACACAAGTTCTCTATCGGATTCATATCCGGGGACATGGCAGGCCACTCCATATGCTCTACACCACGGTCAGCAAGAAAGTGTTGGATCATGCGAGCACGATGAGGCCGTGCATTGTCATCTTGGAAGACAAAGTTTCCTGTGTCAAAAACAATGGTGAAACCACACCAATTGCAAATAATACAAACACCAATAATACAAACAAATATTGTATTAAAAATCACACAAGAACAACAGTACAATAATAATAGGAATCAAGAGTACAATCAATATCTCCTCTGATGGTACCATCAGCTAGTACAAGGTAACTCACTGTGCTCCAAGTGAGTGGAAAAGAACATTCCCCAATGTCTCTATATTCCCGACTTCGAGCTCAGAGCCGATCCCCTCCAGTGATCATCGGAACGATGTCGAATCGAAACCAGAATCTCGTTCAGATGACAGGCACAGTCACGCCGCCCAAAACGGCACAAAGGCGCACGCGGCCAAAGCGGAGTAAAGGGTCACGCGGTTAAAGCGGCACAAAGGCGCACTCACGGCGACTGGGAAATCCAAAGGTGCCCTCCAGGTATGAACTTTCACTGTTCACAGTCGGCGAGCCGCAAAGTAATCGTCAAAAGCCTCGGTGCACACACACACCACAGATACGTCTGAAAGCGGTGGAAACGGCTGACGAAGCAAGGAAAGTTTGCTCGACGCGCATAGCGCGCGAGTCAAAATGGCCGACGGCTCGCCCTCGAGTCGCCACGACCCGGCGATGATTCTTCGGAATCTAACGCCAAACCTGACACGCAGGATGAGCAGTCACAGCGATAACAACTTTATCGCAGGAATCCTTTTTCCCAGGAAACCCAAAGTATGTGACTTTTACTCAACAACGCTCGTTGCAGACTGCAAAGCAATCAGCATCTTCTCCGACTCTCTCGCTCCACCCTCTTTCTCTCCTTCCGCTTCGTCGTCGTCCGGTTCCGGTTTCATTTAAAACCTTAACCTTTTTACCTTTTGACAACAATAACCGTCATTTCCCTCATACTACGATAATAATAATACATCGAACCAGAAATGTTTCAAGTGGATGAAAACCACAACAACGGAAGTGATGAATCCGTAACAATATATATATATATATATATATATATATATATATATATATATATATATATATATATATATATATATATATATATGTATATATATATGTATATATATATGTATATATATATATATATATATATATATATATATATATATATATATATATATATATATATATATATATATATATATATATATATATATATATATATATATATTTGTGTGTGTTTGTATGTTGTTAAGGGAGGTGTTTTCTGTGTTGAGTCCTTGCCTTCCCTCCTCCAATCATTCTCCACCCACCTCCGGTCCTCCCCCCATGCTTTTACTCTCTCCTCCCTCACTCTACCCATGTTATTTCCGCCCCACCCCCTCCACCTCCATTGTTACCTATTTCAGGGGTGCGGATATGGAACCTTTAAGATAGGCTAAGTAGGCTTTGTTTAATAATGTAATCATTATTATCATTTTGTATGCAGCCTGTGGCTGCTGGTTGCATCATTGCTGGAAGTGTGGCTATGCTGCTGATGGAGTTCCCCTTATTTCCAGTAAGCTGGCACTCATGTTTTTGACCTTGGAAAGAAGACAGGCTGAGTTAATCGATCTGGTGTTATTTAACGGCCCCACAGGGGCTCAAACTCAAGACCCTAAGACCTTAAGCCAGCCACCTCGACCGTTAAGCCAACACCAGGCTTAATGGGATCATAATGCAAGTTCATGCTGCCATCGCAGGCTCAGACACTATTGTGGTAACTTTACCCAAGACAATGGGTAGAAAACCGTCACGTGCTGTGTTGCAGACCTACAGAATTAGAATGACCCAGAAGCATGCAACATACTGTGGGGGTTACCCCATTGGGACATAATCCACAGGCACGGGACTAGTGGGGCTTTTGATTGTATGCGCTCGGTTGTTGGAGCCACGGCCCCTTAAGAGTGAGTTGCGTTATAAAAGATGCGTGAGTTCCGGTATGTGTGAGTTCTGTTGGAATAAAGGAGCTTTGATCAAGTCACGAAGTGTCTCGCCCTCTCGTTGTCCGCAACTCCTACATTGGTGACCCCGTCTTGCTCTCGAACATTTTCGGAGCTTCAAACGAACATGGCGACAAGCGCAGTTTTGATTAAACTGCCGGAGTTTTGGGAGCGACAAGCTGCCGTTTGGTTCGCACAAGCTAAGGCCCAAGTCGCTATTCGGAGCATTTCTGCGGACGACACGAAGTATTATTCTGTCGTGTCTGCGCTCAGCGGCTCCACTGCGACCAGAGTGGTGAGCTTTCTTCAGGATCCTCCGAAGGGCGGCAAGTACAAGACGCTAAAGGCGCTGCTGCTCGTAACCTTCGAGCTCACTGAGGCCGAGCACGCCCGCGAACTACTTTCTCTACCCGGGCTGGGTGACTCCAAGCCGTCGGAGCTTATGGACCACATGTTGTCTCTACTGAGCAGCCACCGACTATGTTTCCTCTTCAAAGAACTGTTCCTGCAACAGCTGGCAGGTCAGGTACAGACAGCCCTGGCCAACTCGTCTGTTAAGGATTTCTGCGCCCTGGCGAGGGAAGCAGACAAGTATTTCTCCACCAGCCAGCAATGTAGTGCGGCCGGCCTCTCGTTGGGACACCGCATGGGACCCCGGCCCCGTCGAGCCTGCGCCACTGGCGGACACCGTCGCGGCCGCCATTACGGCCCAGCGGCAGAAGGCCCCAGGCTTGTGCTTTTACCACGCAAGGTTTGGGCCCAAGGCCAAGGCATGCCGGCCACCCTGCAGCTTCAGCGAGTCGGGAAACGGGATGGCCGACGCTCGTTAACTGCCATGAGCATTGGCCGTTCGGGCAGTTTGTTGTTCATTTCGGACACCGACTCCGGACATCATTTCCTCTGCGACACAGGGGCCTAGGTGAGCGTTCTACCTGTGTCAGCATTGGACCGGGAGGCCGGGAGTCACGGCCCCGCCCTGGAAGCCGCCAACGGCAGTGCTATTCAGACTTTTGGCAAACGGACCGTGGCACTGTGCTTGGGCGGGCAGCGGGTTAAATGGGATTTTGTCACGGTGAAGGTGTCCACCCCTTTGCTGGGCGCTGATTTCCTCTGCTCAAACGGCCTATTGGTGGATGTTAAAAATCGGCGGCTCATTAATGCGGAGACATTCAGTTCTCTTCCATGCTCGCTGAGCGGGTCCACCTCGACGAGGCTTGCGTGCACGCTCTCGAACTCCGATGAGTTCGCCCGCCTCCTCACCGAGTTCCCGGCCCTTACACAGCCCACCTTTTCGGCCGTTGCCGTCAAGCATGGGGTGGAGCATCACATTCCGACCACCGGCCCGCCTGTCTATGCCCGGGCTCGACGCCTCGACCCGGCGAAACTCGCTATCGCAAAGGCGGAGTTCGACACGTTGGAGCGTCTTGGCATCGTGTGACGGTCCAACAGCCCGTGGGCCTCGCCTCTCCACATTGCGCCGAAGCCGGGTGGCCGTTGGCGCCCGTGCGGGGATTATCGCCACCTTAACGACGCCACTACCTTCCGACCGCTACCCAATCCCGCATATCCAGGATTTTTCTGCCCGCTTAGCCGGTAAGGTTTTTTTTTCTAAGGTGGACCTCGTTCGTGGTTACCACCAGGTCCCCGCCCGGCCGCACGACGTTCCTAAGACCGCGGTGATTACACCGTTCGGGCTTTTCGAATTCCTCTGTATGCCTTTTGGGCTCAAGAACGCGGCCCAGGCTTTCCAGCGCCTGATGGACAGCGTGTTGCGGGATTTGCCATTTCTGTTCGTCTACCTGGACGATATCCTCATCGCCAGCACTTCCAGGACGGAGCACATGCTTCACCTCCGAGCGCTCTTTGAACGCCTCAGTCAGCATGGCCTGATCATTAACCCGGCCAAGTGCTTGTTTGGGGTGGCTTCAATTGACTTTCTCGGCCAACGCATCACGAAGGAGGGGGCCGTCCCACTGCCGTCTAAAGTGGAGGCTGTGAAAGGTTATCCGCGCCCCCTCACCGTCAAGGCCCTGCAGGAGGTTTTGGGCATGGTGAATTTTTACCATCGTTTCGTGCCCCGTGCAGCCCAGCTGATGCGGCCCTTTATGAGGCCTTCAAGGGCAAGCCTACCAAACGCGCCATTGACTGGACCGAGGAGATGGCCAAGGCTTTCACGGATGCTAAACTGGCCCTCGCCAGCGCAACCATGCTGGCGCATCCGTCGCCCGATGCACCGATTGCTCTCACCACGGACGCTTCAGACTACGCGGTTGGCGCCGTGCACGAGCAGTGGGTCAACGAGGCGTGGCAGCCGCTTGCTTTTTTTAGCCGGCAGCTCCGCCCTAACGAACGAAAGTACAGTACCTTCGATCGTGAGCTCCTAGGCCTCTACCTCGCTGTCCGACACTTCCGTTACCTGTTGGAAGCCTGCCCGTTCATGGCGTTTGTGGACCACAAGCCCCTGGTTTTTGCTATGGCCAAGGTCTCGGAGCCGTGGTCTGCCCGTCAACAACGCCAGCTCTCCTTCATTTCCGAGCTCACGACGGACATCCAACATGTTGCTGGGGAGGATAATATGGTCGCAGATTGTCTCCCCCGGTCCATAGTCGGCACGGTTCACCTTGGCATCGACTACGCCCGCATGGCGGCCGATCATATCGCCGACCCAGAGGTCTAGGCCTGCAGGGCGGTGGTCACGGGGCTTCGACTGTCTGACGTGCCGTTCAAGGACACGGGCACCATGCTACTGTGCGACGTTTCCTTGGGTCAGCCTCGCCCCGTCGTACCCACCTGCCTTTCGGTGGACCGCCTCAAGCCGGCTCACTTGGAGACCAGCCCCCTCAGTTGGCTCAACCCCCGAAAATGGACATTGCCCGTACGAGTGAATTCTGGGGGGGGCGCATGTGGGGGTTACCCCATTGGGACATAATCCACAGGCACGGGACCAGTGGGGCTTTTGATTGTATGGGTGTGGCGTGCACTCGGTTGTTGGAGCCACGCCCCCTTAAGAGTGAGTTGCGTTATTAAAGATGCGTGGGTTCCGGTATATGTGAGTTCTGTTGGAATAAAGGAGCTTTGATCAAGCCACGAAGTGTCTCGCCCTCTCGTTGTCCGTAACTCCTACAATACATTTGTATGGTCATTTGAACCATTTGGAAAGTGAAAGCAAGAGACCTCCGGTGCAGAATTTAAACAGCTGGGAATGGATGTTTGAGAAGCACAAACTGCCTGACAGTTTGGCAGCCATTCCAATATTGTGAATTCATGTCTTAGCTCAGGTGTGAAGAATCTCTATATTTACTCTTCATTTTGTGCTTCGCCTTCCACTATATATAAAAAGGGGCAATGCCCGTGGGCTCACCTGGTATCATCAGGGAATCACTGGTAGGTGTTTTTGACCCACAAAATATGTAATGGATAAGAAAGTAAATACCTACAGTGCCTTCAAAAAGTATTCCCACCCCTTGACTTTTTCACATTTTGTTGTTTTCCAGCCTGAATTTAAAATGGATTAAACTGAGATTTTTTTTGTCACTGATCTACACATAATACCCCATAATAGTCAGGTTCACTATGTTTTTTCGTTCAAAATTTTTGGAGATTAGCAAAACTAGCAAAACAAAACTTCAGAAAACAAATTAGCAAAACTTCAGAGCATGAGGAATCCAAAAATTAATGTTGGCATTTGCGTAGACACCTTTGCGAAAATGACACTCAGGACAGTGATGAAGATCTGTAAAAGCATATTCCTGAACGGTATAGACCTCGTAGATCCTGTGTATAGGACTTATAGTTCAATCTGATACTAACAAGGCTGCTTTCTTGCTTTATAAACCCATACCTATAACTTCAAAGGACTTGCAATATCATGTATTATGTAATACAGTTATATCACAAATATAAAGACAATGGTTTCAATTACCTTTGTTTGTTGCTTTTCTATAATCCTGAGGACTATTTTGAGGCCTTTTTTGGATTCCTTGACCCAGAAAACATAGGATTAGCATATTTAATTAAGTTTCTAGGTTGACTAGAAGCCGAGATAGCGCAAAATATGTATTTTATGGTGGCCATTTTGAAAATCCAAAATGGTGGCCATGCAGGTGTCTGTGCAAATGCCAACATTGATTTTCGGATTCTCCATGCTTTGATGATTCCAAAAATGTACAGGTTTGCTAATCTCCCAAAATTTTGAACGAAATTATATTTGTTAACATAGTGAACCTGACTATAATATCAAAGTGGAATTTTTTTTTTGAATTATTTTACAAAATAATTGAAAACTAGCCAAAACCCGTGGAACATCCACGGAAGGGAGGATGTGGTGTTTGGATAGAGTGTACCATTATGGATGGCATAGGGGATTTGCTTGTCCGAGTAAGAGTTAGGAAGAAAGATGAGAATGAAGAGTGCGTATATGAACAACGATCGCCGACACCGGCACAAATGCATGCTCTGGATTGTCCACTCAGTGGACGGCTTGCTTTCGCCTTCGCCTGTCCAATCAGCGGACGGCTTGCTTCGCCTTCGCCCAGCAGACGCCAATACGATGGCGTCGTAAGATGGCGTCGTATCGGAAGTTAATCGGATGCTTTTGGGCCCCAACTTTGGGCTAATTCAGATTTTTCGAGTATGGCTGTACGTGATAAACAAAGAGAGCGGTTCGTAGATCATAAATCCATTAGTGCCGTGGGCATCGGGTCACTGGGTGCGGCGTAAAAGGGATAACAAAGTCGAGTCCTTATGCTATTATTATATAGACTAGGGCATTGCCCGTACTATATCTATATCTAAAATTATATCCCCCCCCTCTATTTACATGAAATGGTTTGGTCCAAAGCGAACGGCTTCCGGAGTTTGGTAAAGAAATCGCCATCGCGTGCACAAACGCGCAGGAAAGCGAATGAATCGCAAATTCGTTTTTATTAGTTTTAAAACATAGTTTAACGCCAACATAGCGGCAACATAGTTTGCAAACGTGAAATAAATGAATACGCTCTCAAATGTGCCATCCGAGGCAGAGTGTGTCCGCCACGTTTGGCACACGCGATAGTTCGCTGCTCTCTGATTGGTTGAATCGTTTTTTGGACATAGCTCGGTAAGTAATTGTCCGATTAATATGAAACCTTGAAAAGGCACATCCTCGAGTCCCCAGCAATATACCTGGCAAGTTAAAAGTATATCGGACCCGTGGTTGTCGAGAAACAGCGGTCACAGACAAACAAACGTACAAACGTACAAACAGAGATTACTGGAATTATAGATAGATGAAAGGCTGAAATGTCTCGAGTCAATAAGTATTCAACCCTTTTGCTATGACACTCCAAATTGAGCCAATTTCCTTTGTTCATCCTTGATATGTCTCCACTACTTGAATGGAGTACACCTATGGTCCATTCAATTGATCCGTCATGATTTAGAAAGAAACACACCTTTCTATATAAGGTCTGACAGAAACTCTACCATGAAGTCCAAGGAGCTGTCCATAGAACTACGAGATATAATTGTGAGGAGGCATACATCTGGGGAAGGGTATAAAACAATTTCTAAAGTGTTGAAAGTTCCCAAGAGCATAATGAGCCCCATCATTAGGAAATGGAAAGAATATGGAACTACCCAGACTTCCTAAAGCTGGCCGTCTGACCAAACTGAGCAACTGGGCAAAAAGGACATTGGTCAGGGTGATGACCAAGAACCCAATGATCACTCTGACAGAACTACAGAGTTCCTTGGCTGAAATGGGAGAACCTGCCAGAAGGAAAACAGTCTTTGCAGCACTTCACAAATCTAGGCTTTATGGGAGAGTGCCCAGACGGAAGCAACTCCTGAGAAAAAGGCACATGACAGCACACCTGGAGTTTGCAAAAATGCATGTGAAAGACTCCGAGAGCATGATGCAAAATATTCTGTGGCCTGATAAGATGAAAAATGAACTATTTAGCCTAAATGCAAAGCACTACGTCTGGAGGAAACTGAGCACAGCTTATCATTCATCCAACACCATCCCTAACATGAAGCAAGGTGGTGGCAGCATGATGGAGACTGGGAGACTTGTACGGATAGAGGGAACAATGACTGGAGCCAAATACAGGCAAATCCTTGAGGAGAACCTATTTCAGAGTGAAAAATCCCAAGACTGTGGTGAAGATTTACGTTCTAACAGGACAATAACCCCAAGCATACAGCCAAAGCAACACTGGAATGGCTTCAGAACAAGAACGTGAAAGCCCATGAGTGGCCCAGTCAAAGCCCAGACTTGAATCCCTATGAGAATCAGTGGAAACAAAATCCCCATCAAACATGACAGAGCTTGATAAAATCTGCAAGGAAGAAGGACAGAAACTCCCCAAATCCAGATGTGCAAAGCTGATACAGACAACCCAAGAAGACAGATCCTTGCAACTACAGACCAATCAGCTTGTTCCCAATAATCAACAAGGTCATGGAATCAATCATCGCTTCTGACATCAAATCCTTCCTCTTCTCCAATGGCTTGACCTCGGATCATCAATTTGGATTCAGATCAGGTAATTCTACTCTGGACATGCTGCTTCTGCGGTCTCAACAATGGAGGCCCTCAATGCCAAACAGGAAATCAGAGCTGTCTCCCTTGACATATCTCGTGCCTTTGATACGGTCTGGCACCCCGCTCTGCTCACCAAACTCTCCTCCTACGGTATCCATGGAAATCTCCACGCATGGCTTGCGAACTTCCTCTCTAGTCATAGTCAACGTGTGGCCCTGAATGGATTTCTCTCATCTCCCCTTCCTGTTCAGGCTGGAGTTCCCCAAGGCAGTGTTCTGGGCCCTGTGCTTTTTCTGGAATTCATCAATGATCTCTCCGACTCTCTGAATAACCCTCCTATCTACTTTCTCAACAATCCTCTCCAAGAAGTTCTGTCGCTCAAGCTTTTGGGTCTCACTATCTGCCATGATCTTTCCTGGGAAAACCACATTTCCAAGCTGGCCTCCAAAGCCAGTCGCCGACTGGGCATCCTCCATCGTGCGAAGTCCTTTCTGGGCATTCTGAGCTCATCACCACATACAAGGCTTTCATCCGCAGCTCAATGGAATACTGTTCTCCCCTCTGGGCTGGTGCTCCTGCCTCACACCTAGCTCGTAGCTCGTCTTCACGCTGTTGAAACCAAAGCTTTCAGAATCATTGGAATCTCCCGTGATGAAGCTAATTCCGAGGGCCTTTCACTCACTCACCGCAGGCAGGTTGGTAGTATTTCTGTCTACTACCGACTCCTCTCCGGCCTAGCTCCCTCAGCTCTGTCTGTGCTCTGTCCCCCAAATATTCCTACAGGTCACACAAGATCTGCCTGCAACCCTCTTATGGTTAAACTGCCAAAATCAAGGCTCTCTGCTCACCTTCACTCCTTCATTCCTCTTTTCTCCCGCCTCTGGAACAAACTCCCTTACTTTCACCCCAGATCCACTTTTTTGAAATTCTGACTTCTTTCCTGGAAGTCCGAGCAATGTCCATGTGTTTTATATCTCTCCCACCCCTCCCCCCCTTTCCCATGCCTCCTCCCCCCAAGCCCTCTCCCTCCCACAGATCTCCCGATGTCCCTGTTCTCTGCTGCTGTACTCGTGTGCTTCCCTCTCTCTCCCCCATCTTCTGCCGCTCCCTTTATTGTATGTTTTGTGTGTCCGTTTTTTTTTTTGTGATTAATGATAGCTCTTACACGAGCCTCGATCCTGTAAAGAAAAAAAAAGAGAAAAAAAAAAAGACAAAGCTGTAATCGCTGTGAAAAGTGTCCTTAAAAAAAAAAATGTTTTGTTTTTTTTGGTTTGTTTTTTGTCTACGAAGTATTGACTCAGGGGCTTCAATACTTACGTAAAGTATATATTCCTGTATTTCATTTTTAATCATTTTGTAAAATAATTCTGAAAAAAATCCCACATTGAAGTTATGGGGTACTATTTGTAGATCAGTGACCAAAAAAAAAATCTCAATTTAATCCATTTAAAATTCAAGCTGTAACACAACAAAATCTTAAAAAGTGGGATCATAATGCTACTTTCTGAAGGCACTGTATTTTGTGGCAAACCCCTGATTTATTATTAATGCTGTGAACAAACTTTAGTCCATCACAGGTGATGAAGGTTGTGGTCAAGTTTCATCGAAATTGTGTGTGTGGCTTCGGAAAAGTTGCGAGTGTTTACATCCAGCCTAACTGCCTGACCGACTGACACGGCATGATGTTAATAAGTCCTCTCAACAATTTTTGTTCCAGGAGAGCTAAAAAATGGTCCCTTTTGTGAATCGGATGATGTTTGAGAGAGTAAATGTGTGCGCCTGCTTTCTCAAGTGCATACCATTATATATATATACTTTAACCCTGCTCTGTTACTTGGAATTATTTCTCACAATCAGTACATTTCTGATGCTCTTTAACTTTTGCAAATCCATGAAATCATATTTCACACCTCCACCTTTTTGGTGTGTGTATGCGTACCTCCATCGTTTGGGACTGGTGCATGGTCTTGATCGCATTCTGTGCCATAGCACGTGCCGTGTACGTCACGAAAGCACAGCCTGCAGGACAATGCAACACAAGAATACAAACTTTAATGTTGTAATTCACTACTAATCATAAATTGGTGTGGTTAAATACCCAATAACACATCTTTATTTTAAGATTTACAAATTTACAAAATTATTACAAAATTTACAAATTACAAATTTCAACACCCATCCCCCACACAGATGGAAATGGACACACGGGCTTTAACTCCTCCCCCGACCTGCATACGTGTTGTACAAAACGAGAAGCACCTGCTCCCTCTTGCTTGGAGCAGCCTGGGGGGAGGGAGGACGTGGTGGCGGATGTGACGCAAATATTTTTTGTGCCATGGCAAGTAACCTCCCTCCCCACCTCGCCCCTCCCCCGCCTCCCCCCTCCCGATGTCTCCAGCAGGGATCAGTAAACCACTTGCACTGTTCCACACATACAGGGGAAAATCGTATGTCGTCTCCTCACCCTCGTTGGGGTAGAGGAGGGAATATTTTGAGTCCATGACCTGACCCTTGTTACTCCCAACACGTATGCAAAATAGGTGGAGATTGGCCCAGCAGTTTTTGGTTCACGAGTTATCAAGTGACCACTATATTCGTCATGTGTGTGCGTCTGTCTGTGTGTGTGTCTGTGTGTGTGTCTGTCTGTCCGCAGCATAACTACCCGATGATATCATCCGATCTTGATGAAACTTGGGTGGGAGGTTGATATCATGATCTCGTTGTGTCCTGCCTAGAGTGGGCGTATTGCGCTCATTGTGGGCGGAGCCACGCCCGAAAAAGATGTCTTTTTAGGGGGTAATCGAGTTCAAGCTACATCTTCTCCGAGGGGTTTGGTGGAATCTGACAGGGGTTTCGATATTTGGTTAGGCCAATGTCATGTGTCTAGCCCCACGGAGCTCGATTTTTCATTTTCGCCCCAAGGTCAAGGTCACAAGGTCACGAAATTTAGAAAAGTCGATTTTTGATGGTTTTACTACATTGTTCGCTTCCTGATAGGGTGAAATGTCATACATGATCTTATATTATCACATACATCATGAAATACAAGTTTTCCAACAAATTTCAGAATCCTCGACCTTTGACCTTTGAAGGTCACAAAGGTCAAAGTTTCAAAGTTGTCGGAATCGAACTGAATTTTCGGTATTGTGTAGCTAACTAACCTCATAACTGATTATACATTATTTGCTGTCTCATTTCAAGGTCAGTAACCTTCGTTTTGACATTTCAAGGTCACAAAGGTCAAATTTTCAAAGTTGTCGGAATCGAACCGAATTTTCGGTATTGTGTAGCTAACTAACCTCATAACTGATTATACATTATTTTCGATCTCATTTCAAGGTCAGTAACCTCGTTTTGACATTTCCGGGCCTGGCCTGTCCAGGCCTGTTTCGGTTATAGTCCATCCTTTGTTATTGAATACCGCTCGCTCGTGAACCATCGTCGTCTTCTGACTTGTCGATTCTATAATTTATGAGACGCACATACACATTGTATAGTAGGATGAAGAAAACCCCCTCTCAGCAATGGTTGGAGGCCCTAAATCTCAATCAAGAGATCCGTACCTTTGACATATCTCACGCATTCAACATAGTCTGGCATCCTGCTTTACTTGCCAAGCTCTCTGACTTTAGCATATAGGGCTGCCTTTATTCCTAGACTCCTGACCTATGTTTCTCTGCAAGAGTGAGGCTCATGGAAAAGCAAGGTTAAATTAATGGTGGGGTCGTAGAGCAACAGTTGAGCACACCTGGCAAGGTGTCTGGCAAATAAATCAACAGGAAAGGAAGAGGGATATAGAAAGGGAGGAAACACTAAAAATCAGCAAGTAAGAGGAATGGAATGAGGGGACACGGGGGGGGGGGGGGAGGGGAGGGGGATAGTTTAATGGGGGATAATAAAGATCATGTGTCAGGAATGGTAATGACAAGGTGACAATGCAATGCCTGCTTGAAGCCCTGGATAGAAGAGCGTGAAATAATGACCTCTGGAAGGTGGTTCCATAGATGGGAGAAGTAAGAAACAAAGGAGTTGAGGTGTACAGACAGCCTTTGGCAAAGCCATGACTTTCCAACATCAGCCTTGACTTCTCCACAGCCAACAGAATATCAAACCTGGTCTAAAGAGCTATCCACAGACATGGCATCCTCCGTCCACCCAAGTCTTTCCATAGAAATCAGATTTTTTTCATATTGTGCAAGGCCTTTATCCGTAGCTCAATGAAGTACTCCTCTCCCCTACCGACTGGTGCCTCAGCATTATATCTGGCTCTCCTGGATTCTGCGGCATCTAAAGCGCTCATCTTTTTTGGAATCTTCCACAATGAGGCCAAAGCACAAGGTCTGTTCCTTTCCACCAAAGGCAGGTTAGTAATCTCTGTGTTTTATCTCCTTTTCTCCAATATTTCTCCCTCTGCTCTCTCAGTCCTCTGACCTTCCCTAGCAACTCCAGGATGCATGTGTTCTTCTAGTAACCCCATTATGGTCAAATTTCCAAACTCTAGACTGGCTGCACAGCTCAACTCCTTTGTTCTTCATTACCAAACTTTCATAATTTTTAAAAACCAAGTAAAATGACTTTCGGTGTATTTGACGCTATGATGAGTGTGACGGGCACAAGGGTCAATAATTCCGCGCACCAGTGGGTGGCGCGAGTGTCCAGGCGGGGAACTGAAATACATGCCCCGCCTTTCGGCCGATCGGCCACGCCCGGGGGCAAGGCGTGGCCTCGGGACATATATGCGGGCTCTAAGGTCGAGCCCGCCCAGTGCTGATGAGTGAACGTGTAATAAAGTACTTTCGTTTGTATCCACGCGTTGTGGCCTACTTCTCTGGCAATCGAGTCGTGTGTGCACAGCACTACACTGGTGACCCCGACTTGTTCAGCCGTCGCTGACCCCCGAACGCGCCATGACTACCAACGCCGTCGCCATCAAACTCCCGGAGTTCTGGGAAGCGCAAGCCGACGTTTGGTTTGTGCAAGCCGAAGCTCAATTCCAACTCCGGGGCATCACGGCGGACGAGACCCGGTACTACCACGTGGTCGCCGCCCTCGGGCCAGGCACTGCCGCCCGAGTCGTGTCCATCCTTCGGCGCCCGCCGGGCGACCACAAGTACGAGGCGCTCAAACATCTCCTCCTCGCCACGTTCGGGCTCACGGAGGTCGAACGTGCCGACCGCCTCCTGGACCTTCCCGCCCTCGGCGACACACGACCATCCGTCCGGATGGATTTCATGCTGTCCCTGCTTGGAGACCAGCGCCCGGATTTCTTGTTCCGTGCACTTTTCCTCTGCCAGCTACCTGTACAGGTGTGCCTCGCGCTGGCCGGTTCCAAAATCACGGAACCCCGCACCCTGGCCAGAGAGGCCGGAAAATTTTTCGCAGCCTGCGACACGCGGTCGGTTTACGGTGCTGCCGTAGTGGATCCCGGTGCGGAGGGCTACAGCGCTCCCGGCTTCCCTCGTGGCCGCTGCTATGCCCCGCCCACTACCGCCACCGCCGCCGGCACGGCCGACGCGGCCGCCACCACCGCAAACCTGGTGCTACTATCACGCCAGGTTCGGCCGCAAGGCGAGAACGTGCCGCCCGCCGTGTTCTTTTGACGGGACGGGAAACGACCGGGCCGGTGCTCACTTGCGGCCATGAGCGTCGGCCATTCCGGCAGCCTCCTGTTCATCACGGACACCTCATCTGGTCGTCGTTTTCTATGCAACACGGGAGTGCAGGTAAGCGTCCTCCCTGCCTCTGCGTCCGACAAGCAAGCCGCAGGCCGGGGCCCCGCTTTGCTTGCCGCCAACGGAACACCCATCCGCACATCCGGGAAGCGTTGCCTCTCACTGCGGTTCGGAGGGCAGCGTTTCCAATGGTCGTTCGTCACCGCCAGCGTGCCAATGGCCCTGCATGGTGCGGACTTCCTTTGTGCGCATGGGCTGTTGGTGGACGTTAAACGTCGACATCTCATTCAGGCCGAAACGTTCAGCTCACTCGCTTGTTCGCTGAGTGGCTCGTTGAGCAGCTCGCTGAGTGGATCACTGAGCGGCTTACCAAGCGGCTTGCTGAATGGTTCCGTCCCGGCGAGATTAGTTTGTAGGCTTCCGGCAGCGGACGAGTTTACCCGCCTCCTCACCAGTTTCCCGGCACTCACGCGGCCCACCTTTTCAGCGGTGGCCGTCAAGCACGGGGTGGAGCACCATATCCCCACCGTCGGCCCACCGGTCTACGCCCGGGCGCGCCGCCTCGACCCCACGAAGCTCGCCGTGGCGAAAGCGGAGATCGCCATGCTGGAACGGCTGGGTATCGTACGGCGTTCCAACAGCGCTTGGGCCTCTCCTCTGCACATTGTACCGAAGACCGGCGGCGGATGGCGGCCGTGCGGTGACTACCGCCGGCTCAACGATTCCACTACCCCCGACCGCTACCCGGTCCCGCATATCCAAGACTTTTCCGCCCGGTTGGCAAACACGACCGTGTTCTCGAAGGTGGACCTCATCCGGGGCTACCGCCAGGTCCTCGTACAACCGGACGATGTCCCAAAGACGGCCGTCATCACCCCTTTCGGCCTCTTTGAGTTCCTGCGGATGCCTTTTGGGTTGAAAAATGCGGCCCAGGCGTTCCAGCGGCTCATGGACAGCGTCTTGCACGACTTACCTTTCATCTATGTCTACCTGGATGACATCCTACTCGCGAGCGCGTCCCGGGCGGAGCACCTGCTCCACCTCCGCACGCTTTTCGAACGCCTGGGCCAGCATGGCCTGATCATCAACCCCACGAAGTGCCGCTTCGGCGTCGCCGCCATCGACTTCTTGGGGCACCGCATCACCAGGCACGGGGCCGTCCCTTTACCGGCCAAGGTGGAGGCCGTCAAGAGTTTCCCGCGCCCCCGCACGATCAAGGGGCTCCAGGAATTCCTGGGCATGGTCAATTTTTACCACCGCTTCGTGCCCCGCGTCGCCCAGCTCCTCCGCCCCGTGCACGAGGCCCTCCGGGGGAAGCCGGGCAAAGGTGACATCGCCTGGTCGGAGCCGATGGCCGTGGCGTTTGCGGGCGCAAAGCTGGCCTTGGCCAACGCCACCATGCTGGCGCACACGGCGCCCGATGCACCGATCGCCCTCACTACCGACTCGTCAGACTACGCGGTGGGCGCGGTGCACGAGCAGTGGGTGCGTGGTGCTTGGCAGCCCCTGGCGTTTTTTAGTCGGCAGCTGCGCCCGCACGAACGCCGGTACAGCACCTTCGACCGCGAGCTGCTCGGGCTCCACCTGGCGGTCCGACACTTCTGCCATCTGCTCGAGGGCCGACCGTTCACGGCTTTCGTCGATCACAAGCCCCTTGTGTTCGCGATGGCCAAGGTCGCCGAGCCATGGTCGGCCCGGCAGCAACGTCACCTCTCTGCCGTGTCCGAGTACACGACGGACATCCGTCGCGTCGCGGGTAAAGACAACCCGGTGGCGGATTGCCTTTCCCGGTCCGTCGCGCACGCGGTCCACCTCGGGATCGACTATGCCTGGATGGCGGAGGACCAGACCGCCGACCCCGGCGTCCAGGCCTTGCGGCCCGCCGTCACGGGCCTCCGCATCACCGAGGTGCCGTTCGACGTCGCGGGCGCGGCCCTCCTGTGCGACGTCTCCCTCGGCCGGCCTCGCCCCATCGTGCCCGCTGGCTGGCAGCGCCCGGTTTTCGACGCCATCCACGGCCTGTCCCACCCGGGCACGAAGGCCTCCCAGAAGCTCGTCGTGGCAAAGTTCGTCTGGCATGGCCTCAGGAAGGACGTCCGCGACTGGGCCAGGACGTGCCTCGCATGCCAGTGCGCGAAGGTCCACCGCCACACCCAGGCTCCGTTGGCCCCGTTTACGGTGCCCGAGTGTCGGTTCGACCACGTCCACGTCGACTTGGTGGGACCTCTGCCCCCCTCGCGGGGGTTCACCCACCTCCTCACCATGGTGGACCGCACCACACGGTGGCCGGAGGCCATGCCATTGGCGGCGACGTCTGCGGCTGATGTGGCGCAAGCCTTCATCGCCACGTGGGTTTCCCGGTTCGGTGCCCCCTCGGACATCTCGTCCGACCGCGGCCCCCAGTTCACCTCGGAGCTCTGGGGCGCGGTGGCGCAAGGGCTCGGCGTCAAACTGCACCGCACCACGGCCTACCACCCCCAAGCCAACGGCCTGTGCGAGCGCTTTCATCGCTCGATGAAGGCCGCGCTCCGGGCCAGCCTCCGCGATGGCAGCTGGGCCGACAGGCTCCCCTGGGTCCTGCTGGGCCTCAGGACGGCGCCCAAGGACGACCTGTGCTCGTCCTCGGCGGAGCTGGTCTTCGGACAACCGCTGCGGGTACCGGGCAAATTTATCCCCGACTCCATGGCTCCTTGGTCCGCGGCGCAACAGTGCTCCACCCTGCAGGAGGCCGCCCGTAGGTTCGCCCCGGTGCCGACGGCACACCACGGTTGCCCATCGTCCCACGTCGCCCCGGAGCTTCGCACGGCAGAGTACGTTTTCGTCCGGCACGACGCCCACCGGGCACCGCTATGGCCCCCGTACGACGGGCCCTTCCGCGTGCTGGAGACCGGGGACAAACATTTCACCGTGGACATTGGCGGTGCCCCGGATCGTATCTCCGTGGACCGCCTCAAGCCGGCCCACCTCGATCTGGACCACCCCCCGCCAGCATCTCTGCCTCCGCGTCGAGGCCGTCAGACCCCCGGCACCCCCCAGCCCCGCCGTCCCACTACCCCCCCAGCCCTGCACGCATCGCCAGGGGGCATTTCGGCCGGGTCATCCGGCTTCCCCACAAGCTCACCCTTCAGGTGCGCGGGCATTCTGGGGGGGGCACGTGTGGCGGGCACAAGGGTCAATAATTCCGCGCACCAGTGGGTGGCGCGAGCGTCCAGGCGGGGAACTGAAATACATGCCCCGCCTTTCGGCCGATCGGCCACGCCCGGGGGCAAGGCGTGGCCTCGGGACATATATGCGGGCTCTAAGGTCGAGCCTGCCCAGTGCTGATGAGCGAACGTGTAATAAAGTACTTTCATTTGTATCCACGTGTTGTGGCCTACTTCTCTGGCAATCGAGTCGTGTATGCACAGCACCACAATAGAAAATAAAGAAGAGGTGTTGGGGCAGTTTCTGGGTGCCGAATAGCATGCACGTGTGGCGGACACAAAAGCCCACTGGCGTGGTGACATCATTCCGCGCACCAAGTGGGCGGTGGCCACGCCCGAGGGGTAGGCGTGGCCTCATGATATACACCGGGCACGCAGCCCGGAGCACGCCAGTGTTACAGTGAGCTCCTGAAATAAAGACGCTTATAAGTTACCGCTTGTCCGCTTCCTCCTTGCTCGCAAGCAGCGCGCGTAATGCCGCGCTTTACTGGTGACCCCCTCGACGTTGGATCTGCCGGAGCGATCCTTCCACATGCGACGCCATTGCCATGGCCAACTTCATCAAACTTCCCGAATTTTGGGAGGCTCAGGCCGAAGTCTGGTTCGTCCAGGCCGAAGCCCAATTTCAGCTTCGGCGGCTCACCGGCGATGACACGCGCTATTGCCACGTCGTCGCCTCCCTCGGGCCCGGCACGGCCGCTCGAGTTGTGTCCGTCCTTCGCCACCCACCGGACGGCCACAAGTACGAGGCACTCAAGCGGCTACTCCTAGCCACGTTCGGCCTCACGGACGACGCACAGGCCGACCGCCTCCTGGATCTCCCCGAGCTCGGTGACATGCGCCCGTCGGTCCGAATGGACCATATGCTGTCACTGTTGGGCGACGAAGCCCCCGGTTCTCTATTCCGGGCGCTTTTCCGTCGCCAACTTCCAGCGCAGGTTCGCCTCGCGTTGGCCGGGACCGGGCTAACGGAGCCCCGAGCATTGGCAGCCGAGGCGGACAAGTATTTTGCCGCTTCGGACACGCGGGCGAGAGTCGGCGTGGCCGTCACGGCCCTCGTGGCTGATGCTGCTGATGCTGCTGATCCACAGCATCAGCTTATACAGCATACGCAGCATGCTGATACGCACCTCGTGACCGCCGCCACGCCCCGCCCACCGCCGCGGCGAAAACCGCCACCGCGGGGAAACCCGCCAACTCCACCGGCCTGGCGGAGCCAGCCGCGCTCCTCCAGCTCCACCACCTGGTGCTGGTTCCACGCCAAGTTCGGCCACGAAGCTCGGCAGTGTCATCCGCCATGCTCCTTCAACAGGTCGGGAAACGCCCGGGCCGGCGCTCAATAGTGGCGATGAGCGCCGGCCGTTCGAGCAGCCTGCTGTTCATAACGGACACCTTCTCCGGGCGCCGTTACCTGTGCGACACGGGACCGCAGGTGAGTGTCGTTCCCGCCGGCACGTCAGACAAGCACGCCACGGGTGGGGGCCCCGCGCTGCTTGCCGCGAACGGGACGCCCATCCGTACGTACGGAAAACGCTGCCTCTCTCTGCGGTTCGGAGGGCAGGTTTTCCGATGGACGTTCGTCACCGCCGACGTGCCCATGGCACTGCTTGGCGCGGACTTCCTGTGCGCTAATGGGCTCTTGGTCGACGTCAAGCGCAGACGTCTTGTCCAGGCCGAGACGTTCAGCTCGCTCGCTTGTGCGTTGCCCAGCTCGTCGAGCAGCTCAACGAGCGGCTTGCCAAGCGGCTTGCCGAACGGTTCGGTTCCGGCCACATTGGTCTGTACGCTTCCGGCAGCGGACGCATTCACCCGCCTCCTTGCCGGCTTCCCGGCCCTCACGCGGCCCACCTTCTCGGCGGGGGCCGTCAAGCACGGGGTGGCCCATCACATCCCCACCGTCGGGCCACCGGTCTACGCCAGGGCACGCCGCCTCGAGCCGACGAAGCTGGCGGTGGCAAAAGCGGGGTTCGCTACCCTGGAGCGACTCGGCATCGTTCGGCGCTCAGAGAGCGCTTGGGCATCGCCGCTGCACATCGTGCCGAAGCCCGGCGGGGGATGGCGACCGTGCGGGGACTATCGCCGTCTCAATGACGCCCCGACTCCCGACCGCTACCCCGTCCCCCACATTCAGGACTTTTCCGCCTGTTTGGCGGGCATGTCCTTCTTCTCGAAGGTGGACCTCATACGCGGCTACCATCAGGTCCCCGTCAGGCCGGAGGACGTCCCGAAGACGGCGGTCATCACGCCATTCGGACTCTTCGAGTTCCTGCGCATGCCCTTCGGTCTGAAGAATGCGGCTCAGGCGTTCCAGCGACTGATGGACAGCGTCCTGCGCGACTTGGATTTTGTCTACGTCTACCTGGACGATATCCTCGTCGCCAGCGCGTCCCGCGAAGAGCACCTACGCCACCTCCGCACGCTCTTCGAACGCCTGGGCCAGCATGGCCTGATTGTGAACCCCGCAAAGTGCCGGTTCGGCGCCGCCATAATCGATTTTCTGGGGCACCGGGTCACCAGGCACGGAGCCGTCCCCCTGCCGGCCAAGGTGGAGGCGGTGAAGGGGTTTCCGCGCCCCCGCACGATCAGAGGGCTGCAGGAGTTCCTGGGTATGGTGAACTTTTACCATCGGTTCCTGCCCCGTATCGCCCAGCTCCTGCGCCCCCTGCACGAAGCTCTCCGAGGTAAGCCGGGCAAAGGCGACGTTGCCTGGACCGAGCAGATGGACACGGCATTCACGGGCGCGAAGCTCGCCTTGGCTAACGCCACCATGCTCGCGCACCCGGCGCCCGATGCACCGATCGCCCTCACCACCGATGCCTCGGACTACGCGGTGGGCGCGGTGCATGAGCAATGGGTGCGTGGAGCTTGGCAACCGCTGGCGTTCTTTAGCCGGCAGCTTCGCCCGCCCGAACGCCGTTACAGTACCTTCCACCGCGAGTTGCTCGGGCTTCACTTGGCGGTCAGGCACTTCCGCCATCTGCTCGAGGGCCGTGCGTTCACTGCCTTCGTCGACCACAAGCCGCTGATCTTCGCGATGGGCAAGGTCACCGAGCCGTGGTCGGCCCGGCAGCAGCATCACCTCTCGGCCGTGTCCGAGTACACGACGGACATCCAGCACGTCGCGGGGAAGGACAACCCGGTGGCGGATTGCCTTTCCCGGGCCGTCGCCCACGCAGTCCACCTCGGCATCGACTATGCCCGGATGGCAGCGGACCAGGCCGCTGACCCCGACGTCCAGGCCTTGCGGACCGCCGTCATGGGCCTCCGCGTCACCGAGGTGCCGTTCGACGGCGCGGGCGCGGCCCTCTTGTGCGACGTCTCCCTCGGGCGTCCTCGCCCCATCGTGCCCGCGGGCTGGCAGCGCCAGGTGTTTGACGCCATCCACGGCCTGTCCCACCCGGGCGCGAGGGCCTCCCAAAGGCTGATCGCCGACATGTTCGTCTGGCATGGCCTCCGGAAGGCCGTCCGCGGCTGGGCCAGGACGTGCCTCGCGTGCCAGCTCGCCAAGGTGCACCGGCACACCCAGGCCCCGTTGGCCCTGTTCACGGTGCCGGAACGCCGGTTTGACCACGTCCACGTGGACCTGGTGGGACCTCTGCCCCCCTCGCGGGGTTTCACCTACGTCCTCACCATGGTGGACCGCACCACCCGGTGGCCGGAGGCCGTGCCCTTGGCGTCGACAACGGCGGCCGATGTCGCGCAGGCTTTCATCGCCACCTGGGTCGCCCGGTTCGGCGCCCCCTCAGACATCTCGTCCGACCGCGGCCCCCAGTTCACCTCGGAGCTCTGGGGGGCGGTCGCGCAGGGGCTCGGGGTCCGGCTGCACCGAACCACGGCCTACCACCCCCAGGCTAACGGCCTGTGTGAGCGATTTCACCGCTCATTGAAGGCCGCGCTCCGGGCCACCCTCCGCGACGGCGGCTGGGTCGACAGGCTCCCCTGGGTCCTGCTGGGCCTCCGGACGGCGCCCAAGGAGGACCTGCGCGCATCTGCGGCGGAGTTGGTCTTAGGGCAACCGCTGCGGGTGCCGGGCGAGTTCCTCCCCGACTCCACGGCACCATGGTCCACGGCACAGCAGCGCTCCGCTCTGCAAGAGACCGCCCAGAGGTTCGCCCCGGTGCCAACGGCATGCCACGGGCACCCACCGACGCACGTCGCCCCGGAGCTTCGCACGGCGGAGTACGTCTTCGTCCGCCACGATGCCCACCGGACACCACTGCGGCCCCCGTACTACGGGCCTTTCCGCGTGCTGGAGACCGGGGCGAAGCACTTCACCCTGGACATCGGCGGTACTCCTGACCGCGTTTCGGTGGACCGCCTCAAGCCGGCCCACCTCGACGTGGACCATCCACCGCCAGTGGCCCGACCCCCACGTCGGGGCCGCCCCCCTGCGGGCGGACCCCCGGCACCGCCCAGCCCCGCCGCCACGCCGCCCCCCCGGTCCTGCACCCATCCCAGGGGCAGCCAGGGGCATCCCACCTGGCATCCCTGCACCCCGGACGCCGCCGATCGCCAGGGGGCGCTTCGGCCGGGTCATTCGTCTGCCCCGCAAACTGGCCCTCCAGGTGCCCGGGAATTCTGGGGGGGCGCGTGTGGCGGACACAAAAGCCCACTGGCGTGGTGACATCATTCCGCGCACCAAGTGGGCGGTGGCCACGCCCGAGGGGTAGGCGTGGCCTCATGATATACACCGGGCGCGCAGCCCGGAGCGCGCCAGTGTTACAGTGAGCTCCTGAAATAAAGACGCTTATAAGTTACCGCTTGTCCGCTTCCTCCTTGCTCGCAAGCAGCGCGCGTAACGCCGCGCTTTACACGCATGCATAGGCCATAATTGTCTTAAAAGTAAATACTTCATTAAAGTATCTTTAGAAGTACCTGTACACGCATCCCTCAATTTACGGAAGATATACATCAGTGAAAAGTTGTACAGTGAACGTACGTATAGTTACTCCCGCCAGGGAGTAATGCATTCGATCGTGTCCGTGTGTTTGTGTGCGCGTGTGTGTGTTCGTGTGTTTGTGAACAAGATATCTGGAAAAGTTCTGAACGGATTTGGATGAAAGTTGGTGGGATGATTGCCCTTGGAATAAGGAAGAATTGATTAGTTTTTGGTAAATCTCAGGATATTATTCCGGATCCAGGGTTAGTTGCCGTTCCGAGAGTTATATGAGGGTGGGGAGGAGTGGACGGGGGTTAGGAGAATGTCGGTCCCTGTACATAGAGAATCCAGACATGGCGTCTCCAGGCAGTGTTCGTGCTTATATTTAATTTCGATACACTCTAAAAACTCTTAACTTGAACCAATTTTCTAAATTTAAACAACGGAATTGACCTTAACAGCAGTTCTGACTGCTAAAAAAAGTGTTCATTTTATAAAGACGTTTCCCTGGGCGTCTCTGGTCGGTGTTTAGTATGACCGGACCAGCCTGCTCCGTTTCCCTGCAACATGCTACCAGTCTCCACGAACGTTTTATGTCACTAACGAATCATCTTATTAGTCCCGTACCGGTGTACACCGAAGGGGACTATCGGTTTGCACTCCGTCCCTCCGTCTGTCAGTCTGTCAGTCAGTCAGTCCGTCACGCAAAGAACAGTTTTCCGGACATTTTTTTTCTAAACTCTTAATGCTAATTATTTCAAACTTGGTACATGGTTTCCTCATGATAAGTTACAGATCAAGTTCGAACTTCACGACGTTTCGATCATTTTTGACAAAGTTATGGCACTTTGAACTTTGGTAATTTCCCCAACAGTTTTCCGGACGACAGACTGCCGGTAGGGGACATGTTTTGCAGCGCAATACTCAGAATGCTTGTTTTGATGGTGGCAGCTTTCTATGTCATCATGAAGCTTTGTTGAACCCGCACAGCTGATTTGATCTCTATAAACCAAGAAACACATTGTACTCTTGATGCCATTTGCATTCATTGTGACGTCTCAAGTCCCATGAGACAACTGGAAAGCAAAAAAAAGTATGTAAAACTTTGAAAAATGTCCTTTCGGATGCAGCAAACTGCATTACTATATCCCATTTTATTATTTTATTTATTAAGGTTTGAATTTGGAATGGTAATTTGTGGACACCCCGTATATAAATTGGAGATGCGTTTCTATCGAAAACAATTTTGGCCCCAAGACAACAAAAACACACTTAAGAATGCAGCAAACCATTTTTAAGCAAATACTTAACAGAACATTGATAATGTTATGATAAAATACTTAGTTGTGCTTCAACCGAAACGCTTAAACAAAGGAGTAGTGCTTAAAGCAGTAGCTGCTAAAGAAATTGCTTTTCTTTTGGCTTTATTATTACGCATTTTTCCCACTGTAGATAGAGCAAGCTCTAATGCTTTCGCGATTTGACCACGTTTTTCACCCACTTCAAACCACCTTAACCATCGAGTTTTTACTTATAAGATAATTGCTTTAAGGTCTCTTTTTGCATTCCTGCTACCACTTGCACTGAATGGCCTCTTCCCAGACATCTTGACTAACAAATTGGTTGCCTAACAATTTATTTTTTTTGTATACAAGATCGAGGCTCGTGTAAGAGCTAACATTAAACACAAAAACATAAACGGACACATAAACATGTAATAAAGGGAGAGCGAGACAATATGGGGAGAGAGTGGGAAACACACAAGCACAAAAACAGCAGAGAACCGGGACATCGGGAGATCTGTGGAAGAGAGAGGGCTGCGACGTGTGGGGGAAGGGGGGTACACTGTAGAAACAAATTGACACGACGAGGAAATTCAGGAATGAAGTCAGAGATTGAAAGAGGTGGATTTGGGGTTTATTAATGGGTGTAGAACAGATCAAGGTTTTGGATGGGGGAAGATAAGAGATGGTGGTGAACACCTGTTTTAAAGACCTGGAGGAAGGAGTGGGATTGAAGAGAGTTTGTGAGTTTGTTCCAGAGGTGGGAGAAGAGGGGAATGAGAGTGAAGGTGAGCAGAGAGTCTTGATTTTGCCAGTTTCACCAAAGAGGGTTTCAGGCAGATCTTGTGCATCCTGAAGGAATATTTGGGGGACACAGCACAGACAGAGCTGGGGGAGCTAGGCCAGAGAGGAGTCGGTAGAAGACCGAAAGACAACCAACCTGTCTGAGACCCAAAAGCTTGAGTGACAGACTTCTTCAAGAGGATTGTTGAGAAAGTAGATGGGAGGGTTGTCCAGACGGTCTTTTCAGAGAGACATAGTGAGAGTGTGAGATTTGTCAGGTTTGAAAGACATGTTCCACTTGTTTGACCAGTTTGTGATTTTGTCCAGGTCTGCAGAGAGTGAAGACGCTGCTGCCTGCTGAGCTGAGGGTGCGATATGGAGCGGCAGAGAGTGGAGTGATCAGCAAAGAGATCGAGAGGATTTTCCAGAGAATTGGAGAGATCATTGATGAAGACCAGAAAAAGCACAGGGCCCGGAACACTGCCTTGAGGAATTCCAGCCTGGACAGGAAGGGGAAATAATAATAATAATAATAATACATTTATTTTATATAGCGCATTTCAAGAAGCCCAAAGGCGCTTTGACAGAGTACAAAAAACAAGTGCAAAAAGACAAAAATCAAGAGGTAAATAATCAAAGCAAAAGGAAGGAGAAGGAGAAGAGATAGTCAGGGGTTAAATGCTGTGGGTTAAATGTTGAATGCAGTGTTGAACAGGTGGGTCTTGAGTGATGTTTTGAATGTGGTGAGTGAGGAGGAGTCTCTGATGGTGTGAGGTAGTGAGTTCCAGAGGGTGGGAGCAGCGATGGAGAAGGCCCTGTCCCCCCAGGATCTGAATTTGGTCCGCATGGGGGGGGGGGGGGGGCGGTCAGGAGGTTGGTACCAGCGGAGCGGAGGTTGCGGGTGGGAGTGTGTCTGGAGAGGAGGTCAGTCAGGTAGGATGGGGCCAGGTTATGGAGGGCTTTGTAGGTCAAGAGGAGGATTTTGTACTGGATTCTCTGGGGGATGGGGAGCCAGTGAAGCTTGTAAAGGACGGGGGTGATGTGGTCACGGGTCCGGGTATGGGTGAGGAGATGGGCAGCGGAGTTCTGAATGTATTGGAGTTTATTGGTGATTATTGAGGGCGAACCAAAGAGGAGGCTGTTGCAGTCGTCAAGACGGGAGGTGATGAGGGCGTGGATGAGGGTTTCTGCAGCCGTGGAAGAGAGGGATGGACGGAGACGGGCGATGTTTTTCAGGTGAAAGAAGGCCAAAATGTAATCGGCTTGTTGCTGTCACCTATCTAACTCATCCACCAAGTTTGTCATAAACCGTCCCAAATGAGATATTGTAGCGGCTACCGCTGGGTTTACACAATCGCCTTGCACCTACCAAGGACGCGGAGCGATCACCATGCCGGGCTCGTCCGGGACGCCCGGGCAGGCCCGCGCTCAACTTGCCAGGCCTCGGCCGGGATGCCCGGGCACGCCCGGCCACGCCCGCTCTCGACTTGCCAGGCCACGTCCGGGACGCCCGGGCATGCCCACCCTCGACTTGCCAGGCCGCGGCCAGGACGCCCGGCCACGCCCCCTCTCGCCTTTCCCGGGCAAACGCTCCGGGATAATGTGTGTATATATATTGCTGCCCGATAAACGGGCTTTTCACAGTACCCGAGTTGTTTTGTGACAATAAAGAAACTCGGACGAATTCCAGCTTTTTGTCGCGTCCATTCTTCCGATTGACGTGGGAGCACAGCTCCTACATTGGTGACCTACCGACATGGACACGGCAGTTGCCCTTAAACTGCCTACCTTCTGGGAGGCTCACGCGGCGGTTTGGTTCGCCCAGGCGGACTCCCTGTTCGCCCTGCGAGGCATCACGGCCGACGACACCCGCTTCCACCATGTGGTAGCAGCGCTCGGTTCAGCCACCGCGGCCCGCGCCCTGAGCCTCCTCGAGAGCCCGCCAGCCGCTGACAAATACGGCGCGATTAAAAAGCTCCTCCTCGACGCTTTCGCCCTCCCATCGGCAGAACGCGCACGGCGCCTGCTCGACCTGCCCGAGCTCGGCGACACGCACCCGTCCGAGCGAATGGACTACATGCTTTCACTGCTCGGCGAGCACTCTCCGGCATTCCTGTTCCGGGAGCTGTTCCTCCGTCAGCTGCCTAGCCTGGTACGCCTCGCCCTGGCGAGCACGACGATCACGGATCCCCGCGCCCTCGCCAGGGAAGCCGACAAGATCTCCGCGGCAGGCCAACGGATTGCAGCAGCGACCTGGGGCCCACCGCCGTCCGACGCAACGCCCATGGCGCCCGAGCACCCGGCACGGTCGACGACCGAACTGCCGACGCAATTGGCGGCCGCTACGCCGAGCCGACCACCCCCAGCACGACAACCGGGGCCTCCACCTGACCAAGCGTGGTGTTACTATCATGCCAGGTTCGGACAGAAGGCCCGGACATGCCGACCCCCGTGCACCTTCGGCAGGCCGGGAAACGGCTGGGCCGGCGTTCATTACCAGCCATGAGCGCCGGCCACACGGGCAACTTACTTTTCATCACGGACAAATCGTCCGGACGGCGCTTCCTGTGCGACACCGGCGCCCAACTGAGCGTCATACCCACCTCTGATCAGGACAGGCAGTCCGCGGTTTGCGGCCCCTCCGTGGTTGCGGCCAACGGATCGGCCATCCGCACCTTCGGCCCGCGCAACGTCACCCTCTGCTTCGGCGGTCAACGCTTTACTTGGACGTTTGTAACCGCAAACGTGCCCATAGCTCTGCTAGGCGCCGACTTCCTCTGCGCACACGGACTGCTGGTGGACGTCCAACGGCGTCGCCTCATCAACGCCGAGACCTTCAGCTCCCTGGTATGCACATTGAGCAGCTCCGCTCCGACCGAGTTGGCATGCGCCCTCCCGGCGGCGAACGAGTTTGCTCGCCTGCTCACGGAGTTCCCGGCCCTCACGCGGCCGACGTTTTCGGCCGTCGCAGTACGACATGGGATCGAGCACCACATACCAACCACGGGCCCGCCGGTCTATGCCAGAGCCCGCCGCCTCGACCCAGCCAAGCTCGCCATGGCCAAAGCCGAGTTCGACGCTTTGGAACACCTCGGCATCGTGCGGCGCTCCGATAGCGCGTGGGCTTCGCCACTACACATCGTCCCAAAGCCACGGGGCGGCTGGCGCCCATGTGGCGACTACCGCCGCCTTAACGACGCTACCACCCCCGACAGGTATCCGATCCCGCACATCCAAGACTTCTCCGCCCGTCTGGCAGGACGGGTCATTTTTTCAAAAATCGATCTCATATGGGGATATCACCAGGTACCTGTCAGGGCGGCCGACGTCCCTAAAATGGCCGTCATCATGCCGTTCGGCTTATTCGAATTCCTACGGATGCCGTTTGGCCTCAAAAACGCGGCTCAGGCGTTCCAGCGCTTGATGGACGGCGTGCTGCGTGACCTGCCGTTCCTCTTCGTTGACCTGGACGACATCCTCGTCGCCAGCACGTCCCGGGCCGAGCACCTCCTCCACCTCCGAACACTGTTCGGGCGCCTCAGCGAGCACGGCCTCATCGTCAACCCGGCCAAATGCCACTTCGGCACGACGGCCGTTTATTTTTTGGGCCACCACATCACCAAGAACGGGGCCGTGCCGCTGCCAACCAAGGTCAAGGCCATCACCACGTTTCCGCGTCCCCGCTCCATAAAGGCCCTGCAGGAATTCCTGGGAATGGTGAATTTCTATCACCGCTCCGTGCCCCGCGCTGCTCAACTCATGCGGCCCCTCTACGAAGCCCTCCGGGGCAAGCCGGCCAAGCACGACATCGTCTGGTCCGCAGCAATGGACGCGGCCTTCCAAAGCTCAAAGCGGGCCCTCGCTGACGCAACACTGCTCGCTCACCCGGTGCTCAACGCTCCCATCGCCCTCACCATGGATGCCTCCGACTACGCGGTGGGCGCCGTACATGAGCAATGGGTGAACGGGGTTTGGCAGCCACTCGCTTTTTTCAGCCGGCAGCTCCGGCCGAACGAGCTCAAATACAGCACGTTTGACCGTGAGCTCCTCGGTCTACACCTGGCCGTTCGCCATTTCCGCCACCTCCTGGAGGGCCGACCCTTCACGGCGTTCGTCGACCACAAGCCGTTGGTTTACGCAATGGCCAAGGAGCCGTGGTCGGCCCGCCAACAGCGCCACCTCTCCGCCGTGTCGGAGTTTACCACGGACATCCGGCACGTCGCCGGCAAAAACAACGCCGTGGCCGACTGTCTTTCTCGGGCCAGCGCGAACGCGGTCCACCTCGGCGTGGACTTCGCGCTTATGGCGGTGGACCAAACCACCGACACCACGGTGCAAGCCCTCCGGGCGGCGGACGCGGGCCTCCGCCTGGCCGACATCCCCTTCGCGGACACTGTCCTGCTCTGCGACGTCTCCCAAGGCCAGCCTCGCCCCATCGTGCCCGTTGCCTGGCAACGCCGCATCTTCGCCTCCCTCCACGGCCTTTCCCACCCGGGCCGGAAAGCTTCCCAGAAGCTGATGTCGGCGCGATTCGTCTGGCACGGCCTTCGACGGGACGTCCGCGATTGGACCAGCACCTGCACAGCCTAAGGTCCACCGACACACCCAGGCCCCGCTGGCACCTTTCACCATGCCCGAACGACGTTTCGACCACGTCAACGTGGATCTGGTGGGCCCCCTCCCCCCATCACGGGGGTTCACACACCTGCTCACCATGGTGGACAGGACCACCAGGTGGCCGGAGGCCGTTCCCCTCATCTCCACCACCACCAACGACGTGGCGCAGGCTTTCATCGCCACATGGGTCGCCCGCTTCGGCGCACCGGCGGACATCTCGTCGGACCGCGGATCGCAGTTCACCTCCGAGCTGTGGGGCACGGTCGCCCGCAACCTGGGGGTCAAGCTCCACCGTACTACGGCCTACCACCCCCAAGCCAACGGGTTGTGCGAGCGATTCCACCGCTCCATGAAGGCCGCGCTCATGGCCGGCCTTCAGGACGGCGGTTGGGCCGACCGGCTGCCGTGGGTCCTTTTGGGCCTCCGCACGGCCCCCAAGGAGGACCTCCGGGCATCCACCGCCGAGCTTGTCTACTGCCAGGTGCTACACGTCCCGGGCGAATTCGTGCCCGACGCTACCAGTCCCTGGTCTGCAGCTCACCAGCGCTCGGACCTCCAGGAGGCCGCCCGACGGTTTGCCCCCGTGCCAACATCCCACCACGGTGACCCCCAGTCCTACGTCCCCCCAGCGCTTCGCACAGCGGAGTACATTTTTGTGTGTCATGACGCACATCGGGGGCCACTCCGGCCGCCGTACGACGGACCCTTCCGGGTCCTGCGACGGAACGACAAGTCGTTCGTCATCGACATCGGCGGCAGGTCGGACCGGATTGCGGTGGACCGCCTCCAGCCGGCGCACGTGGACATCGACCAACCGCCACGGTTGGCCCTTCCGCCACGGCGAGGCCGCCCCCATCCATGGTGCCCCCCACTCGACCGCCCACCACCACACCGGACCCCCCCCCCCCACCCCCCCACGACCCGCCAGGGGTCGCTTCGGCCGGGTCATCAGGACCCCCCTCAAATTGACCCTGCCGGTGCAAGTCGATTCTGGGGGGACGTGTGTAGCGGCTACCGCTGGGTTTACACAATCGCCTTGCACCTACCAAGGACGCGGAGCGATCACAATGCTGGGCTCGTCCAGGACGCCCGGGCAGGCTCACACTCAACTTGCCAGGCCTCGGCCGGGACGCCCGGGCATGCCTGGCCACGCCCGCTCTCGACTTGCCAGGCCGCGTCCGGGACGCCCGGCCACGCCCCCTCTCGCCTTTCCCGGGCAAACGCTCCGGGATAATGTGTGTATATATATTGCTGCCCGATAAACGGGCTTTTCACAGTACCCGAGTTGTTTTGTGACAATAAAGAAACTCGGACGAATTCCAGCTTTTTGTCGCGTCCATTCTTCCGATTGACGTGGGAGTACAGCTCCTACAATATCATGATATAAATTGTTTTTGGCCCTATCTCTCAATGGTGAAGAATCACTTTTATTAATTCCAGGATCCGGATCAGGGGAGTGTTTTAGGATGGGTTAGGGGGGTGTGGGTGAGGGGAGAATGGGAGGGGGGAGAAAAATTAAAATATTGAAAAGAAAAGGTTGATTGTTTTGGAATTTTTTTTTTAATTGCTCTATGGTGCAGTGCTTAAGACTTTGTAGCTAAGTGAAAGGTAATATTAAATGTTGTGGGGGTGTGGGGGGTGTTTGGGAGGAAGAAACGATTTATGATTTTCGCCGGATTTACACCAAATTTTGTATGTGTTGGTAGAACCAATGGTAACGTCCCCACTCCTCTGTGAGGAAGGGGACGACTATGACTTACCACTGCTCCCGACGGGTGTTTCTAGTAGAGTTAAACATGAAAAACTAATAGAGATAATGAAAAAATATCAGATGCCATCAGAGGAAATTCGGTTGATGTAAAATCTCTACTGGAATCAAAGAGCGATAGTAACAACAAATGTTGTTGAGATGAGGAGATTTGAAGTGCATAAAGCAGTGTGATGAGGCTGTATTCATTTACCAGTCTCATTTAATCTGTATAGTGAGGAATTAATACAAGACACATTGCTAAATTCTAAAGGCATAAAAGCAATTGGTGAAGGGTATGTGGATGGTATGTGGATGATGGTATGTGGATATTACTAATATCAGGTATGTGGATGACTGTAGGGATTGCCAACACTGATGAGGAGATGAAGACAAAATAAACATGTCTTGCATAGAGTCCGGGATGGAATGAAGTCCCAAAAATATATAAGTTATGGTATTTGAGAAACACTTGGTAGGTCTATGAAAGTTACCATCAGGTCCCACGGAGAGCTTCTGAAACAAGTTTAAAGTTACACATTTCTTGGAAGTGGTGTAACAGAGGATGTAAAGTGTGTAACATAAATCAAAAAGAGAATCGGAATGGTAAAGAGTGCTTTCTGGGACATGAAATAATTATTCAGGAGGAATTTGGATATTCAAACAAACAAAAGATTGTTAAAGACCGATGGAATATGCTTGTAGTGACAGATGGCAGTGAGGCATGGACAATGGGGAAATAAGTGAGGAGAAGAATAAATGTGTTTGAGATGTGGTACTACATTACAGTACAGTACGGCAAGGTACAGTTCAGGTGGATATCAAAGATCACCTGGCAGAGGAGAATTAGTTAAAAAGAGGTGCCTCGTACGAGGGAGAAACCAATGTTGCTGAGTAGCATAGCAAAGATAAAGTCAGCTTTATTTGGACATATACAAAGAGAATCCTGTGGCAAAATGCTAGTTAACACCATGGAAGGTAACATTGAAGGAAAAAGAGCACGGCGAAGACAAAGAAGAATATGGATGGATGATATAAAATAATTGTTTGACATCAAGAAATATGGGCAATTGACGAGGAAAGCGGAAAACAGAAAAGAATGGAGATCTATGAGTTGCAACCTTCGGATCGAAGATGCTATTTGACAAGAAAAGAAGTATTTGAGTCCCACGTTCAGGAACAGAACCAATCTCATCCAATTTCCCCCAATACTGGACCTTCATCACCTTTGCTCTGTCCATCTGGACCCCTCAGCACACGGCATTCCTCGATCTGCCCGAACGAAGAAAACATCACACGGATGTCATTTTCACCACACTTCTTGGAAATCATGCCGATGAAAAGTTTTCTCTCTTCAACTGCAAAGAAGGATTAAAGAGGTGAACAAATACACAATGAGACAGGATATAGACAGATGTCAAAACATGATCAGGTACGTGGCCGAGTAAATGAACGTTCCAATTACATGTCTTAGTGAATGAAAGATGAACACTATGCCCAAGTAAATGTTACCGGATAGACAGTGGTACGCTTCCTGTACAACACCTTCAATATCAACTCCATGATCCCTCAAACAAAATGTAATAAAAATAATGATACAGAAAAATGTCCCACCAGATTTAAATGTGGGAAAACAGTAATGAAAAAGAATAGAATAGTTGTAAAGTTTGTCAAATGAAATTTTTACTTAATTGAGTGATTTAAAACAACTAGTAACATTCTCTCCTTCCAGGGGCGACATATAGCATCAGTAAATCAGTTGCACTGTGCCCTACCTGTCGTCATTTCGTCACCTTATATAACTCCCTCCCTCAAGCAGGGGCCAGTGGGTAAACCAGTTACACTATTACACGTATCGGTGAAAATTGCAAGACGTCTCCCCACCCTTGCGGGGGGTGGGGTGCATTTACTTGGTGCCTAAGACCTGGCCCTGGGTAGATCGGGCATGTATGCAAAATTTGATGGAAACTGACCAATAACTTTGGCCAAGGAGTACGACAAATGGCCAAGAAGTACAGCCAGTCAGGTACCGAACAAGCATACCAACAACCCAGACCGGTTCGCCTCATGCCGTGCCATTTTCTGGTGCCTAAAATGAGAAAAGCCATTCCCTCGAAGGAGGGTACCCTAATAATGAAAATAATAATGATAACAATAATAATAATACAGTGTGTTCCTAAATTATCTTTCCTATTTTGAATACAACAACAACAACATGCATTTTAAGGCCATTTTCCCTGCTAGAGCGGGGGTTAGCCTTGCGGTCCCCATGACAATCTTCTCCATCTTGCCCTATTTTCTGCATCTCTCCTTGTTAACCCCCTTGCCCGCATTTCTTCTTCCACCATCTTTAGCCAAGTCTTTCTCAGTCTTCCCCTTCCTCTACTTCCTTCTACATTCATTTCCATCACTCTTCTCAACCAGTCACTTTCATCCTTCCTCAACACATGACCAAACCATCTCAACCTGTTCCTCTTCACAGCATCAATCACAGGCTCTATTCCCAACATCTTTCGCAATTCATCATTTGTCTTCCTCTCTCTCAACGATACTCCACACATCTACCGAACCATTGGCATTTCCACCCTTTCCAGCCTTCGTTGCTGCTCTACATTCATGACCCATGTCTCGCTCCCATAAATCATAACACTTCTTACACATGCAGCATACACCTTTCCCTTCAGCTTCAACGACACTCCCCTCCTCATCAGCACGCCACTCAGTTCCCGAAACTTATTCCATGCACATCTCACTCTAGCAACCGTTGCCGTGTCTGATCCACCTTCTCCATTCAGCATGTCTCCGAGGTAGCAAAATGTTTTCACACCTTCCAGCTTCACGCCGTCACCAAGATCCAACTCAACATTTCCTCCATCTGCAGGTCCCTCTGTGCACACCTTACATTTGAATGTAGCTGCCAAACTGGTTAATGTAGCTGCCATCGCAGCGGTTTGGTGGCGGTTTCCCGCCGTGATCTAGACTTGTAGCGGCGGCGGTCGATTTCCGCTGGATTTGCCGCTTTGCCGTGATCAACCTTGGCCTCGTGATCGTCTCTTTGCTCCTGCCTGCCCTCTGCCTGGTCCCGGCTCTGCTCCTGGCTTCACCTACCTGGCTCCTTCGTTTCCTCGGGCCCGCTCTCGTGGGTTGGGACCATTGTTTCACCTCCTCAACCTTGGCCTCGTCTCGTCTCTCTGCTCCTGCCTGGCATGGCTCTGCGGTACTCCGCCGCAAGGCTCCTTCTGCTCAATACCCGCTCCACCCCATCATGCATCTCTGCCATCAAATCAAATGGACTCCTCCGACGACCCAGGTACATTCACCGTGGCTCCGGTCGTAAGTTTGTTTATTTGCAATCAGGTCACTCCATCCCCATCCTCTGGTCGGCTCAGCGCACTCTCACTCTTCGTCCCAGCGCACCTGGTCACAGCAACGCACACGATCGCACCTCCTGCCTACGAACCCTGGCTAAATCACCTGAATTCATCCCTGCTGTTCAAAACAACATCAAGCTCACCCTGTTCAACACCCGGTCCCTCAACAACAAATGCCTCATCCTGAACGAATACATCCTGGATAACAAACTGGACTTTCTCTGTCTCACCGAAACCTGGCAACAACCTCTGGACTACTACACACTCAACCTCACCACACCCAATGGATATTCCTACGTCAATAAACCACGCTCGGAGGGCCGAGGTGGTGGAATTGCCGTTATCCACCGTCAAGACATCAAGACCAACCTCATCTCCATCTCATCTGCTCCATCATTTGAAAACCTGGCTTTTAAACTCTCTGGTCGCACGCAGTCAGTCATGGCTGTCGTCTACCGCCCTCCCAAACCACACCCATCATTCCTGTCTGACTTCTCCTACTTTCTGACCCAGCTAAGTTCCCTCTCCCCCTCAATCCTCCTCCTTGGTGATTTCAATATCCACATGGACTCCACTGACTCCACAATAACCACTGACTTCACTGATTTACTCACCTGCTTTAACCTCACTCAACATGTCGACTTTCCTACCCATATCCGTGGTCACATTTTGGACCTTGTCTGCTCCACTGGATTAAATTTGCACCATCTCTCTGGCTCCGACCTCACCCTCTCTGACCACTTAGCCATCACTCTGACCATCAACATCCCCGCCCCAACACCAAGGCATTATCGCACTATCAACTTCCGTAAGCTAAACGCTCTTTCACCTACCTCATTCTCATCCACCCTCTCTGAAAAAATGTCCACTTCTCCCTTCATTGACCTCCACACCCCTTCCGACCTCACTGACTACTACAACCACACTCTCTCCTCCTGCCTTGACCAGCTTGCGCCTGTAAAAACCAAAACAGTTTCTTTCACCCATTCTGCTCCCTGGTTTACGCCTGAACTCCGCCTGATGAAAACTCGTGCTCGCCAACTTGAAAGACTCCGCAATAAAACGGGTCTCACAGTTCACTCCCAAGCCTACAAGGACCACCTACAACACTACAAAGATGCCTTCTCCCGCGCCCGCTCCGCCTACTACTCTCAAATTATCCACTCTGGCTCCGGAAACCCAAAAGCACTCTTCTCGACAATAAACAAACTCCTCCGCCCCCTGAACACCACCACCCAGTCATTCACAGTAGACAACTGCATCTCCTTCCTCTCTTTCTTCCAACGCAAAATTGACAACATCTACAACAGCTTGACCACCGCCGCACCCGCTCCCCCTCCAACCACCTGCCCCCCCTTGTCCTGACATCCCCTGTCTCGGTTCTCCCCAATCTCCCCTACTGACCTCTCTGAACTCCTCATAGGAATGAAAACTGCCACCTGCACTCTTGACCCCATCCCCTCCAGCTTTGTCAAGGCCTCCCTCCCTGCTCTCTCTCCACTTATCATTGCAACAATAAACTCCTCCCTGTCTACAGGCATCGTCCCACCTTCCCGCAAAATTGCTGCTGTTACCCCCATTCTAAAAAAACCTGGTCTAAACCCTGACACCCTAAACAACTTCAGACCCATCTCCAACCTACCCTTTCTGTCAAAAGTTTTGGAACGCACTGTAGCCACTCAAATCAAACATCATCTCTCTGCCAATAACCTGTATGAAACATTCCAATCCGGATTCCGCTCCAACCACAGTACTGAAACTGCTCTTCTCAAAATCACCAACGACCTTCTCCTCTCCTCTGACGCTGGCAACCTCAACATTCTCGTCCTCCTCGACCTCAGCGCTGCCTTTGACACCATCGATCACACCATCCTCCTCACCCGACTTGAATCCACCTTTAACGTTACCGGCACTGCCCTCTCTTGGATTAAATCATACCTCTCTGACAGACGCCAGTTCATCTCCATCAATAACTGCAAATCCCCCACTGCTCCCCTCCCCCAAGGTGTCCCCCAAGGTTCAGTTCTTGGCCCCCTCCTCTTCATCCTTTACCTGTCCCCCCTCGGTCACTTAATCCGCCGTCATGGTCTCCAATTCCACTGCTTCGCCGATGACATCCAACTTTTCATCTCCACCAAGTCCGTCTCCACTGACACCCACTCTATCCTGACAAACTGCATCACTGAAATAAAATCCTGGCTTCAAATCAACTTCCTCAAGCTTAACTGTGATAAATCTGAAATAATCATCATTGGCCCAAAAACGCTCACAAAATCCACCCATAACTTTGCCCTCAACATCGATGGTATCCCAGTATCCACCTCCCCTCACATCCGGAATCTTGGCGTCATCTTTGACCAAACCCTTTCCTTCGACAAATACACTAAACAGATCACAAAGTCAGCCTTCTTTCACCTGAAAAATATCGCCCGTCTCCGCTCATCCCTCTCCTCCACGGCTGCAGAAACCCTCATCCACGCCTTCATCACCTCCTGTCTGGACTACTGCAATAGCCTCCTCTATGGTTCACCCTCAAAAATCACCAATAAACTCCAATACATTCAGAACTCCGCTGCCCGTCTACTCACCCATTCCCGGACCCGTGACCACATCACCCCTGTCCTTTACAAGCTTCACTGGCTCCCCATCCCCCAGAGAATCCAGTACAAAATCCTCCTCTTGTCATACAAAGCCCTCCATAACCTGGCCCCATCCTACCTGGCTGACCTCCTCTCCAGACACACTCCCACCCACAACCTCCGCTCTGCTGGTACCAACCTCCTGACCCCCTCCATCCGGACCAAATTCAGATCCTGGGGGGACAGGGCCTTCTCCATCGCTGCTCCCACCCTCTGGAACTCACTACCTCACACCATCAGAGACTCCTCCTCACTCACCACATTCAAAACATCACTAAAGACCCACCTGTTCAACACTGCATTCAACATTCAACCCACAGCATTTAACCCCTGACTATCTCTTCTCCTTCTCCCTCCTTTTGCTTTAAATATTTCCCTATTGATTCTTGTCTTTTTGCAATTGTTGTTTTCATGTATTGTTATGCATTATGTTTTCCACTCTGTCAAAGCGCCTTTGGGCTTCTGGAAAAGCGCTATACAAAATAAATGAATTATTATTATTATTATTAATGACCCTCTCAGACCACTACATTTTTGATGAACCCACTGAGCGCACATTGTACATTGAATGGAGTTCATTCCGACACCCTTCCTGCACACAGCACATGGCCACTTCCCAGTTATTTCCACCTCACCACATGCTTTACCACTTTCCATCACCTTCGTCTTTCCTATATTCACCTTCAGACCTTTTGTCTCCATACATTCCTTCCACTTGTTCATCTTTTCGTTCAGTCCATCCATACTTTCTGCAATCAACACCAGATCATCTGCATACAAGAACTCCCACGGTAAACCCTCCTTTACGTTCTGAGCCAGCACCTCCATCACAGCTACAAGTAGTAGTGGACTTAGTACCGACCCCTGATGCACTCCCACCTTCACCTCAAACTCACCACTGTTCCTATCCTTCGTCCTTACAGCTGTGCGCGCTCTTTTTGTACATTTCCATCACTACTCTGATCAACCATTCCTCCACTTCTAACTTCCTCAATGCCAATGTCAATACTTCGCGTGGAACCCTATCGAATGCTTTCTCCAGATCAACAAACCCAAGAAACAACTTCTTCCTCTTCTCCATGTACTTCCTCTTCTCCATGTACTCCATGTATCTTTCCTATTTTGAATGTAAATAAAAAATAAAAGCCTGCAATTTACACCATATTGTAGCCCAACCCAGGTAATTTTTAGTTGCAGTCTTCTATGAGGTATATCTACAGTGTGCAGAGTTACACCAATTAATGTTGCGACATGCGAAAAATGTCTCAAAAATGTGTGACGCTGGTAATGTTGCGGCGAATGTGCACTGAAATTGAACATAGGACGTTCTGAGATCCATTAATGGTGTGCATGTGGAAGTCTACTGGCATGTCATGAAGAGCTATGAGTTGGGCTACAAAAAGGTGTAAACTGCATCATCATGTGGCAAACATTTGGTAAATTTTGGCAAAGTGGAAAATTTTGAGGTGCCAGGGCAGGCTCTGAATATATGTCATTGGTGACATCATCGCCAGATCTAATCTACTGTCACATCAAGTATTAAAATGACACTCACCATTGAAGTGCCCAAAATGAGTGAAAAAGGAAAAAAACATTTTACAATAATAAGCAAAAGCATAAATAACCCTTACACGCACTTAATCTCACAATTAAGAATCCCACTTTCAAGCAAAAGTCAGATCAATTTAATCTCTTACCACCATTTTTTGACAAAACTATGCATTTTAAGAAATGCAGAGAAGTTTTTCTTATTTTTAGCTCACCTGGAACGTAGTTCTGCGGAGCTTATGGGACGGCGCGTCATCCGTCCGTCAGTCCATCCGTCCGTCAGTCAGTCCATCCATCCATCCGTCAGTCCGTAAACACTTGCAACTTCTTCTCCAAAACTGCTGATGGGATTGTGACCAAACTTGGCTAAAATGATACTTGGCATGCGGCAACTCAAGTTTGTTCGTGGCATTAAAAAAATATGGTCGATGGTGGTCTATGGGGGGGTCAAAGTTGGGCTGGTTTACCCCTCAAAATAGGTATTTTCTTTCTTCTCTGAAACTATACATACAATTTCGATGAAACTTCACCACAACCTTCATAACCCGTGATGTACCAATGTTGTCTATCCGGCTCAAGGCATTAAGACAATTTCAGGTCTAAGTAGTAGGTCTACAGGGGGTTTGAGTCTCCCAAAGTAAATATTTGCTCTCTTCTCCGAAACTACACACACAATTTCAATAAAACTTGCCCACAACCTTCACCACACGTGATGCTTCAAAGTTTATTCACGGCATAAAAAAATCAGGGTTTAAAGAGGTGTGTAGGGTGTTTGACCCCCTAAAATAGGTATTTCTTTTTTGTTGTTGTTTAAAGTCATGATTACGTTGGTATGATTCTACATGCTACCCTGTCTCCTAGCAACCACTGAAATTGGTTTAAAATACCGTGATACTGTATATACCAGGTATACTGCTTTATTCTACCAGATGAGCGCCCAGGGTTATTGTCCCTATTTTTATTACTCAAGACCATTTGGTAAGTTTCACATCGACACAAGACCGACCCTCATTACTGGGTGCCGCCATCTTTAAACTGTCGTGGTTTGTGGTATATCCTATGTATGTTGAACATATATTTGTTTGTTCTTTGTTAGAGGCTGCCATTGTTGCAGAGGAAGCCCAGCGGTGTGAGAGACAGTACAGATGGATACAGTGTCACCCATCGTCATAAATGGCAGGAACCCATTGATTGGTTGATTGTAGAGCACTCGCCGAGTGGCTTAAGGACTCAAGCAAGCACTCCATTTTGAACTGTTGATAAGGAACGGCTGCCCTGGCGAGCACTAGCTAGCTGCTTGGTAACTGAATACACCCTTGTTGCACTTCTGGGGTGTGTTCCGTCAGCAAGCACCTTGCTATCCGTATCGCTTGCCAAGCGGCTTGCTTGATTCAAAGCGCTCAAGCAAGCACTCCAATGGAACAGTGCTCGGCACCTCTTAACAATATGGTTGTCTCCATGGAAACAATGCTACCGTGTGACTCAAGCAGACGCTGTCCGAGGCGTCGTTTTCACAGTTTTACTCGATCCTCTTGGTGACTGGCTTGGAAAGCGATAGCTGTCCGCTTGCAGCTAACGGAACACATCCCGGTCACATTGATCAGATCATTTATATTTGAAACAGAGATGAGGAAGGGTGGTGTGTGCGCTTGGTCAAGGTGTGTACCTTCACACACATGGCTGTGAAATGATCACACACAGTCAGCTTGATCCCTCAGATAAGGGAAGGATGAAGGAATGAAGGAGGAAGATTGGTTGAGGGATAATGAGGGTGTAAAGAAAGATGGACTTGTTAATTGTGGGGGGCTAAAAAGGGGGAAAAAAGTTGAAAATGCGTTGAAAGTTGTAAGTCGTTTCTCAGGTGGCATCTGCAAGGGACTACCTACTGAAAACGGTTCTCTTTATTTATTTATCTGAAATGGAAAAAATGCATCATAGCAACCAATAAGTTGGTAGATAAATAATGTTGACAAAGGTCAGGTCGAAGATGTTCAATCGTTTATCATCGGGGTTTTTAATTTATTTATGAGTATATATATATATATATATATATATATTCCTGTTGTGACTCCACCTCGGATGAATTGAGGTGCTGGAGCGGCACTCTGGTGCACTGCAACAGCACCCCAACCCCTCCGACAGCACCCCTGGTAAACTACATGCTTGTATGTTTATTTATTTTATTTTTTTACATTCAAAATCGGACAGATCATTTTGGAAAACCCTGTATATGTTTTTGTATATAAAACACCTGGTTGCTCTCTGTGCTTGGCTCACTGCTCTCGTCCACACTCCTTCTCCCATCTCATCCATGTCAGCCATCGCCAGTTATATCAGAACTTGCTGATTCATCACACAGTCACAGATTGTTTAACCCCAATATGGGTCGGTTTAAAAAATTACGTAACGCTACCGAGCATGTTGACAGATTTGATTCAACCTTACTAATAAATTTTATTCGACATTGATTAGATTTTCTGAGGTCCTTCACGTAGGTAACACTCGACCCAAACAAAGCCAATGGAAATCTGACCCAAAAACGCATGAAGTGTAAAATCAGTAGAGGCCTACAGACCTGATGTCTTAGGCCCAACAGAAAACCAAGATGGCGGCCATATTATTTCATCTGGGTGACATGGTACGTCGAGTCAAGCAACAAATGAAGGTCGGCAGCTGTCCGACCAATAGGTTTTACCACACCTTTCAAAAATCGACCTCCAACAAGAACCACAACAACAACGGCAACAACAACCATGCGGAGTTCTTGTGGACCTGTGACATGTCGCAAGTAAAAACATGGAGATATATTGTTCACCAACTATTGCTGGCAGACAGGACAGCCAGCTTGATGGCCATCCTAGGGACTGTGACGTGTTACAATGGCCTGTCGGTGAAGCAACGATTTAACAATTTCCTGTCGGGTCGCCAACCAAATCCATACGAGACAGAATCAAGTCGAACTAACAACTCAGGTGAATCACCAAAGGCTTACCATAGGTAAATGTGCCAGACTAGACAATGTTAAAGTTAGCACACTATTAATTAAAGCATCCTGAACGCTTCCTTCATTTTTCTCCATCTTTTTTCTCTTTCTCTTTCTCTCTCTGCTTCCCTCTGCATCTCTATCTCTATCTATCTATCTATCTATCTAATCTATCTAATCTTCTCTCTCTCTCTCTCTCTCTCTCTCTCTCTCTCTCTCTCTCTCTCTCTCTCTCTCTCTCTCTATCTCTCTCTATCTCTCTATCTCTCTATCTCTCTATCTCTCTCTATCTCTCTATCTCTCTATCTCTCTTTCTCTCTGCCTCTCTCTCTCTCTGCGCTTCTATCTGCACTTCTCTCTCTCTCTCCCCGCCCCCCGCTCTCTCTCTCCCCGCCCCCCGCTCTCTCTCTCCCCACTCTTCACTCATGCCTCCCTCCTCTCTCCCCCTTCCCCTCTCCACCTACTCTCTCTCTCTCTCTTTCTCTCTCTCTCTCTCTCTCTCGCTCTCTCTCGCTCTCTCTCTCTCTTCCTCCTCTCTCTATCTCTCCTTTTAACAGCTTCCTCCTCTCCCAATCGAATTACCCCCCCCCCCCCCCCACTCCACCCCTCTCTCCTGCACACCCTCACCCAGTTATTTTCCTTATTTAATTACTTTCATGCAGGTGTGATGCAGATCTCAAAGCACATTCTCAAAAGCTCTCTGTGACCTGCCTAAGATAGAGAGTGAAGCACCAACTTTTCAGCAAAAAGCCCATTCTCACTCCACGAGTTTAATCTCCTTCAAAGGCCTCATGACTCCACAAGCATGCACAAAATAGTTTCACGCCATCATACCAATTTTGCCAAATCTAGAGGGAGAGGAACAAAGGGAGGCGTTTCAAACACTGTGCCTCCTTACAATTGCTGATGAATTTATGAATGGATGGATATAAATGTGCGGCATGTTAAGAGTAAGCGGTTTGGAACAAATAGAAGCTAAAAGGCTTACCACTGGACTTCTCACTGTCAGCCGGTTTCATTTGGATCGGATGATGCATCTGTGGGGAAGGGCGAGGACCACATAAGGGTGGAAGGTGGGCAGGTGTGGATTGTGATTAATAGGCTATATTATCATAATTATTACAAACGTTTCTTGTTGATATATTAAGTTATAATGGATTTCGAGCATTACACCTCATAATAATATTGTTGTTGAAATAAAAAGTAATGCCCTTGCAGTAAAACACAGCAGATAAAACGTGAGGAAATGAGGTGCAAAAGAAAAACTATTTAAATTTACATTCCTCCTCCTCTTCCAAATTCATCCTCCACAATTCCCCATATAATAAAATGTGTAAATTGGACCTTTGGTGAATGATGGCTAATTTTGTGGCCCAATGCAGCCAGCACCAATCCTCCTAATTTAACAAGTTCTGGAGAATTCATCTCGCCTTATAATTGAGCTCTGGCAGCAACGGGACTCGACGGCACATCGGTGAGCTGCACACTCTGTAACCGGTGCACACCAAGTAACCGGTGCACACTCTGTAACCGGTGCACACTCTGTAACCGGTGCACACTCTGTAACCGGTGCACACCCTGTAACCGGTGCACACCCTGTAACCGGTGCACACCCTGTAACCGGTGCACACTCTGTAACCGGTGCACACTCTGTAACCGGTGCACACTCTGTAACCGGTGCACACCAAGTAACCGGTGCACACTCTGTAACCGGTGCACACTCTGTAACCGGTGCACACCCTGTAACCGGTGCACACCCTGTAACCGGTGCACACCAAGTAACCGATGCACTCCCTGTAACCGGTGCACACCAAGTAACCGGTGCACTCCCTGTAACCGGTGCACACCAAGTAACCGGTGCACACCCTGTAACCGGTGCACACCAAGTAACCGGTGCACTCCCTGTAACCGGTGCACACCAAGTAACCGGTGCACACCCTGTAACCAGTGCACACCCTGTAACCGGTGCACACCCTGTAACCGGTGCACACCCTGTAACCGGTGCACACTCTGTAACCGGTGCAACTTTCCATAATTGTGCTCGTCATCTCACAGGCTTGAGGCACAAGTTGACCCCAGCTGATACAGGGGCTTCACATAACGCAGGAGGAAAATAACACCAAATGGCAGCCCTATCCTATATTCTCTTCAGTTGTTGTGCAACATGTTACTTGTTCAACTTGCAACTTTGGCAGCATGGCCTGATTTTCTGTTGTAACTTTTTCGGATAACGGCCTCGAGTTTACGCACACTCATATCCAAGCTGTCCAGCCTGGGCTTGAATCCCAACCCATCTATGAACTTGTATCGTTTCGGTGTTTCAGAGGCAGGGTGAATCATCGATGTGTGAGCTGTTCCTTGGATTGACATTAACCTGGGCATCACATCTGCTGGCATTAGTTGGTGGATGTTAAAGATCCCAAAGTGTCCTTCACGAAGAGTCATCGCCAGTACAGTGTGAGCCACAACTTCAACCATTTCACTTCAACCATTTCAACAGACAAGGTCAAATTCGAAATTCCTGCCTTAACTACTGCCAGGAAGGTAATGGCAAACCACCCAGCGTAACCCTGCCAAGAAACTGCTTACTCAGCACCGACACTCTGCAACACAGTGTGGTACATTAGAAACAGAATATATATATATATATATATTGTTGCGGTTTTGAGAACCCACACTTGTAAATAAATATAACATCATTAAAGGTTAAAGGTAGCACCCCATAGGTAGGCCACAAGCAACACGTAGGTCACCATAGGACGTCAATTATTTCTTAGTCTGTGTTTAGATAAGGCCATTCCCAATAATTGCATCTGCGTTGTGTCAATCAAATAAGAGTAGGCCCTTCCGTCCATTTTGGCAGCCTCCCCTCCAAGCGACGCCATTAAGCGCTAGCCATCGCCCTTGCCCTTTAGGGCCAGTGGCGTTTGCAACCTCGCTGGGCTTCCGCTCAAACCAGCCCAGAAACCCACGAGGTAAGGCCCGAGAAGAGGGCGGAGCGCCAGGATGGAGGTGCGGCCACGTCAACCAGCCATCAGGGCGGGGCCGGTAAGCCATAACCAGCCAAACAGGGCTGGAGTGACATCGCCTGACAGGCGTGGCTTTTGGGCTTCGAGAGCGTACGCTGGCTTGATTATAAAAGCGCGCACGCAAAGCCCTCAAAAGGACTGATGGGAAGAATTACGAAGCAGCGCTCATTAAAGAGGTCTGAGCGGGGAGAGAGAGGCGCTTGACCTGGGATGTGCGCTTTACGAGGGAACTGAAGCCAAGCATTGGTATTTCAAAGAGACGCGCTGTGGCAACCCGCTGTACTAAGGGCGAGCGCGCGGCACGCATTGCCACGAACTGCAGCGTGCAGGGCATTGGGGAGGGGGCGCTTGGAGCGAGTAGTGCGCATATTACGTACGCCAGTATACCAGCCTTCCCCCGTCATTATAATTGTCCGCTCGCGTTACACTACGTGAAGAGCTGCCTGCCGGGTTTCGTCTGCTGGACCGGAGCCGGACCGGAGCCGGACTGGAGCCTGGACACCATCGCCGGACCTTCCACCCTACCATCTGCATCCCCCTGTGAGTGTCTGTGTGTGAGATGGGCCCGTTTGTCTGGGGAATAGAGTAAGACTGTCTAAGGCTGCCCTGTGTACTTTTCCTTCCTCTTTCTTTCTTGTACATTCTTTCGTTTCCTCTTCTTCTTTGTACATTTGTTAATAAATTGCCCTGTTCTTTCTGGTTTCTCCTCAATCCGATCGTCCTAGTCCTTTCTCAATTGGGTAAGCGTGGCACGATCTCAACCGCTATAATCGGGTCTAGTCACTGGTTAACAGCTCGGATTGCTATCCGCTCGGCATATCCCATCAATATCTGTGGTTCGAGCGGGAGTTATTTCCTTGCTTACTGGGCGGCGTTAATAAGTAGGTAATAAGAAGTCGGCTTACAACCCTAGTTAACGTCGTCCGGAAGTAACGTCATAACTCCCGGATCCCGTCGGCCAGATAAAAGACAAGGGAATTAATCCCCCCTTGATAAGGGGAGAGCCGACGTTGGAGATCCGTAACAATTGGTGTCAGGAGTGGGATTTTGACCCGAAGTGCGCCTAACGCACTCAAAATTACGAGCGGCCAAAATTTTATTGAAACATCTAAATTATATCGTGCCATGGATAGCCAAGGCGATCGGATGCCGGTGGGGGTAAATGAGGAGGTAGAGGAGGAAGGGTTAGAGTCAACCCAGGACCCCCGGGAAGAAGTGGGACACGGAGGAGAAATGGGAGAGGAAATTAATAAGGGTGCAGCAGAAGAGGGTGCAGGCGAACAAAATGGCGGCGCCTCGCACATGGCGACGAGGGCCGCGCCCGCTGCGTAAATGGGAGGGATGAATATGCAGGACCTCATTTCGCAGCTGCAGGCATCCATACAAATGGGGTTGGAAAACCAAATTGGGGGATTGCGAAATGATATGGGAAACCAAATTGGGGGATTGCGAAATGATATGGGAAACAAAATTGGGGGATTGAAAGACGGGTTAAGTAATATGGAAAACCAAATTGGGGGATTGAGAGACGGGTTAAGTAATTTGGAAAATAGAATGGGGGAGCAATTGGGAAGTCAAATTGGGGGGTTAGAAAGTAAATTGGAGGGATTAGAAAGTAAATTAGGGGGCCAATTGGAGGACGTGGGTGGCCAAGCCAGATAAATCAACGAGGGGTTAACGGGGTCTGGAACCAGAATAGGTGGCCAAATAAAAGCATTGGGGAAAGACATAGACCGCAGGTTGAGCGGGAAAGGCACAATGGTATGCGACGGGGTAGCGCGGCTTGAGAAGCGCGGGGAAAGCGAGCTTGAGCAAAGCACAGCCGGGTGGACCGGGGTAGAAATCGCGACACGGGGTATAGAGAAGCCGACGGCGGTTGAATTAGAAAATTTTATTTTATTAGCACCAGCGGTCGTCGAGCTTAACAAGGAAAAAAAAATTGAAATCAAAGAAATAGTGGAAATTTGGGTTAAGAAGACGGCGGACTTAGAAAAGCACTCGCAGGAGGAAGAGATGGAAATTGTACAAAGTCTGTGCTCGCATCATGATGCCGTACTTGCTAATCCCAATAAAGATTTGCAGGTGCGTGAGGAGAAAAGGATCCCGAAGGTAGGCCGGGCTGTATATGGCACGAAAGGATTTTTCGCGCGCTTGGGATCCCGGCGTCACCCGGGCGCTTGTGGAAGGTCCGTGGTGCACTGGTGCACTGTATGAAAGGAAATGGCGCGCGTGTGAGAAAAAAGTGTGCACCGAAGAGTGAGTGTGAAACAGAGTGTGATAGTGAGAGTGAGAGCGACACGGAGTGTGAGATGGAAGGAGAGAGTGTGCGAGAATGCACACCTGGGATGGATGAGGAGCGTGTGCGGGGATGCACACCAGAGCGCGTGATTGGGTGTGCAGCAGGAGATTGCACACCCATGGGTAGGTGTGCGTTGAGTGGGTGGATGCAAGAGTGCACACCCGTGGTGGTTACAGAGTACGTAACAGGGGAGAGTGCATGGGAGGAGTGCGTGGAAGAAAGTTGTGTAACAGAGGAGTGTGTGATAATGGAGGGTGTGAGTAGAATGAGTGCGCAAGAATGTGCGCAAGAGTGTGTAAGAAAAGAGAGTGCATGGAGAGAAAGTGCAATAACGAGTGTATGGAGACGCCTCGATGCGTGAGTATGGAAAGGGTCGCGAGGTGTGATTGTGAGAATGCGATCCAAGCATCGACGCTGACCGGGGCAGCGGTTAGGCTGACGGATAGCCGACGCGAGCTCTCGGGCGTGGTGCGCTTTGTGTGCTGCGGGGGCCGGCGGGGATCGTTGCCGCGGCGCTCTTGCAAGGAGCGCCGTGCACGATTCGGGCCGGGTCCCGCCCTGTATGGTCGGTGCCGTGTCATAGCGGCGACCGGCACGATTCCGGGGGAGAAAGGCCAGGTCGGACCTTCGCCCCCTGGTGGGCGCGGTGCTCCGACCGGGGGAGGTTGGGTCATCGGGCCGGAGACCGGAAGGCTCCGCGCCGAGATGGACCCTGGAACCTCGGCCCGAGTATGCCTCCTCCCCAGAATCGAAAATGCCGGATGGACCCAACCTGCAGGAGACTGACAATCCGCATGCATTGCCGGCTTTTCGAAGCCGAGCTGTGGAAATGTATTCCCGCACGAGAGGCTCGAGAGTAGTGGACATTTGGTAGTAGTCATGATAGGAATGGTAGTTGTACCATTCACATTGGGGCAGAGGAGCTATAGGATTATGGGGTTTGGCGGTGAGAACTAGCCAGGGCGGGCTAGGATAATTGATAGGATCTAAAGATGACTTTAGGAGACTTGAGAATTAAGTAGGGACATTGTACAAGTAGTGGGGATGTAGAGAGATTAGGTGGATGATAATGACGAGGGATGTGCTCGTATAAGGGATGACAGGGAAGCACTAATATTAGGGGAAATAGCGAGTCAGATGATGCTGTGTGTGTGTAATTGTGGGAACCACCGTGTGCATGGGCTTGAAATGAGGCATTGGGAATGAGAGTCTTGGTAGTGCTGGTGAGCAAATGAGGAATTGAGAGGCAATGCTCGAGAAGGATGTGTGTGTGTGTGAAAGTGTATGAATGGAGTATTGAGGATGTGTGTAATTGTGTATTAAGTGCATTGCCGTGCATAGGGTGCAAGTGAATGAATGGTGTGGAGTAAATGGTGTGTGGAATGAGTGGTGTGGAGTGCATGGTGCGAAGGAGTGGATGGGGGAAGATGGACCCCTTCACGAGTACCCGGGGAGGGTAGTTTAAAGTTACGTAGAGGGAGTAGGTAAATTTGTTGGATATTGACATCTGTGGTGCGTGTAGTGGCAATGAAGTGCTTAGAGGGGTGCATAAGTGAAGTGGAATGGCTGGGCGTGTGAGCCTGTTAGTGCGTGTGGTTATTGAGCACTCCGCCACTGGTAGTCTGTCGGCCAGGTGAGGCCGCAGGAAGGCTCTGGGAGCCAGGTAGTGTTCAGTGGGGCCCGAGGATCCAAGGGAAGGACCCGGGTTGCCTGATGCCAAGGTGGGCATGGAGGGGGTAAGTGCCAGGGAGGGCCTTCCCCAAGTTAGGGTAGTCGCAGGAGCTAGGCAAGCTCGGGTGGCGACTTCAGTGGCGGAGGTGCGCAGGTAAGTAGACCTGCTAGGAGAGCCACACGACCCAGCCCCGAAATTGTGCGAGGGCACAGATTGAAAAATGGGGGGGGAGTGAGACCCCAAATTGGGAGAGCACAACAGTATGGGCAATGGGAATTGGCTTTTAGAACCACATAGAGTAAAGATGGCCAATGGATTGGCAGGGCAAGACCCCGGGTAGTTTAACTGAGTTTATGTCAATTAGAGTATAGTTAGGAGAAAATCTCTTCGCACCATCCGCATCCACTCACTGAGGTGATAGGACTCCACACCATGTTTTGCAGATGATTTGGGAATGTAAGACGCATCATGACGGAGTTTGACATTGTGTGTGATTCCATCCCTTCCTTCTTGGGAGGGATTGGGGACGAATTTGGTTTAGGGGAGATATGGGGGACGAGACAGTAGAGACGGATTTGTAAATTGTGTAAATACGGGGAAGGGCAAAGGTAGGGTAGGTGACATGCGGGGTGACATACGAGTAGGGACGAGCTTTCTCAGCTCGCTCTCCCGCGCCCTTCATGTCGCATTGCCTTATATTGATGTGTACCCTTGCGCCCTTGCACCCCGCTAACCTCTGCTTTGTCTTCCTTCCCCACTCATGGACCATGGTCTTTTGTGCGAGGGGAGTGTGCAGGTGCCCTGAGTGGTGCGGCCGCACTCTTGCTGCCTGCACCCTGCTGCCTGCCTGCCTGCCTGCCTGCCTGCACTGATACACCATATGGACCACACGTTCTGTGGCCTGGCACCTATGGACCACACGTTCTGTGGCCTGGCACCTTTGCTGGGATAGACCATTGCTGCCAGTAGCATCTTGCTTGTGGACCACTGTGTTTTAAGTGGCATCTAAAAGTGGTTTTAAGTGGCAATGCAGGCGGACCACCTACGCTGGCCCTGCTGGCCAAATAAAAAAGCGGACGCGGTTTGTGCCCTTTTTATTAATTAACCTTTGGTGTGCCCGAACAAAGATGGTAAACTTTTACGAGGGCACACCGAAGAACAGCAAGTAAGAAGATCAAGCCAAGATCCATCGGACAAGCAAGCCAAGCACAAGACATCATCCTTTGTTATTTTTGCAATGTTTTTGCACATTTTTTTTTTTTGCTGCTGGTGCTTTGTGTGCATTTTCTTTATTGTGGTACATATGGGTGTATGGTGTATCGGTGCAGTGCATGGCAACTGGCATTTCCTCTTATCAAAATCTTTCTTCTTTTTCCCACAAAAGACAGGTCCTGGGTTATAGTTGTAAATAATTAGTAGTGTCTTGTAAATAACATGCTCCTGTGGAAGTGTAATTCAGTGTAACTTATTGATTGGCACTGGTAACTTATTGATTAAGACTGGTAACGAAGCTGATACATTTTACCTGCAACCTCTGTGAAAGCCGAGTTCGTAAATGAGTGTCAGGAATGTGCCCGAACATGGTAATCTCTTGTCCACCTGGTCACAGCCCCAGGCTGGAGCACCCTCCTACTGTGTAAATGGAAATCACAGCAGGAGGGGAGCGAGTTGATGCCAGGGCTTGGTGCAATACATGACCTCGGGGCATCAGCGGAAGAAGGATTAACGTTTCAGCGGACAGAGGATTAAGTCCAGTTCGTCCATATAAACTAGAGCAAACGTGGAGTCGACAGGACTTGCTACGTGAAGCGCTGACCGAACGGGAGTGTCGGATGAACGAGAAGGACCAGCGAAAAGAGTTAACCTGATCCATTATATTATGCGGTATCATTTTGGTAATTGAATGAAGTGAATACAGTTTAATAAACTAGACCTTTTGTAACCTGTGTCCGGTCGTTGGAGTCCTGTGAGTCCCCCAGTACAAATTCCCTGACAATCTTGGAGGCACCGCTGACATCAATTGTACACACAAACAAGTCTTCTTTAAAAGGTGAGTGTGTCTTGTTTGGTCCAATATGATTTACGAACTTGGAAGTTATGGGTACATACATGGGGGAGCAGGTGGACTGGGGCTTCTTTGCGCACCGATGCCGCGATATAGGTGGCGTGAGCCATCACGAATGGGATTTCGATAAACGACTGTAGCAATTTATTCGTTTTTTTTTCTAAATGATTTCTGTAAATACGTATTTTTGCGCTGGTTATTAAAGGGCCTTACTGTGACCTGGAAGCGGGCGGAGCAAGTGTGCACCTTGCGACCGCTTGCTTCCAGGACGTGTAAGGCCGGTACACTCGTTTACCCACCCGCACACGGATAAAGTACTACTTTTTTTTTGCACTTGTTCGAAGCACTTGACTTGATCGGCGCTCGGCGAGCGACAGGGAACCGGGAAACGGAATTATATTTATATATATATATATATTTCCAATATGGTACACCGGCCACAACGATTTTAGCGATTATCCGAGTTTTTTTTAACGATTTCTGTAAATACGTATTTTTCCTGCGCTGTGTAATTCTTCTGACACGCGCCACGAAGAAACGCACCACTGATGTGCATGAAGCGACTTGTTTGCCGGTTCGGTAAGGTCCGTCCGTACACGTGTACAATCGTGTACACCCGTTTTAAATAAATAATTTTTTTCAGTTTTCCCGCCATGCCTATAAATTCATGACAGACAACCCCCCCTCGTGCCGGTCCAGAATTATGATGAAAGCTGGCGATTGAGAAAAAAAAAAAATTGCATCAAATTTTGTCCAGGTCCATCAAGAAGCCTTTGAGACATGCTTCACGGTTGAATAAAAAACCACCGTTTAGAGTACTTCTTTTTTTGTTCAAAGCACTCGACTTGGAGCCAGCGACTTGCTCGGCGGGGGATATAATTTTAGATATATATATAGTACGGGCATGCCCTAGTGAGAGATAATTACAGGAAATGGTGTTTGTGAGTAACAACCACCCTCTGGTCGAGGCTCATAGAAGGGGTGATGCTTACTGATTCGGCACGCTTACAATAGGTGTTAATGGTGGGATGTCAGAGGTTTTGGTGTGGGTTAATGTTCACACTGTTTTGGAAAATAATGCTCGATGCAACATGATCCTAAAAAAAGAACCCAGCCCTACATCGAAAGATCAGGAAGGGAAGGAATGGAAAATTTGTCAAGGTTTGAAATTAATCGGACAAGGGGGTCCCAAGGTATGGTCACCGTACTCGCAAGCCGTTCGTTTTGGCTTTGCGAATGGACCAAACCATTCCATGCAAATAGGAGGGTGGTTCTGTGGTCGTTCGTTTTGGCTTTGCGAATGGACCAAACCATTCCATGTAAATAGGAGGGTGGTTCTGTGGTCGTTCGTTTTGGCTTTGCGAATGGACCAAACCATTCCATGCAAATAGGAGGGTGGTTCTGTGGTCGTTCGTTTTGGCTTTGCGAATGGACCAAACCATTCCATGTAAATAGGAGGGTGGTTCTGTGGTCGTTCATTTTGGCTTTGCGAATGGACCAAACCATTCCATGCAAATAGGAGGGTGGTTCTGTGGTCGTTCGTTTTGGCTTTGCGAATGGACCAAACCATTCCATGTAAATAGGAGGGTGGTTCTGTGGTCGTTCGTTTTGGCTTTGCGAATGGACCAAACCATTCCATGCAAATAGGAGGGTGGTTCTGTGGTCGTTACTGCCACGTGGTTTCAAAGTTTTGTTGTTGTTGTTTGCACGCATGTTTTTTGCAAGCACGTACGGGCGAGCACGTACGTGCGGGCACGCCCTAGTATATATAAATTGAGGTAATATTAAGTTATGGAATTAATTGCTTTCAACAATGCAAAGGGTAAACAAGGTCAGCTAGACTTGTCCCAAAGAGGCGCTTGCGTCAACCACATGTATCAGCAATATGGTCCACATTCACTTAAAGATTTGGAATCTTGGCATGAATGGACAAAAGGGAGAAAGAAGGAATTCCCCAAGGATGGAACTTGTTGGAACTTGTTGTTGGAACTTGTTGTTGGAACTTGTTGTTGGAACTTGCTGTTGGAACTTGTTGTTGGAACTTGCTGTTGGAACTTGTTGGAACTTGTTGTTGGAACTTGTTGTTGGAACTTGTTGTTGGAACTTGCTGTTGGAACTTGTTGTTGGAACTTGTTGGAACTTGTTGTTGGAACTTGCTGTTGGAACTTGTTGTTGGAACTTGTTGTTGGAACTTGTTGTTGGAACTTGTTGTTGGAACTTGTTGTTGGAACTTGCTGTTGGAACTTGTTGTTGGAACTTGTTGTTGGAACTTGTTGTTGGAACTTGTTGTTGGAACTTGTTGTTGGAATGAATGGGAACATTCAAATGTTGGGTTTTGCTAACGTTTCCACAACGTCGCTACAACGTTTCACTTTCGTTGTTGCAACGTTTTGCTCCAACGTTTTGGGGACATTCGAATGTCAAGTGAATCGAATGAGAATTCAGGAATTATTTCATTATTAACGATTAATGAAGTACTTATTTAATTAATTACATTTCTTATTACATTACAGTAATTACATTAGGGTAATTACCTGAGGTAATTACAGTAATTACAGTTCCGGTAATTACAGTAATTACAGTAATCATTACAGTAATTGCAGTAATCTTATTACAGTAATTACATTACATTAACTCAGGCACCTTTTGAGTAAGGAAGCTGATATTTGGACATGACACTGACCAAGTGATGTGGCTGTCAAGGAAATATTGATTTATTGATTAATCATTTAATAAATTAACTCGTTGATTTATAAATGACTTATTTAATTAAAATTCCTCAGAGATACATCTTCGGATGAGATACTTGCAGATTGGTTATGCTATGAGCCAATTGATTAAGGAAAATATTTTGTGATGGCCATATTGGCAATTTCGTGGCCATATTCGTGGCAACTCAGTTAGTGCCACTGCACCTTTAAAATGCATCCCTGCGTTCATTTTTCGATCGATTGAGTTGAAATTTTGAACAATCGGATCTGGACTGTCGTTGTTAACGACTCTAGCACGCACTCGTCCAATCAGGATGGAGCGGTATGGTCCCCGGATCATCACTGCCCGCAGTTTTAATTAATTTTACTTTTTCTCTTGGGCATATAATTTTGAAGACATGCATGTCATGATAGAGGAAATGTTTGTTCTGTTAAACGGAATAAATGTTGTTTATTTGTGTGGGTGTGTATTTTGTGTATTTGGATATATTTTCACGACTAATTCCAGTTATCGTCCTGCAAAAGGTCTGCTCGTTCTTTTCCTTTGAGTCGTAAATTCCTGTTGAATTCTCATTAAAAAGCGGAATTAAGTACGCTGTGTGATGATGGAGATCCTTGATGACGAATCAGGAATAGTGAATGAGCAGACAAATATCACGGATGGTACACCAGATAGGGAAAATGTAGATGAAACCCCTTTTGCTCAGGTGCTGTGTAGCGCTGCACAAAGATCCATATGAGCGGGGCCTGGGTGCTGTGTAATTAGTACACAAAGAACCAATTACTAGGGTGCTGAATAAACACAAAGATCCATTTTTTGGAGCTGGTTCTCCCGGTGCTGTGATTTATTCAAAGAACCAAAATCTTGTAAGAATTAAGATATGATTTGTCGACATCATAAATACTTTAATATATGTAACGATTTTTGTAACGATCATCCTGCAAAAGGTCTGCTCGTTCTTTTCCTTTGAGTCGTAAAATCCTGTTGAATTCTCATTAGAATGCGGAATTAAGTACGCTGTGTGATGATGGAGATCCTTGATGACGAATCAGGAATAGTGAATGAGCAAACAAATATCACGGATGCTGCGGCTGGAGCAGGGGAAGCGATTTTTGAATTGTTCAGTGATTATTCGATATTGTTATGACTTATTGTCAATAGGTATACTAAGTGGCCATGAGGTAGCCTGTTGCTATGTACAGTTTTATTCTATTGTTGATTATACCACATAGCTGTGGTGATAAAGGAAATGTTCGTTTTAAATAGATGATTATGATAGGACCATGACTATAAAATCATGATGATTATTATGAATGATATCATAGGGTTCAAATGCAGAATGCTGCATGAACTTGGGAAAGAACTTTCAAGCCCTATGGGATAAATTGGGTATTACAAGCGATGGAGTTTCAAAATTTAGCATGATTGAAGAAATTTTACAGTCTTATTTCAGGAGTTTTACGAAATTTATATTGCCAAGAGATTTTGGATACTATTAAAAGAAAAATGATGAGATATTTTTCCCAATGAACTTTAATATCTGCCATCCATTTTGGCTGTCTCACGAATGAAGGATGAGTTGCCTTTAGTGGTTGCAAAGAAAATTTGTGGAGACCAGGCAAAATGGGGAAATATGTCAGATATGACCCTAGGACAGGACGGTGATTCATCAATTGACATGAGGTACGAACCAGAGGTGACGACCGATGAGTCGATCTCAGTCAATGGATGGACCTGTCCTGACATCATTGGGGAAAGGGCTTATGCAAGGAGTCATTCAAAATGATTAATTTGATTTATTGATGAATATTGATGAATTAATTGAAATTGAATAATTGATTGAATTGTTAATTGATTGAATCTAATTGATTGAATTTAATTGCATAAATTGAACTGAATAAATTGAATTGAATATATTGATTGTTTGATTGATGAAAATGCGGTCTCAAGAAAGAAGCTTTGATATCTTTGCGTGATATTAACAATGTGGAGACAACCTGGGAATATTGAGCAAGGTGGTGAGTTTATATACAGATATATATGTGCGGTTACCATTGTGTGATTTCCCCGTCAACAGAGCGGACACCTGAGGATTCACCCATTTCATACTGACCCTCCGGCTCATCTGCAAATACTGATCTGTGAGATTGGATTGTGCAAAAGCCACGGCTGAGGGAGATTCTCTGGAAATCACCGTGTGAACAGGTGGAGAGACCCTTCCTGGAGGTACGAGTGAAGCTTTAGAGGAACAAACTACAACACATCCAACGCTACTTTGATAAAAGGCAGAATGGGAAATGGAGCCTGCAAGAATACACAAGGACAACAAGAGATTCCACAAAAAGGTACTTGTACACATCATATGTACGACCGTTATGGTGCAGAAGCTATAAGGCAGGTCGAGAATTGGTATTTGTGGACAAAGGGACATGATGAGGAGTTTCCAAGAGATGGTACATTTGAGCGAAGTCGATTGGAAAGATTGGAACAAAGATTGAAAGCCAGGAAGAGACAGAATCTAACGGTAGACTGGCTTGCATTCCATCTTTGGGATGGTGAATCCAGACAACGGGAACAGCAAGAACGGATAACGGAACTAGAACTTAAAATAAAAAGGATACAGGATACAGTGGAGGAGACAAATGCACAACTGCCCTCGAAATTAGGAATGAAAGTGACAGTTGTCCCATCTGATTTCCAGTTGTCTCCCCAAAAAGGACGGTACAGAGAATTTTTTCGTGTTTCAGGAGATAACGAGAGATTGCAGTGGCAACTCAGGGATGTAGAGATGCAGCCCAGCAATACAAGTGCACAGGTGCACAGATCAGACAACGACAGAAACCGGTGTTTCGAGTGTGGAAAGATGGGACATTGGAGAAGAAGATGTCCGTATGTCAACAGGAAGACAAGGTCATGGGGCAAACCAAGATCAAGGGTACCAGTGCTTACCGGTACCTCAGACAATGATTAGGCCTTCATTGCTGCAAATCCCAAATGATGATTGGCCTCAACAGATTCGATTACTGGACAAACATGAATAACTGTCGATGATTCTTGTGTCTGAAAAGTTTTCAGAGCAAGAATGATTCATTTTTTCTTTTTTTGCTTGTTAACAAATTAATAATTAATTGATCAAATGCCAAAATTGGATCTTCTATTTTGGGCACAGCAATTTTAAATTTACAAAGTTTGGAACAATTGCGTTGCAATTTTTTGGCAAACCAAGTGACAAGAGTCACATGATGATCAGGTGGGAATTTCGGACTATTGTTCCGCACGATTGATAGGTCAATGGTCGACTGACATGCAAATGGGTGTGTAGTCAAAATTTGGATAGATTATTGTGAAGGCTGAAAGGGTAATTTCAATGTGACATCATGAGGGTTTTCTAAGAATGGACTTTTGGTTTATTTGTCTATAAGCATTTTGAATTTGATTGACAAATTTTATGAAATTGAAATAAAATTGACACCCATCTGATCTGTAAATAATGGTTCCAACGCAAACAAATATGCATAATGCATGTGTGTGTGTGTGTTTTTGTGTATCAATCTTACAAGATTGTTGACACCGACAGTGTGCCTGTCTGGAAATGGATAGTTTTATGTGGATGGGATTGGGATATGTGGATGGGATTGAATATCCAGAGAATCCGTAAAATAAAATAGAAATATAATTTGATTATGAACATTATCTCTTTTGTCAAGGGAAATGGAATATAAAAAAATTTGATGTGCTGGGTTATGAGCAGCCATTAATTCATAGTAAAATTGTGAGTAATTTTGGGATTCCATTTTTTGATAGAATGTATATGAGAATAACATCTATTTATGGATATGAGCTTCATAAAAGGAAATGAGGAAGTACAAAATCATCCAAATTTGGGAGAGGTCTTACACTGACTTCCCAGAATACTCTGCTCATGGATTTTATATATATAAACTTGAATTTTATCAGCATATAAATTGTGCTGTATGTATGGATGTGTTTTAGGCATAGATGATATGGGAAAAGAGTAAAGAAAATTTTGCTGGTTTGAACTATTGTGGGTTTTCAGTTCTGGAGTTTAAACAAAGTCACTGGTTAACAGATGAGAAAGGATAGTAAATAAATTATTCTCTGCTGGGCAAATTAAGTACGATATTACTAAGACTTATGAGAGCTATTGTTCCGCCTTACAGCAGTGGAAAATTATTGGAAAAAATTAGATCCAACATAATGAATCTATAAAAGAATGTGATAGGGATAATATCCTCAATTTGTACTAATTATTTGATTGTGGGTAAAGGAATTAAGTCATCGTAGTGGATTGTTAACAGCAGCCTGAAAATGTCCTGAGAGTGTGCATCCATGTAATCAGAAATCCCAGATTTGTTTTTACAAACAACATTTTGGTAGAGGTCTTGTGTGGAACACTTCCTTGGTAGATAAAAAACGGTACTGCATGCTGGCAGCCACTTTTGCGGCCAGTTAGGCCAAACAAATTGAGAGGAAATTGTAGTTAAATACGTAAGTTACACATGGCTATTTGTAAAAAAGGAAATTTGTTGAGATGGGAAACATTTTTTCGAAGGTTTATTAAGGTGTTATAATATGACATGTGGCAAGGCAAACTATTGGATGGGAAAATTAGATCTGGCTATAGAATAAATTTATTGACCCCTTGAAGTTAATCCTTCGAATCATTGTTTCACTGGCATTTTTGTTCAAATTGGAAATAGTTTGGTAGAGCTTTGGTTAAAACCTTTGGTTGCGGTATCTTGGAACGAATTGATAAACCATAGGAGATTGATAAGAATAGAAACAAAGATGGACCCAAAATAGAAAGTTGGATTCATGCCCCTCATTGCAAACAAGCACATGGGGCTAAGGTGGACGATCCCACAGAAAATGAGGCTGCACCTAGCAGCCCAGCAGAACATTCAGTGGTAGATAAATGATAGTAGTGATTTACAGTCATTTGAATTACATTTTAACACCCCTTGCATTGATAAACACTACATTTTCAACATGTGATATTCCTACTTGGGATAGTGACATTTATTTGCCTACATGACATACAATTACCTGCTGATATTAATACAACATGAGTGAAAAATGTATCACAACTACACTCATGATCAGGGGATTGAGTTCAACCCCGGGAGATAGGGGGATCATTTGTAAGACAAATAATCTGATTATGTTACATATTAAGGGATTTTCTTTATTTACCTTTTAGGAAGCTTGTTAGTTTGGTATATAATGTCTACAAAGAGTAGCAGACTTGTTTGTTGGTTTAGTAGTTATATTGGCAATTGTTTTAGTGGTGGCTTGCTTGAAAGCCTTAGTGACGGTGTGTTTGAATAAGGTAACCAACAACACGATGATAACGCATGAAGTGACAAATGAGGAAAGAAATGTGGATCCAGAAAAGGAAGACTTTTATGGCGACATAAACAGTAGAATTAAGATAATGGCATAACGACAATGTTATGAGTTGTGTCAATTACAATATCAGTGAACTCATATCACCACAAGTGCCACACTGTTAAGGGAAAAAGAGGGAAAAGAAAAAGTGGAGAGGAATTATGGTAATAATACATTATGCTTAATTTGTTGGTTTGGGAAAATTGTTGTTGGGAATTAGGTATTCCCGTTTGTGATTGTAATCATATACAATTGATTTTCTTAGAGTAGTGCTAAAATACCTGCATGAGTTAATTTTTGAACTATATTAACCTGAAAGCAATTGTGGATGCTATTCTTAGTTTAGTAATAAAACACATACCTGATTGAATATTATTTGTGTGACGCATATAAATGAATATAACTTTTGTGTTAAGGAAAAACAGCAAATTGTTGAATGTGAAACTATCGGAAGATATACATGATTATGCTGATTTCATGGTAAGATGTACCCTATCTGATTCAGTGTGTGCGGAAAGCAGATTCAGATGTGACTGAGCATAAGGATAAGACGAGATCACATTTTGAAGGGAGTGCTAACGGAATTGGGAAGAAGTTCGAGAAAGAAAATTTGTGGCTAAAAATGAAGTTAATCATGGCATACACCCTCTTTCTCAAAGAATGATGAAGACATTCTCCCGTGTAACTTGGAGATGAATGCTTACCTTCACCAAGGAAATTTATGTGACCATTTGCCTGGATCACACTGCAACATATGAAAGAAAGGCGATCACTTACTCTTGTTCGAAGGCTTCGAACATTCATCACATCAGAAGTTGCAGGACAACGACATTTTACCTGCAACCTCTGTGAAATGCGGGGACATATGTTATTACTTCACCAACGCCCGGGGAACCAGCATGGAGCTGCAAAAAAACGGCTGTGCCCTTGTCACAACAGCTGTGCACGATTCTGCTGGTTGCTCCTGGTAAGGACCATGAATGACCTGAACACCATGGTCCCAACATCATTGTGGATGCATCCGGCATCCCTGTTCCACATCTTGCTGGCCAATCAACGTCACACCAATACTGGCTGCCCACTCATAATGAGGGAGGAGGCAAGTCGACTACAACTGGGCGAAGGCCTTGTTCAAGGAATCATTATGGTTCACAGCAAAAAGTGGCAAGAATGCTACAAGGAGAGCAGGGTCAGTCTATGACTCCGCAATGTTACCACAACAGCGAAATCCTACACGAAGTAGTGCAGGAGCTATGAAGACATTAGGAGAAAATGTTTCATACCTGGATTCAAACACAAGTGATCAGCCCTTCCTTTCAAACAAAGTCAACATTTGTGTGGAGGCAAACGTTTTTGCCAGATGGTGCAGATGCTTTACAAAACTTGAAAATGAAGTGAAATTGTTGTATCTTGGTGATGGTGAAGTGTTGTTTTGAAAATATATTTGTGATGCAAATGCAATAGATTGAACAATATGGAAGGAGTCAATGACCAACGAAATGTTTTGTGATTCTTGCAGGATGACGGTGTATGCCTAAGGGAATTTGATTACCAAAGTGATTGATTATTTACTTATACTTGTAATGATGTTTACTTGTAGTGATTGATTGTTTACTTATATTGATGTTTATATTAATGGTTAATATAAACAAAAACAAAAAGATGAGGGAATTGTGGAAGTGTAATTCAGTGTAACTTATTGATTGGCACTGGTAACTTATTGATTAAGACTGGTAACGAAGCTGATACATTTTACCTGCAACCTCTGTGAAAGCCGAGTTCGTAAATGAGTGTCAGGAATGTGCCCGAACATGGTAATCTCTTGTCCACCTGGTCACAGCCCCAGGCTGGAGCACCCTCCTACTGTGTAAATGGAAATCACAGCAGGAGGGGAGCGAGTTGATGCCAGGGCTTGGTGCAATACATGACCTCGGGGCATCAGCGGAAGAAGGATTAACGTTTCAGCGGACAGAGGATTAAGTCCAGTTCGTCCATATAAACTAGAGCAAACGTGGAGTCGACAGGACTTGCTACGTGAAGCGCTGACCGAACGGGAGTGTCGGATGAACGAGAAGGACCAGCGAAAAGAGTTAACCTGATCCATTATATTATGCGGTATCATTTTGGTAATTGAATGAAGTGAATACAGTTTAATAAACTAGACCTTTTGTAACCTGGGTCCGGTCGTTGGAGTCCTGTGAGTCCCCCAGTACAAATTCCCTGACACTCCCCACCGGCTTAAATGTTTAGTTTGAGAATAATTCCGTAATTTGGTTAATTGTAGGCGTGAGTCAGTTAGATAGGACACAACGCAGCAGGGGGGAACATATCTAGTTTTAAAACTGTCGCACTCAGGGTAGTAGGTTAGAAGTAGAGGGTAACTACGCCTAAGTGTCACACTAATTGTTAAAAGATAGTCCTGACCCAGGTCTCGGATCGGCTCGGGCCGAGCCTGGCAAAAGGAGGGGTGCAGTGTTGCGGTTTTGAGAACCCACACTTGTAAATAAATATAACATCATTAAAGGTTAAAGGTAGCACCCCATAGGTAGGCCACAAGCAACACGTAGGTCACCATAGGACGTCAGTTATTTCTTAGTCTGTGTTTAGATAAGGCCATTCCCAATAATTGCATCTGCGTTGTGTCAATCAAATAAGAGTAGGCCCTTCTGTCCAGTTTGGCAGCCTCCCCTCCAAGCGATGCCATTAAGCGCTAGCCATCGCCCTCACCCTTTAGGGCCAGCGGCGTTTGCAACCTCGCTGGGCTTCCGCCCAAACCAGCCCAAAGACCCACGAGGTAAGGCCCGAGAAGAGGGCGGAGCGCCAGGATGGAGGTGTGAGTGTGTGAGTGTCTGTGTGTGAGACGGGCCTGTTTGTCTGGGGAATAGAGTAAGAATGTCTAAGGCTGCCCTGTGTACTTTTCCTTCCTCTTTCTTTCTTGTACATTCTTTCCTTTCCTCTTCTTCTTTGTACATTTGTTAATAAATTGCCCTGTTCTTTCTGGTTTCTCCTCAATCCGATCGTCCTAGTCCTTTCTCAATTGGGTAAGCGTGGCATGATCTCAACCGCTATAATTGGGTCTAGTCACTGGTTAACAACTCGGATCGCGGATTGCTATCCGCTCGGCATATCGCATCAATATCCGTGGTTCGAGCGGGAGTTATTTCCTTGCTTACTGGGCGGCGTTAATAAGTAGGTAATAAGAAGTCGGCTTACAACCCTAGTTAACGTCGTCCGGAAGTAACGTCATAACTCCCGGATCCCGTCGGCCAGATAAAAGACAAGGGGATTAATCCCCCCATGATAAGGGGAGAGCCGACGTCGGAGATCCGTAACAATATATATATACAGTCACGTGAGAAAGTAAGTACACCCCATGTAGAGTCCCTGTATATAGAGAGTTGTGTCAACTCAAATTTGGACGCCATTTTGTGTCTAAGTGTGTCGGATTAGATATACATGTACATTCGCGATATGGGGTGATATATTCTAAACTTGCTAAAAAAAAATTTACTACACATATTTAGTCTTATTATTACATACAGGTGATATTTGTTTTGTCAAAAACTCAGCTATTGCCGTGAAAAAGAGCTGTGTGGTGATATTAAAAGTGGTATGGCAATGCATATTACAAGCCAACACTGCATATAAGAGCTAACATTATAAGTAAGACAAACCAATGCTGTCGTTCTCTGAATTTTAATAACTTTTAGAAAGGAGTGTGGGCATATCCAATATTTTTTAAAGGGTGCCGAGAGCAATTCCGGTGTAGGACTTCCAGCCGACATATAGTCTAACACACTTAAAACAAATTCTGTACGTGGTATTGCCATATTTCTATAGTGTACAACTTTAGTTTTATCGACATTTATATTCAATTTCCATTGTAATGATTTAACAAGCTGCAAGTCAGCTTCTGTCTCTGACATAAGGAAAACGTCATCGGCATCTAGTAAGATTGAAACGTTCATTTATTACGACACCCTTGCCCAGAACTCTGATGGATATTGCCTGATCGATTAATATGTTTCATAGCTGGCGACTTAATTAACACTTAATTTTCGACTGCGCCAAACCATAATTAAACAGAGAAAAAACTTTAAAAAATACCTGCAGTGTGCACGGTTCGTCTAGTCGAACAGATATGGAAAAGCACAGATACGACGTCGTATTCACCATAACTTGTTTAATTTCACCAGGAACACGATGAGGCCAACACAGTAAACATTCAGTACAAAACTTGGTTCATACATTCAGTACAGAACATGATGATTGTTTGGCAATAAACAACATTCCCGTACCAAGCTGACGTTCACGCACGGTGAAGTTAGACACAAAATGGCGCCACGAAATCACATGACCAGAAATCTCGGGTCAGCGCATGGCGCAACTCTCTTTATACAGGGACTCTAACCCCATGTAAAGTTTTGACTTTTTCAACATATTTCAACATACAGCTATTTGATCTTCATTTCAACAATATTGAAAGATAAAGGTGATATAATATAACAAATATCATGAAACATTTACATTTTGTAGTCCATTGTATAATTTAAATAAACATAAATGCAAATTTCGCATGTGGAAAAAGCAAGTACACCCTTGGCTCTAATAGGTGGTATTGCCCCCTTTGGCAGAAACAACCTCAAGTCGGCGTTTCTTATAACTGTCTACCAGTCTCTGACATCGACTGGGAGAAATTTTTTCCCACTCCTCCATGCAGAATTCTTTCAGCTGTGCGATGTTTGAGGAGTTTCTTGCATGCACAGCTCGTTTCAAATCCACACACAACATCTCGATGGGATTTAGATCCAGGCTTTGACTTGGCCATTCCAGAACCCACCATTTCTTTCTTTTCAGCCATTCCTTGGTGGATTTACTGGTATGTTTAGGGTCATTGTCATGTTGCAAGGTCCACCTTCGGTTGAGCCTCAACTTTCCGACAGATGGCCTCACATTATCCTCAAGCACCCTCTGGTACAATGAAGAATTCATAGTGGTTTCTATGATGGTGAGCTGCCCAGGCCCTGATGCAGCAAAGCTGCCCCAAACCATAATATTTCCACCACCATGCTTTACAGTTGGTATCAGGTTCTTGTGGTCAAATGCTGTTTTTGGTTTTCGCCAAACATGTCTTCTGGTACTGTGGCCAAATAGGTCTACCTTTGACTCATCTGTCCAGAGCACATTGTTCCAGAAGTGCTGGTCTTTGTCGAGGTGTTCATTAGCAAACTTTAGTCTTGCCCTGATGTTCTTTCTGGACAGCAAAGGTTTCCACCTGGCACACCTCCCATGTAGATCAAATTTGTGCAACCTCTTTCTAATGGTAGACTCGTGTACTTTGACATCAACAGTGGCAAGAGCTACCTGTAGGTCCCGTGATGACATTCTGGGGGTTCTTAGAGACTTATTTCAGCATCTTGCGGTCTGCTCTCGGGCTGAACTTGCTGGGGCGGCCCTGCCTGAACAAGTTGGCAATTGTTTGGAATCTTCTCCACTTGTCGATGATCTTCCGGACAGTCGAATGATTGATTTCAAATTGTTTGGAGATCTTTTTAAATCCCTTCCCAGACTCGTCGGCATCTATAACCTTCTTTCTGAAGGCCTCAGAGAGCTCTTTTGATCTAGGCATGGTGACGCCGCACACTTCAACAACAAAGAGCAAACCAAACTAAATGTCTGAGGTTTAAATAAGACACGTTCCTCCAAGATCCTCTCTAACGATGTTCGAATCATTTGCACCTGAGCTGGTGCACCTGATTCTAATTTTAGGTATTTGAAGTAGTGATAAATGTAGGGGTGTACTTACTTTTTCCACATGCGAAATTTGCATTTAAGTTTATTTAAATAATACAATGGACGACAAAATGTAAATGTTTCATGATATTTGTTATATTATATATTCCATGCAATGTAAAATGTGATTTCAAGTCCTCAACTCTCCCCCTTCTCACAACTCCCAAGTGCTCAACCTCCACCTCCCAACCCCAAGTTCTCCACCTCCACCTCCCAATCTCCACCTCCCAACCCCAAGTGCTCGACCACCACCTCCCAACCCCAAGTTCTCCACCTCCACCTCCCAACCCTAAGTGCTCAACCTCCACCTCCCAACCCCTAGTGCTCAACCTCCACCTCTCAACCCCAAGTTCTCCACCTCCACCTCCCAACCCCATGTTCTCAACCTCCACCTCCCAACCCCAAGTTCTCAACCTCCAACTCCCAACCACAAGTCCACCCCCTCCCAACGCTAAGGTGTTCCACTCCAAGCCTTCAAACCCCCACCCTCATGTACAAACATCTAACCAATAAGGACCAAAGTCGTCGATTAAATGAAAAACAAATGTTTTTTTTTTTTCATTTAATAGACAGATTTCGTCCTCATTTGGCTCATACATATACAGTTGTGACCAAACATATTGGCACCCCTGCACTTTTTTCAAAAATAAGTTGAAATTGACAAAAGTATTTGGTCTCCACAATTCATTATTTCACTGTTAATATTACAGAACCTTTGTTTTTGATTCAGAACTTTATATATCCTTTTAAATCAGAAAATATAAAGAAATAGCATTGACAAAATTATTGACACCCGAGACTTAATATTTGGTGTCACAGACTTTGGACAAAATATCTGCAGTCAAGCGCTTCCTATAGCCATGAATGAGCTTCCTACACCTCTCTACTGGCAGTTTGGCCCATTCTTCTTGCACAAACTGCTCCAGTTCTCCCAGATTTGAAGGGTGCCTTCTCCCAACTGCTATTTCCAGATCTCACCACAGGTGTTCAATGGGATTTAGATCTGGACTCATTGCTGGCCACTTCAGAGCAGTCCAGCATTTTGTCTTGAACCATTGCTGGGTGCTTTTTGAAGTGTGTTTGGGATCATTGTCCTGCTGCAAGACCCATGAGCTTCGACGGAGACCCAGCTTTCTGACACTGGGTTGAACATTGCGCTCCAAAATGCCTTGGTAATCTCGTGATTTCATGATGCCATGCACACATTCAAGGCAGTCAATGCCAGAGGCAGCACAGTAACCCCAAAACATCACTGAACTTCTTCCATGTTTAACTGTAGGGAAAGTGTTCTTTTCTTTGAAGGCTTCATTTTGTTTTCTGTAAACATAGAGATGATGTGCTTCACCAAAAAGCTCTAATTTGGTCTCATCTGTCCACAGGACATTCTCCCAGAAGAATTTTGGCTTGTTCAGGTGTGTTTTGGCAAACTCCAGTCGGGCTTTCTTATGTCTCTCTCTCTCAGCAGTGGGGTCCTCCTGGGTCTCCTTCCATAGAACCCCCTTTCATTGAGTTGGCGACGGATGGTGCGAGTTGAAACTGTCGTACCTTGTGTCTGAATGTCAGCTTGATTCTGTTTGGCAGTTGATGAAGGTGCTTTCTCCACCATTCGAACAATCCTTCACTACAATCTCCAATCAACTCTTCTCTTGCGACCACGTCCAGGGAGGTTTGGCTACAGTGCCATGGGCCTTAAACTTCCTGATACCATTGCATACGGTGGAGACAGTAACATCAAGGTCTCTGGAGATGGACTTGTAGCCTTGAGATTGTCCATGCTTGTTCTACAATCTTGTGTCTGACCTCCTCAGACAATTCTCTGGTTTTCTTTCTTTTCTCCATGCTCATCGTGGTACACATAGTGACACAAAACAGCAGAATGACTCCTTTTCTCTATTCAAACTGGTTGAATCAGTGATTTTTATATTGCAGGCATCTGCAACTCACCACAGGCAGGTTCAATTCCAAAGTAAAGGAGAATCACCTGCTTGAAATCTAATTATTTCTTCCAACCTCTAAAAGGTGCAAATAATATTGTCCGGGCCATTTTAGGATTCATGTGTGGAATAAGCTAAGATTTCGTAATTCTTTCAGCTTTTTTTGTTTTGTTTCACTGCAAACCAAAGAAATACATTTGTGGATGCCAAAAGATTTTTTAATTTGAACAATTTTCTGGAAGAAATGGAGCATTATTTGAAAAAAGTGCAAGGGTGCCAATATTTTTGGCCACGACTGTGTGTGTATATATATATATATATATATATACACACAGTCGGAAGAGCACATACCTCCGGTAGAGCACATACCTCCGCAAAGCTGAACAGTTTGCTGATCTTTCTGATAGTATTCCACATGGTTAGATTTTGGTGAAGATCCGGATCCGGCTAGTATAATTTTAAAAGTGATTCTTCACCATTGGGAGATCGGGCGAAAAGCGATACATAACATGATATTTTAAAAAGTTATGGCCGAGTTATGACTAAACTTGGTGGACGAGTTGGGTTGGTGACAAGAACAAGCCGATTACATTTTGGTCCAGGTCCGAATGCAGATCCGGCCTATCAGTGGAATACTATCAGAAAGATCAGCAAACTGTTCAGCTTTGCGGAGGTATGTGCTCTACCGAGTGTCGTTCTCGGGTGCAAATGTGGCACCCTGCTCGTATTGTAGAGTTTCTGCTATTTCTCACAGTTATATACTGTAGATACATATATGTCCACATAATTCATACTCTATAAGCTCTAGTTGTACCAAATCGCTCAACATTTTGGCCAGCGACGCAGGGTTAACCATGCCTCCACTTGCCTTTGTCAAGACACACTTGCCTGTTAACCTCCTCCCAGATATACCTGGGGTGGAAGGGGTGCGTTACATCAGTCAAACAATCACAAAGCTGTTTTTGCAAGACCTCGTGACATTACACCAATCCCACCATCAGCCAATGCAAGCTGTGTTGTTATTGTTTGGCATCCCTTAAGGAGGTTCATTAAAATTGCATCATGTGAAATTTCATCGCCTGAGGTGTTTTAATGATTCAATAAACACCATCATGACCCACTTTGTCTCTGTCCTTCCTCTCAGAGCAACTCCAGTGTGTTTGTGCACAAGAGAAGCGTATGCCTGCACTACCTCTGTCAGAGGTGAACTCTTCTGTCCGGTGTGCCATACCTCTAATGTTGGCCTCCTGGCACAGTTTGGGGATGCAGCTAGAATGTTCCTATTGTCCCATCTGAGATTATGGCCGGCCCATTCAAAGGCCTCGTGGTATTCTATGATGCGCTGGCCCACCCAAAGTCTGTCTGGTACAGTTTATACGACACCTGCGTGTTTATTTTTGTATGCAATAGTGTCATCTCCATACTGGTACCGGATATATGGCTGTATTGGGAGGGACGGGATGTTGTGTGTCTCAAGTTCTGTGCCATCACCATGCTCGCAACCACAACAGAGACCGGAGAACCCTTAGCAGTGCCGGATACCTGTTTATAATATTTGCCAGGAAAACGAAAATAAGTAGAAAGACTTTTGCGGAGGTATGCGCTCTACCGAGCACTGCTAAGTAAGAAAACGAAAATAAGTAGAAAGACTTTTGCGGAGGTATGCGCTCTACCGAGCACTGCTAAGTAAGAAAACGAAAATAAGTAGAAAGACTTTTGCGGAGGTATGCGCTCTACCGAGCACTGCTAAGTAAGAAAACCAAAACCAAAATAAGTAGAAAGACTTGCACTGAGGTCACACACATCTTTGGCAATCAATGTGCCAGCAGTCCGTTTCCAACAATCATCTTCTATTAGTCGCTGTCTGGCAACATCAACCGGCAGGGGCATGAATGGCGCATTGGTAAATAACAAGATGACATCAGAGGACATCATGGATTCATGTGGTAGTCTTATTTCTCCTGAAAATTTGGAGCTGTTGTGTAGGCCTCAGTCAGTTTTTCCTGCCAACTTTAGTACATGTTCGAACGTCATTTTAATGTATTTTCGGTAATCCAGACACTGGGAGAGACATTGTTGCCCCTGTTAAGGTGCTGGTACTCAACGCTCGACAACCTTCCTGTTCTTGTTATTCTTGCGAGCGCCAGGTGGGGTCCAATGCAACCAAGTTCTTCCTTGGTTGGATCTGTGGTTATACCTTCATAAGTGCTGGTATCAGTCAATAACTACCACATTTTGCCCTTGTATGTGAAGTGGTTGGGTCCATCCTCGTCCACCCGACGCAACTGTTTTAAGGGTCGTCGTTGTGCAGAATCCAGGTTGAACTCATTGTGGCCAAGCCAAAGTGGACGGGGTAAGACCGCAGCTGTATGTGACCTAACCTCGTCCTTGGAGTTGGCCGACAGCCCCATGATGGCGGTCTCCATTCATGACATGATCACGTCGGTTGGCGTGCTTTCAGGCGTGACCGCGAAGTTGAGGCCTTTTCTTATTAAGCTCATCTGTGTCTCTGTGCGCCATTTCCTGGATTGGTTAAAGGGGAACCCAATCGCAATTTTTTTGAAAATCATGCAATTGAAATCATTAATCACGGTCCAATTTGAAGGGAAATTTTTCTGCCAATCACAAAGTGTCGAAAATAGCTCTTGAGTGTGGATTTTCCATTTTGCCAGCGAGGTTACCACCTAATGTACCCATCTTGGTCCAAACGATGGCTGTACATAGAGAAAGTGTATTCCGTACTCGGATTCCGATTCCGATTCGACCGTCATTAGCAACTCTGAAGGTTCTCAGTATGTTGAAAGTGATCAGTGGGATTGTGAAGAAACTATATTTTGACAAAATTAGTGACGGAAACGCTTTCGGGGGAATTGTGGGGCTGTATGGGTTTGAGCCTTGTGGCATGCGAGCGAATCAGACAAAAGTGGTGTTAGTGAAGAGGAGGATGGGTGGTGTTATGTTGGTGGTGCAGATGAAAACGCTTTGAATGTTCACTACAGATTGGTAGGTTTTGGTTTTCTATTCAATTGGGGGTTTATAAGGGGTTTTGCATTGATTGAGAAATCAGTTGTATTACTCCAGAAGAAATACAGCACGGACGCGACATGGAACGGACTCAGCACTTATACCACCCAGGCACACTCGGACACCACCGACCAAATGGGCGACGAATGCTTTGTCCCACCTTCGCAGGCTGACCCGGTGTCCTGTATGTTACACGATCGTCCAGTTTCATATTTACCGGTACGCCATTTGTGTGTGTCCGTGCTGTGTTGATGTCTCACCCCAGTGGAGCGGGGAGTGGTGCTGGGTATAGTGGAGGTGATGCTTGATGGGACATTGTGGGGGGATGGTGAGTGTATGGGGGTGGTCGTGAGCATTGTTAGCTAGGGAGTGGTGCTGGTTGGTCTTACAGTTTTGAGCGACATTTGTTTCTTCAACTTAATCTTGGGGATGGAATTCTCTCTCAATTGCGGCGGATAGACATGAAATCTATAGAAATATCTGTTGTTTCATGACAGACACATGTAAAATGTTCCAAGCACAAAAAGGCCGGATCCACACTCGGGTATTTCAGACAAACCTCCTCCAATTTCTGGCAACCCTATAATCTTTCGGCTGTTGGTGTAGCATGAAATCCCTCTGTTTATACCCTCTGTTTATATTACTACAACCACTAAGGATGCATCAACCCGGAATATTTGAAGAAAATCGAAAATTGAAAATTGAGTTCAATCGTACCTACCGCGATGTAACCTGTAAACAATACGGAAATGGCAGTCGACATCACGGCTAATTATGATGAAGAAGAGGAAGATTTCGAATTTTAATCATAAAATTATCCACTTTATAAATTGGAAATCGGGAAAAGTCATCGTATAGTCAGGTTCACTTTGTCAATAAATTATATTTCGTTCAAAATCATGGTAGATTAGCAAACCTATACATTTTTGGAAAGGTTATAGCATAAGGAAACTAAAAATCAATGTTTACATTTGGAGAGATACCTGTATGGCGGCCATTTTGGATTTTCAAAATGGCCACTGTAAAATACATATTTTGTTCTATTTCTGCCTCTAATTACCCTAAAAACTTTTTAAAATATACTAAACCTATATTTTCAGGGACAAGGAATCCAATGAAAGTATCAAATTAGTGCTATGGGGAATGGTAAGACACGAATCAAAGGTTTTGAATTGCAAAATACTGTCTTTATATTCGCGATAAGTTGCATAATCAAATACATGTTATCATTTTGTACAGGCAGTTAATAACATCAAAATGTGTCACAATAATTCATATCACCAAACATACATAGGCAGTCAGCAAAATCATATATACACATGCAGTCAATGACAAAATATACACAGGCAGTCAATGGCATCAAACATACACGATTACAGAATATGCCATTTAGAGTTCGTCATCACTGTCCTGTGTGTCGTATCCGACAATATAGTCCGCATCGTTTTCACAGTCCGTTCCACACAAGCAAAGGTCGGTCAAATTGATTGGCAAATCGAATTGGTCGAATGGTCGAATGGAATTGGTCGATTGGTCGAATTGGTCGATTGGTCGAATTGGTCGAATTGGCAAATGTAAACATTGATTTTCAGATTTTCCATGTAATAACGTTTCCAAAAATGTATAGGTTTGCTAATCTACCATGATTTTGAACGAAAAAACATAGTGAACCTGACTAGTATCTATTTTGTAGAGTATCAAGGGATAGATTAGCATTGAGGTGGTCTGAGCGTTTGGGTTCCCTTTTAACCACCTATAAGTTTTGGAGTGAATGCCTGGAGTTTGTATCGTGCACCAATTTGTCTTGGAATGCAGCAAATGTTCATGACGCCCGGTGACGGTGGCAATTCAAACCTCTCGGCTTCACGCGAGCCCATAGTTCCGTTGGCAATGCCGGGCAGATCACATTCACAATCTGGTTTGTCAAGGCAGTGCGTTTTTGAGGCTCTTGTGGCAGGCTGTATGCTTCTGGCCCGTGGCGAGCTTCGTCACCCGGTGCAGGGGGTTTAAAGTGGACAGACTTGGTTGGGCAGGACATCTTCGTTCAGACAACGATGGTTAAACCACAGATGCGCATTCAGCACTTCTGCTCCACAAGCTTCGTGTCGAGCCCACATTGTCAAGACATGTTTTGCCCAAGGCTTTCACCAATCATAGAAAGTAACGATTGGAGGATGGGAATTACAGTGCCGTCAGAAAGTATTGACACCCCTTTCATTTTTTCACAATTTGTTATGTTACAGCCTGAATTTAAAATGGATTGAATTGAGATTTTTTTTGTCACTGACCTACACATAATCCCACATAAAGTCGAAGTTGAATTTTTATTTTTTTATAAACTTTTACAAAATAATTAAAAATGAAACAAGTACAGATACATACAAAGTACACCGCCCCCATGCCAAATAAATTAATACCCTCCAGCGCACCTTCGGCGCCCGGCAATAGCGCCGTGCAGCTCATAGAGACTGTATTGTGAGGGAGAGTTGTACAATAATTGATTCGTGTGAATTTCGTGTGAAAATCAAATAATAAATAAGTCAATAATCCAAAAAAATTAAAGAATTAATTGATTAATCAAGTAATAATTAATCGATTAATCAATAATACGAGGGTAAAACAATAAGTTTTACCCTCGTATATACTTCAAGACCCAATCATGTCTCTCACCCATAATTGGATGGGAGATCAAATCAGCTCTCAACTGATTAATTACTTCAGGTGGCTAAGACTATAAATAAGTTAACCACCATGCACTTCCAGCCAAGGAAGGCTGCATCAACCCCAATCAGGCCGCATTAGTTTGGACTTTCTCAAAGCTGGGGGGAGGAGCAGATTCCGCGGCAACCATACGTATACCCGATTTTTATATAATTCCTATCAAAATGTGTGCAAGTTGAAGAAAAGGCCATGAAAGCTCAGAACGAGAAAAACAAGACCGATAATCTAACAATGGCATAGCCGGGCTTGTTTGATACTTTCGATGAAAAGGATAGTATGACCAAGGTGTGAATACCAGTTACCAGTTAGCAAATAATGCAAGTAAAACATTTTTCAACAGAGACAAATCTCCCATCTACTTTCTCAACAATCCTCTTGAAGTTCTGTCACTCAAGCTCTTGGGTCTCACCATCAGCCATGATCTTTCCTGGGAAAATCACATTTCCAAGCTGGCCTCCAAAGCCAGTCGCCAACTGGGCATCCTCCGTCATGGAAAGTCCTTCCTTGGCACCTCTAAGCTCCTCACCACGTACAAAGATTTCATCCACAGGTTGATGGAATACTGCTCTCCCCGCTGCTGTAGAAACCAAAGCTTTCAGAATCATTGGAATCTCCCATGATGAAGCTGATTCTGAGGGCCTTTCACTCTCTCACCGCAGGCAGGTTGGTGGTCTTTCTGTTTTCTACAGACTCCTCTCTGTCCTAGCTCCCCCTGCTCTGTCTGTGCTGTGTCCCCCAAATATTCCTTCAGGTCACACAATATCTGCCAGCAACCCTCTTCTGGTGAAACTGCCAAAATCAAAGACTCTCTGCTCACCTTCACTCTTTCATTCCTCTTTTCTCCCACCTCTGGAACAAACACCCTCACTCTCTTTAATCCCACTCCTCCCTCCAGGTCTTTAAAACAGCTGTTCACCACCATCTTCTCCTACAAAAGGATGCTTTCGTCTTGCTCACCAAATCTATTCATTCCAAAAAAAAAAAATAGTACCATCTCTTACAGTTCCTCTTTTCTACATTCCCTAAACTCTCCAGCCCTCCACCCCTCCTTCAGCGTCCTCAAACGTATTTTTGACTCGAAGGTCTCAAACTCATTTTGCAAAAAATGTTCGTTTCCCATGAATCGTACACTTTTCAAAATCCAATCTCACCCCTCCCTCCAAATCTTCCCCATCCCCCCTTCCCTCCAAAACTTCCCCATCCCCCCTCCCCTTGAAAACATCCCCAGCACCCCTCCCCTCCATATCCTCCCCATCACCCATCCCTTTCAAATCTCCCCCCTTGCCCCTTCCCTCCCCTCCCTCTTAAACTCCCCCCACACCCCTCCCCTCCGGGACTCTCCCTCGCTCCTCCCCTCCGAGACTCCCCTCTCACCCCTCCTCCTCAAAGCATCCTCCCTGCTTCTTCCCCCTTCCAACTTTCACCTTCATCTCCCCCAACCTTCTGCCTCGCTCTTCCCCCTCCTCAAATAACACCTCACTGTGCCTCACCCAATCTCCATCAAAGCATTTGTCCACCCCATTCTTCCCTTTCTCCAAGCTATTCTGAAATCTCTGACACACCTTCAACAGCTCTCCCTACCTCTTCCTCCTCTTCCACATCTTACCCTACCCCTCCCCTCCCCTGTTCTGTATCCGATGCTCCCCCTTCCTCTTCATTAACGGTATGGACCTCAAACATCCGGGGCCTTCGCTCAAACTTGACTGATCTCTCCATACAGGTTGCTTCTGACAAACCAGATGTGATCTGCTTAACAGAAACTTTCCTCCTTCATGATGCCTCTGATGCCTTGGTATCTCTCCCAGGTTACTCGCTCCTCCGGTATGATAGACCTGAGCCTCGTCCTGGAGGTGGGGTTGCTATCTTTATAAAAAAACTCTCTTCCTCACTCGCCCTCCACTGCCCTCTCTCCACCTCACCCCCAGGAATACCTTTGGCTACGGCTTCCCCTTCGCTCCCACCTTTTGTTCATATGTGTGTTGTACCGTCCACCAAACAGTGATGACTCCATCTACATCTCGCTGTCTGATAATATGGAGCAACTTCTATCTACCCATCCCAACTCTCTCTTCCTCATATGTGGTGATTTCAATTGTCACCATGCCAGTTGGCTGGGTGTGGGTACCTCTCTCACCAGCCATGGCTCTTCAGCAAAGGACTTCTGCGACTCACTGGGACTGACACAATCTGTCAATTTCCCGACCCGGATCTCAGTCAAAGGAGCATCTTCTCTTCTGGACTTGGTTATGACTAACTTCCCTGAAAATGTCTGCTGCTCTTCTTCTGCTCCAATCGGCTCATCTGATCATGTGCTTGTCAAAGTGGACATCTCTCTGACCATTCTCAGAGAGCCTCCTCAGCGTCGACGAGTCTGGCATTTCACTCAGGCCAACTGGCACGGTCTTCAAGCAGCCATCAATCATCTGGACTGGTCTCCCATCTCTACCGCCTCTGACATCAACTCATCCTGGGAATTCTTTCAAAGTAAATTGCTCTCTCTCTCATGCACCGATTTATCCCATCTCGTCTTCAGTTGTCATACCCTTCCTCCCGTCCATGGTACACGGAATCTTGTGGTGAGGCTGTTGCCCTGAAACAACTTGCTTTCGTCTCCTGGAAAGCAAATCCAACAGAAGGAAATCTCTTTTCCTTTCACAAAGCCCGAAACAAGTGTGTGTCCACCCTCAGGAGAGCCAGGAAACAATATCTCACCGTTCTCAAGACCGAACTCTCTTATCTGTCTCCCTCTTCCAAATCCTGGAGGCGTCAGGTCAAATCTGTTTCTGGTGTTTGTTCCCCCTCCATCCCCTCCCTCACCTCAAACGGCTTAACAGCTGACTCCGCACGTGAAAAAGCTGAATGCCTCAACTCTGTGTTTGCCTCTAAATCTTGTGTCCCAAACCCATCCCTCTCTGTACCCACCGTACCCAGTCGTACCCAGCTGCTCCTGGACTCTGTGTCCTTTCCTCCTGACAAGGTGGAAAAGTTTCTGTCAACCCTCGACTCTGATTCTGCAACTGGTCCTGACGGCATCAGCCCACGGGTCCTAAAATCATGTTCTTCCGCTCTTTCACTCCCTCTTTCTGTTCTCTTCACCCTCTCTTTTGCTCAAGGTCACCTGCCATCTGCTTGGAAATCAGCCAACATCACCGCTTTGCACAAAAATGTGCAAAAACAGATCCTAGCAACTACAGACCAATCAGCCTTCTCCCAATTATCAGCAAAGTCATGGAATCCATCATTGCTTCAGATATGAAATCTTTCCTCTTCTCCAATGGCTTGATCTCTGATCATCAATTTGGTTTCAGACCTGGTCACTCTACTCTGGACATGCTGCTTCTGCTTTCTCAACAATGGATGGAGGTCCTCAACGCCAAACAGGAAATTAGAGCTGTCTCCCTTGACATTTCACGTGCCTTCGATATGGTCTGTCACCCTGCTCTGCTCACCAAACTCTCCTCCTTTGGTATCCATGGAAATCTCCACGCATAGCTGGCGGACTTCCTCTCTGGTTGTAGTCAACGTGTGGCCCTGAATGGGTTTCTCTCATCTCCTCTTCCTGTTCAGGCTGGAGTTCCCCAAGGTAGTGTTCTGGGCCCTGTGCTTTTTCTGGTCTTCATCAATGATCTCTCTGACTCTCTTGAAAATCCTCTCTATCTCTTTGCTGACGACTCTACTCTCTGTCGCTCCATTCCTCATCCCTCAGATCGGCAGTCTGCAGCCTCCTCACTCTCTGCAGACCTGGACAAAATCACAGACTGGGCAAACAAATGGAACATGTCTTTCAATCCTGATAAATCTCACACTCTTACGATGTTTCTCCGAAAAGACCGACTGGACAACCCTCCCATCCACTTTCTGAATAATCCTCTCCAAGAAGTTCTGTCACTCAAGCTTTTGGGTCTCACTATTTGCCATGATCTTTCCTGGCAAAACCACATTTCAAATCTGGCCTCCAAAGCCAGTCGCCGACTGGGCATCCTCCGTCGTGCGAAGTCCTTCCTTGGCACACCTGAGCTCCTCACCACATACAAGGCTTTCATCCGCAGCTCTATGGAATACTGCTCTCCCCTCTGGTCTGGTGCTCCTGCCTCACACCTGGCTCGTCTTCACGCTGTTGAAACCAAAGCGTTCAGAATCATTGGAATCTCCCGCGATGAAGCTAACTCCAAGGGCCTTTCACTCACTCACCGCAGGCAGGTTGGTGGTCTTTCCGTCTTCTTCCGGCTCCTCTCTGGCCTTGCCCCCCCAGCTCTCTCTGGGCTCTGTCCCCCAAATATTCCTACAGGTCGCACAAGATCTGCCTGCAACCCTCTTGTGGTTAAACTGCCAAAATCAAGACTTTCTGCTCACCTTCACTCCTTCATTCCTCTTTTCTCCCACCTCCGGAACAAACTCCCTCACTCTCTTCAATCCCACTCCACCCTCCAGGTCTTTAAAACAGCTGTTCACCACCATCTCTTATCCTCCCCCATCCAAAACCTTGATCTTTTCTACCCCCGCTAATTTCGGTCCCCTTGTGTTTCATACATCCCCCACCCCCCCCCCCTTCCCACGCCTCCTCCCCCCAAGCCCTCTCCCTCCCAAACTTCTCCCTGCTCTCAAATGTTGTGGTTGTGTGCTTCCCCTTCTCTCCCCATCTTGTCTTCCGCTCCCTCTTTTTGTATATTTTGTTTGTCTGGTTGATTTGTTTGTGAAATAAATGTTAGCTCTTTCTCGAGCCTCGATTCAGTATACAAAAAAAAAAAAAAAAAAAAAAAAGAAACCCCTTATCTTCCCCCATCCAAAAGCTTGATCTTTTCTAACCCCGTTAATATACCCCAAATCCACCTCTTTCAATCTCCGACTTAATTCCTGAAATTCCTAGTCGTGTCAATTTGTTTTATACCATGTACCCCTTCCCCCCCAACCCCCCACCAGCCCTCTCCCTCCCACAGATCTCCCGATGTCCCTGTTCTCTACCGTTGTTGTGCTTATGTGCTTTCCTCTCTCTGCCCATCTTGTCTCCCCCTCCCTTTATAATGTTTTATGTGTTTTATGTGCTAACGTGTGTTTAATGTGCTAGCTCGAACACGAGCCTCGGTCTTGTATACAAAAAAAAAAGAAAAAAAAGGGGGAAACATCCTTCATAGCCACATCACTTGGTCACTGCCGTGTCCAAATTTCAGCTTCCTAGCTCAAATGGTGCATGCCCAGATGAGAAAGAAAATAAATAAATGACTAATAATGAAAATAAATAAGAATCATAAAAAAATTAAATAATTAATCAATTGGCTAATAGAATACATACACCACCACCATTTCATCCGAATCTGAAACTTTAAATTTTTTAAATAATAAAGTCATTAATCGAATAATTAAATAATTACTCGATTCATTGATTAATCAATTAATCAAAAATAGCCTTTACAGCCAAATCACTTGGTCATTGGCATGTCCAAATATCAGCTTCCTAACTCAAAAGTTGCCTGAGATAATGCCAAGAAGAGAAAGGAAATGTATAAGTATTTAATTCATTGATCATAATTAAGTAAGATCAATTAAGTGAATAATAAAAAAACAAATACCGTTCTTGACAAAGTACTCACTCACTATTGTGCCAAAATTTCAGCTTCCTAGCTCAAATGATGGCTGAGATATCGCCCGCACAAAAAAGAAAACAAACAAGAAAGCAAACAAACAACCGGAGTGAAAACTGAGTACTCTCTTTCAGCGTGCGTCATTGCCAGGCCCCCTTCGGTGCCCGGCAATGACGTCATGCAGCGCCTGGAGATGGAAAAGGAAAGGAGCACTGGAGCAGTGTACAACAAACAAGAATACAAACAAGTACAGATGCATTCAAAGGACACCGCCCCCATGCCGAATAAATAAATAACATCCTCCAGCGCATAGAGACTGTATGGGGAGGGAGAGGTGTACAATAATTGATTGATTAATTGCACAATGAAAATCAATAAATAATGATCATAAAATATTTTCTTAATCATTTGGGCCAATAGCATACCTAATCCACCAGTAGTCAGGTTCACTTTGTCAATAAATTATATTTCGTTCAAAATCATGGTAGATTAGCAAACCTATACATTTTTGGAAAGGTTATAGCATAAGGAAACTAAAAATCAATGTTTACATTTGGAGAGATACCTGTATGGCGGCCATTTTGGATTTTCAAAATGGCCACTGTAAAATACATATTTTGTTCTATTTCTGCCTCTAATTACCCTAACAACTTTTAAAAATATACTAAACCTATATTTTCAGGGACAAGGAATCCAATGAAAGTACCAAATTAGTGCTATGGGGAATGGTAAGACACGAATCAAAGGTTTTGAATTGCAAAATACTGTCTTTATATTCGCGATAAGTTGCATAATCAAATACATGTTATCATTTTGTACAGGCAGTTAATAACATCAAAATGTGTCACAATAATTCATATCACCAAACATACACAGGCAGTCAGCAAAATCATATACACACATGCAGTCGGTATAACTTCACATCTACACAGGCAGTCAATGTCAAAATATACACAGGCAGTCAATGGCATCAAACATACACGATTACAGAATATGCCATTTAGAGTTCGTCATCACTGTCCTGTGTGTCGTATCCGACAATATAGTCCGCATCGTTTTCACAGTCCGTTCCACACAAGCAAAGGTCGGTCAAATTGATTGGCAAATCGAATTGGTCGAATGGTCGATGGAATCGAATTCGATGAATCGAATCGAATCGAATCGATCGAATGGTCGATCGAAGCGATTGGTCGAATGGAATTGGTCGATTGGTCGAATTGGTCGAATCGAATTGGTCGGAATTGGCAAATGTAAACATTGATTTTCAGATTTTCCATGTAATAACGTTTCCAAAAATGTATAGGTTTGCTAATCTACCATGATTTTGAACGAAAAAACATAGTGAACCTGACGACAGTGCTTCATCCGAAGCTGCAACTTTTTGAAAATTCATTAAATAAGTCATTAATCGAAAAAATTCAACAATTTATTGATTAATTAATAAATAATTAATCGATTAATTGACTAATCAACAAATCAAAAATACCTTTTTCAGTCAAATCACTTGGTCATTGTCGTGCCCAAATATCAGCTTCCTAACTTAAAAAAATAAATAATAATCATAAAATAATAAAATAATTAATCAATTGGCTAATAGTATACCTAAACCACCAGTTCTTCATCTGAAGCTGCAACATTTAGAAATGTAATTAAAGAAGTCATTAATAAATAAAAAAAATTCAATTAATCAATAAATAATTAATCGATTTATTGATTAATCAATAAATCAAAAATACCCTTTACAGCCAAATCACTTGGTCATTGTCATGTCCATATTTCAGCTTCCTATCTCAAAAGGTGCCTGAGATATTGCATAGATGACAAAGAAAATAAATAAATAATGAATAATGAAAATAAATAAATAATAATAATCATAAATAAATAAAAATTCATCAATTGGCTAATACAATACATAAACCACCACCATTTCATCCGAATCTGAAACTTAAAAAATATATAATTAATTAAGTCATTAATCGAATAATTAAATAATTAATCGATTAATTTATTAATCAATAAATCAAAGCTCGCCTTTACAGCCAAATCACTTGGTCATTGGCATGTCCAAATATCCGCTTCCTAACTAAAAAGGTGCCTGAGATAATGCCCAGAAGAGAAAGGAAATATATAAGTACTCAATTAATCGATAATAATTAAGTAACTCATCAATTAACTGATTAATCAAAAAAACAAAAAATAACGTTTTTGAGAAAGTACTTACAATAATTGTGCCCAAATTTCAGCTTCTTAGCTCAAATGATGGCTGAGATATCGCCCGGACAAACAAACAAGAAAACAGGAAAACAAGGAAGCAAACAAACAATCACAGTGAAAACTGAGTACTCCATTTCAGCGTGCGTCATTGCCGAGCCCCCTTCGGTGCCCAGCAATGACGTCATGCAGCGCCTGGAGATGGCATAGGAAAGGAGCGGTGTAAAACAAACAAACAAGTGCAGATACATTCAAGGTACACCGCCCCCATGCAAAATAAATAAATATCCTCCAGCACGGTATTGCCGGGGCACGTTTGGCACCCGGCAATACCCCCGGCAGGTCATAGAGGCTGAATGGGGTGGGAGAGGTGTACAATAATTAATTGATTAATTCAAGTTGAATTAACCCGAATCAGGCCGCGTTAGTTTGGACTTTCTCTGAGAGCATAATTAAAAATCAATAAATAATAATCATAAAATATTTTCTTAATCAATTGGCTAATAGCACTGGGCATTATCTCAGTCTGGGCATTATCGCAGGCACCGACCAGTGTTTCATTTGAAGTTATTTGAAAATTAATTAAATGTCATTAATCGGGAAAATTAATAATAATTAATTGATTAATCAATAAATAATTCATCGATTAGATGGCATAGGAAAGGAGCAGTGTACGATACAGAAATATCTAATTTCCATAAGTATCAATCCTTCTAAGAAGCACATTTGACAGTGATTACAACTTCAAGTCTTCTTGCGTACACCTGTATCTGCTTTGCACATTTGCTTAAGCTCTGTCAAGTTGGAGGGGGAGCGTCGGTGAACAGAATCTTCAAGTCTTATCACAGCTTTTCAAAGGGATTCAAGTCTGGGCTTTGACTGGGCCACTCAAGGACTTTCAAGTTCTTGTTCTGAAGCCATTCCTGTGTTGCTTTGACTGTATGCTTGGGGTCATTGTCCTGTTAGAATGTAAATCTTCGCTGCAGTCTCAGGTCTTTTGCACCCTGAAGCAGGTTATCCTCAAGGACTTGCCTGTATTTTGCTCCATTCATTGCTCCCTCCATCTGTACAAGTCTACCAGTCCCAGCCACCGACAAGCATCCACATAGCATGATGCTGCCAACACCATGCTTCACAGTTGGGATGGTGTTAAATAGGTGATGATCTGTGCTCGGTTTCCGCCAGACGTAGCGCCTTGCATTCAGGCCCAAGAGTTAAATTGTCGTCTCATCAGACCACAATATTTTGCTTCATGCTCTCAGTCTTTCACATGCCTTTTTGCAAACTCCGGGAGTGCTGGCATGCGCATTTTTCTCGGAAGTGGCTTCCGTATGGCCACTCTCCTATAAAGCCTCGATTTGTGAAGTGCTGCAAAGACTGTCGTCTGTTGTGGGAGTAGAAAGAATGAAGAGTAGAAAAGCGGGATGGCCGACAGAAGTTGTGGGAGATATGTTGAAGGCAGCAGGAAGTTGGGGTGTGAAGAGAATGACAGAGATCTGTAATCTGGCGGTGAAAGAAGGCCGCATTCCAGTGGTTTGGGAACTGAGTACCCTCGTCCCTCTATACAAGGGGAAAGGTGACCCTCTAGACTGTGGCTCGTATCGAGCGATAAAGTTATTGGAGCATGGAATGAAGGTATTGGAAAGGGTGTTGGAGAGGAGGATAAGGAAGAAAGTGAAGATCGACAAAATGCAGTTTGGATTTATGCCAGGAAGAGGAACGACAGACGCACTTTTTATTGTAAGGCAGTTGCAGGAGAAATACATGGAGAAGAGGAAGCAGTTTTTTCTTGGGTTTGTTGATCTGGAGAAAGCATTCGATAGGGTTCCGCGCGAAGTTGTGACATGGGCATTGAGGAAGTTAGGAGTGGAGGAATGGTTGATCAGAGTAGTGGTGGCAATGTACGAAAGAGCACGCACAGCTGTAAGGATGAAGGATAGGAACAGTGATGAGTTTGAGGTGACGGTGGGAGTGCATCAGGGGTCGGTACTAAGTCCACTACTATTTTTAGCTGTGATGGAGGTGTTGGCTCGGAACGTAAAGGAGGGTTTGCCGTGGAAGTTGTTGTATGCAGAAGTTGATTACAGAAAGTATGGATGGACTGAAGGAGAAGATGAACAAGTGGAAAGAATGTATCAAGACAAAAGGTCTGAAGGTGATTGCAAGTGGTAAAGCATGTGGTGAGGTGGAAAGAACTGGGAAGTGGCCCTGTGCTGTGTGCAGGAAGGGTGTCGGAGTGAACTCCATTCAATGTACAATGTGCGCTGAGTGGGTTCATCAAAAATGTAGTGGTCTGAGAGGGTCATTAACCAGTGTGGCAGCTACATTCAAGTGTAAGGTGTGCACAGAGGGAGCTGCAGATGGAGGAAATGTTGAGTTGGATCTTGGAGACGGCGTGAAGCTGGAAGGTGTGAAAACATTTTGCTACCTTGGAGACATGCTGAATGGAGTAGGTGGATCAGACTCGGCAACGGTTGCTTGAGTGAGATGTGCATGGAAGAAGTTTCGGGAACTGAGTGGCGTGCTGACGAGGAGGGGAGTGTCGTTGAAGCTGAAGGGAAAGGTGTATGCTGCATGTGTGAGAAGTGTTATGATTTATGGGAGTGAGACATGGGTAATGAACGGAGAGCAGCAACGAAGGCTGGAAAGGGTGGAAATGCGAATGGTTCGGTGGATGTGTGGAGTATCGTTGAGAGAGAGGAAGACAAATGATGAATTGCGAAAGATGATGGGAATAGAGCCTGTGATCGATGCTGTGAAGAGAAACAGGTTGAGATGGTTTGGTCATGTGTTGAGGAAGGATGAAAGTGACTGGTTGAGAAGAGTGATGGAAATGAATGTAGTAGGAAGTAGAGGACGGGGAAGACTGAGAAAGACTTGGCTAAAGATGGTGGAAGAAGAAATGCGGGCAAGGGGGTTAACAAGGGGAGATGCAGAAAATAGGGCAAAATGGAGAAGATTGTCATGGGGACCGCAAGGCTAACCCCCGCTCTTGCAGGGAAAATGGCCTTTAAATGCCTGTTGTTGTTGTTGTTGCAAAGACTCGGCCTTCTGGCAGGTTCTCCCATCTCAGCTAAGGAACTCTGTTGTTCTGTCAGTGTGGTCATTGGGTTATTAGTTACCTCCCTGGCGAAGATCCTTCTTGCCCTGTTGCACAGTTTGGTCAGACGGCCAGCTCTCGTCCATATTCTTTCCATTTCCTAATGATGGAGCTCACTATGCTCTTTCAACTTTCAACTTTCTTTCAACTGGAGCAACTTTCAACACTATAAATTGTTTTATACCCTTCCCCAGATGTATGCCTCCTCACAATTATATCTCGGAGTTCTTCGTACAGTTCCTTCGACTCCATGGTAGAGTTTCTGCTCTGACATGCATGTCAACTGTGGGACCTTATATAGAAAGGTGTGTTTCTTCCTACGTCATGTCCCATCAATTGAATTGGCCACAGTTGGATTCCAATCAAGTTGAACAGACATCTCAAGGATGATCAAAGGAAATTGGACACACCTGAGCTCAATTTGGAGTGTCATAGCAAAGGGATTGAATAATACTTATTGACTCAAGACATTTCAGTTTTTCATTTTTAATCATTTTGTAAAAATGTCTAAAATCAAAATGCCACTTTTACATTAATGAGGTAGAATGTGTAGATCAGTGACAAAAATAATCTCAATTTAATCCATTTTAAATTCAGGCTGTAACAGAACAAAATATGAAAAAGCCAAGGGGTGTGAATACTTTCTGAAGGCACTGTATATCCACAGAATCCATATGTACTCCAACCTCTGATTTTACCAAATGGCTCAACGTTTCGACCAGCAAAACTGCCTTTAATTGTGCCTCTACTACGAGCCTTTGTCAAGAGCAAGTTTCCTGTTAACCTCCTAGCAGACATACCCAGGTTGGAGGGGTGCGCCTAATCAGTCAACCAAACTCAAAGCTGTTTTTGCAAGACCTCAACAATTTTACCGTCAGCCAATGGCAAGCTTGTGTTGTAATGCTTCGCATCCTTTAAGGAGGTTCATTAAAATTGCATCACGTGAAACGTCGTTGCCCGAGGAGTTTTAATGATCCAATAAAGAGCATCATGTCCCATTTTTACCTGTTCCCAGCATCTCCCTTTGCATTCCCAGCGTCTGGGTTACCTGCTTACAAAACAATAAAAGCACACGTGGAAAGATGAAAGATGCTGCTTCATTACAAAATGTAAACAAAGGATGTTCAGGACAGCGTGTTAGTGTTCATGTTCCAGAGACTTTGAAGCTGTGCGGCAACGCAGGGAAAGAAATCCATGCAAATTAACAAGATGACTCTCAGCTTAAACGGGAATCAGGTGCACATCAGTGCAACGAATACTGGAGGAAGGTTGTTACATGCAGTGGCGACAATCAGCAGGGGGCGCGGCGGTGATTCGTGATATTGTTGGTGGGACCGCGCGAGGCATGCTGGGATGGAACTCGGGGTGCTGGGACGGAGCTCGGGGTGCTGGGACGGAGCTCGGGGTGCTGCGACGGAGCTCGGGGTGCTGAGACGGAGCTCGGGGTGCTGGACGGAGTTCGGGATGCTGGGACGGAGATCTGGGTGCTGGGGTGGAGTTTGGGGTGCTGGGACGGAGCTCGGGATGCTGGGACGGAGCTCGGGGTGCTGCGACGGAGCTCGGGGTGCTGAGACGGAGCTCGGGGTGCTGGACGGAGTTCGGGATGCTGGGACGGAGTTCCGGGTGCTGGGACGGAGCTCGGGGTACTGGGACGGAGCTCGGGGTGCTGGGACGGAGATCTGGGTGCTGGGGTGGAGTTTGGGGTGCTGGGACGGAGGTCGGGATGCTGGGATGGAGCTCGGGGTGCTGGGGCGGAGCTCGGGGTGCTGGGCGGAACTCGGGGTGCTGGGCGGAACTCGGGGTGCTGGGTGGAGCTCGGGGCGCTGGGCGGAACTCGGGGTGCTGGGCGGAACTCGGGGTGCTGGGCGGAACTCGGGGTGCTGGGCAGAACTCGGGGTGCTGGGTGGAGCTCGGGGCGCTGGGCGGAACTCGGGGTGCTGGGCGGAACTCGGGGTGCTGGGCGGAACTTGGGGTGTTGGGGCGGAGCTCGGGGTGCTGGGCGGAACTCGGGGTGCTGGGCAGAGCTTGGGGTGCTGGGACAGAGCTCGGGGTGCTGGGGCTGGCTGCTTGTACACTGTGAGATTTGGAATACACTCGATTGCTCTCTACAAGTGTCGCCTCGTATTTATGCACACCAGGGACATTGGAACATGGTGTCAGAAGTTATGAACCTTGTTGCCGTTTAACGCCAAGTGATCCTGAGTCCTTGCCTTCAAATCGTCATGGAGTTCACTGGTCTGCCACAACGGCTCGTCGCCATTTTTGAATGCAAGCAGCATCATGTACAAGGCCTCAGATTCGACACCAGCAGCCTCTAGCATTGCGGATACGTCAACACGAGCTATGGCGACCGCAGCTAAGGGTACGTCGGTAGTCTGGGGCACAGCAGCAGCAGCGCACCTCAACATCCTGCCTCCCTGTTCGCTTGACTTGCACGCAGCGGGCCTTCTGGGCGCTTGGAAGAAGTGGAGGGAGAGCATGGAGTTATGCTTGGATCTCGCCATGGTAGGATTACCAGAGGAAAGGAAAGTGAAGATGGTTTTATACCTTACTAATGGGGTCACCCGTGGGAATCCCACAAGCATGGAGGTGTATTGTTGCGATCGATGCAGCCGTTTTTGCGGTACCCGGGACAATAACATTAGGCGGGAGTCCAAACCTGAAAATGCTGAAGACCAAAGCTGAAATTGGAAAAACAATATAGCCTATTTTACTCCAGGGGGTCCCAGGATTACCCACAAAAAATTTCGTTGCGATAGCTTCAGCCGTTTTGGTGGTACCTGAGAACGAACGGACGGACGGACAGACAGACAGACAGACGGACATTTGGTGAATTATGGTAAGATTGGGACTGAAGGTAGGGAAATTTACAATACTGTGTCCCTGGAATACGATGACAGGCTGAGTGTCGAACAAGTAATGGAGGCATTTGACAAGCATTGTAATCCTCGTCCCAATGAGACGGTGCAGCGGTATAAGTTCTTCACAAGAGATCAGCATAGAGGCGAGAATATAGACGCATGTGTGACCGAGTTGCATGTACGAGCCGCTACATGTAACTTTGGGACCATTCGTGATTCCTTGATCAGGGATAGGATAACTTGTGGCATTACAGATGGGGCACAGCGAGAACGGCTGCTCAGGGAAGCTGACCTGGACCTTCCAAAATGCCTCCAGCTTTGCAGAGCCACTGAACTCTAAAAACAGCGAGTGCAAGAGATTGAGTCTCCAATGGAGTCATCAATTCATGCCATGCAGCAGGTAGCATTCAGACCATAGAAAGCACGTCAAACACAGCAGCGACCACAACGATCTAACAGCAAACGACCACAGCGATGCCAAGAGTCATGCAGGTTTTGTGGACAGAAGCACCGCAGGGGAGCACACAATTGCAATTGGACAGCGGTGCCGCAAGTGCTCATTACTCAATCATTTTGGCTCAGTTTTCATGCAAACCCGGAGTGGTTTTGTCAACATTGCAGAATCAGATAGCAGGCTGAATGTGCAGCAGAGGCAACCTGAGGAGGATGTCCTAACCGTCTCATTGCTTCCAGAAACATTGGTTCTCACAGAGCATGTCAACGTTGTGCAGACAGCATATCCTAAGCAGATATTCGCTAACATGAACATGCATGGGCAGATCGTCAAGTTCCAAGTGGACAGTGCAGCAACATGTAACATTCTGCCAATGAAATACCTCAGGGGTTTGGATTATCAAATCAAGCCAAAGGACCAGACCCTGGTGTTCTTCAACAAGACTAAAGCGAAACCAAAAGAGTATCTAATGAACAGTTCCGACGTTCCTCTCTCTCTCTCATAGTCAGGTTCACGATGTTTTTTCGTTCAAAATCATGGTAGATTAGCAAACCTATACATTTTTGGAAACGTTATTACATGGAAAATCTGAAAATCAATGTTTACATTTGCCAATTCCGACCACTTCGATTCGACCAATTCGACCAATTGCTTCGATCGACCAATTCGACCAATCGACCAATTCGACCAATCGACCAATTCCATTCGACCAATTCGACCAATCGTTTCGATCGACCATTCGACCAATTCGATTTGCCAATCGATTTGACCGACCTTTGCTTGTGTGGAACGGACTGTGAAAACGATGCGGACTATATTGTCGGATACGACACACAGGACGGTGATGACGAACTCTAAATGGCATATTCTGTAATCGTGTATGTTTGATGCCATTGACTGCCTGTGTATATTTTGTCATTGACTGCCTGTGTAGATGTGAAGTTATACTGACTGCATGTGTATATATGATTTTGCTGACTGCCTGTGTATGTTTGGTGATATGAATTATTGTGACACATTTTGATGTTATTAACTGCCTGTACAAAATGATAACATGTATATGATTATGCAACTTATCGCGAATATAAAGACTATTTTGCAATTCAAAACCTTTGATTCGTGTCTTACCATTCCCCATAGCACTAATTTGATACTTTCATTGGATTCCTTGTCCCTGAAAATATAGGTTTAGTATATTTTAAAAAGTTTTTAGGGTAATTAGAGGCAGAAATAGAACAAAATATGTATTTTACAGTGGCCATTTTGAAAATCCAAAATGGCCGCCATACAGGTATCTCTCCAAATGTAAACATTGATTTTTAGTTTCCTTATGCTATAACCTTTCCAAAAATGTATAGGTTTGCTAATCTACCATGATTTTGAACGAAATATAATTTATTGACATAGTGAACCTGACTATCAGGGATCACAGACAAAATCATTCAGCCTAGTGGGCCTGCGTATAAGTCTGCCAGACCGTGTCTGCCTACCAGGTTGATTATACATAACTGAGTCCCGGGAGGGTGAGGCCTCACCTTAACCCATGACCGGGGTTGACTAAACGCTAGTTAGATCATCCGCCACACTACCTTCTGTAGGGACCTTACATGCAGTGTAAGGCTGCATGTAAGGTCCATAATCCATGCATAATCCATGCAAATGTAAGGTCCATAATCCATGTAAGGTCCACATGTAAGGTCCATAATCCATGCAATCCAACCATAATCCATGCAAATTTAATGAGATCATGCAGAATGATTTTATGATCAAATGTAAGGAAATCATGGAGAAATCCATGCAAATTAACAAGATGACTCTCAGCTTAAACAGGAATCAGTTGCACATTAGTGCAACGAATACTGGAGGAAGATATTGAACCTTTTCGTTACAAAATTCACCTTTTCCAGGTACTGAATGAAAATGATCACAGAAGAGGGTATGAGTTTTCTAACCTCTTTTCTGAAGCACCGGAAAAATGAAGACATCAGTATCGATGACATCATATTCTCATCAGTGTCGATGACATCATTTTCTCGGATGAGTGTCATATTTACATTAATTAATGGGATGATGAAGAAACAGAATTGCAGATTTTTGGGATTGGAAAAGCCACAAGAACATGAAGAAGTAATTGTGACATCAGATCGTTCTCTGCACACGCTGAAGACTTACCTGTGGAACAGGGTGAGAAATAATGCAAATCTGAGGTTTCAACAAGATGCAGCCATATCCCACACCTCTAATGAATGTCTCGCTTGGCTGAGGGAAAATTCTCCAAATCACCTTATTGTTTGCAAAAATTAACCCCCTCCCCCCCCTCACCCAAGATCCTCGGATTTGTCACCGCTAGGTTGTCTTTTATGGGGACGAGTCAAAGGGAGAGAGCTTATTGAAACCAGCCACAATTGATGATTTGATGGATGCGGTTATTCAGTTGTGTAGATATTGAAACCTGAGGATTGTATAAGCATTCTTTCACATCTGTTCCTGTTGTCAAGATACAATTTTTTATGTTTTATTTAACTTTTTGTGTTACACTGGAAGGCTTGTATATACAGTCGTGGCCAAAAATATTGGCACCCTTGCACTTTTTTCAAATAATGCACAATTTCTTCAAAAAAATTGTTTAAATTAAAAAATGTTTTTGTATCCACATAATATGTATTTCTTTGGTTTGCAGTGGAACAAAACAAAAAAAGCTGAAAAATTAATAAATCTTAGCTTATTCCACACAAAAATCCTAAAATGGGCCGGACAATATTATTGGCACCTTTTAAAAGTTGTTAGAAATAATTAGATTTCAAACAGGTGATTCTTCTTTACTTTGGAAGTGAACTCACCTGTAGTAAGTTGCAGGTGCCTGCAATATAAAAATATAAAATCTGTAATATAAAAATCACTCATTCAACCAGTTTGAATAGAGAAAAGGAGTCATTCTGCTGTTCATCAGATTGTTCTCTGGACTCATTGCTGGCCACTTCAGAACAGTCCAGCGTTTTGTCTTGAACCATTCCTGTGTGTTTTTTGAAGCGTGTTTGGGGTCATTGTCCTGCTGCAAGACCCATGACCTTCGATGGAGACCCAGCTTTCTGACACTGGGTTGAACATTGTGCTCCAAAATGCCTTGGTAATCTCCTGATGTCTGTAGAAGTTTATTAGGAGAAAAGAAAGAAAACCAGTGAATTGTCTGAGGAGGTCAAACACAAGATTGTAGCCAAGCATGGACAATCCCAAGGCTAGAAGTCCATCTCCAGAGACCTTGATGTTAATGTGTCCACCATACGCAATGTTATCAGGAAGTTTAAGGCCCATGGCACTGCAGTCAACCTCCCTGGACGTGGCCGCAAGAGAAAACTTGATCGAAGATTGAAGCGAGGAAGGATTGTTCGAATGGTGGAGAAAGCACCTCGATCAACTGCCATACAGATTCAAGCTGACCTTCACACAATGTAGGACAGTTTCAACTCGCAACATGTCACCAACACAATGAAAGGGGGTTCTATGGTAGGAGACCCAGGAGGACCCCACTGCTGAGAGAGAGACATAAGAAAGCCTGAGTGGAGTTTGCCAAAACACACCTGAGCAAGCCAGAATCCTTCTGGGAGAATGTCCTGTGGACAGATGAGACCAAATTAGAGCTTTTTGGTAAAGCACATCATCTCTATGTTTACAGAAAACAAAATGAAGCCTTCAAAGAAAAGAACACCTTCCCTACAGTTAAACATGGAGGAGGTTCAGTGATGTTTTGGGGTTGCTGTGCTGCCTCTGGCACTGGGTGCCTTGAATGTGTGCATGGCATCATGAAATCAGGAAATTACCAAGGCATTATGGAGCACAATGTTCAACCCAGTGTCAGAAAGCTTGGTCTCCGTCAAAGGTCATGGGTCTTGCAGCAGGACATTGACACCAAACACTTTAAAAAAGCACCCAGGAATGGTTCAAGACAAAATGCTGGACTGTTCTGAAGTGGCCAGAAATGATTCCAGATCTAAATCCCATTGAACACCTGTGGGGAGATCTGAAAACAGCAGTTGGGAGAAGGCACCTTCAAATCTGGGAGAACTGGAGCAGTTTTCACAAGAAGAGTGGGACAAACTGCCAGTAGAAAGGTGCAGGTAGCTCATTCATGGCTATAGGAAGCGCTTGATTTGAGTTATTTTGTCCAAAGTCTGTGCTATCCAATATCAAGTCGAGGCTGTAAATAATTTTGTCAATGCCATTTATATTTGTTTAATGATTTAAAAGGATATATTAAGGTCTGAATCAAAAAGAAAGGTTCTGTAATATTAACAGTGAAATAAAGAATTGTGGAGACAAATACCTTTGTCAATTTCAACTTCTTTTTAGAGATAATTGTAAGTTATTTGAAAAAAGCGCAAAGGGCCAATATTTTTGGCCATGTCTATACAGTCATGTGAAAAAGTAAGTACACCCCATGTAAAGTTTTGACTTTTTCATCATATTTCAACATACAGCTATTTGATCTTCATTTCAACAATATTGATAGATAAATGTGATGTAATATAACAAATATCATGAAACATTTACATTTTGTAGTCCATTGTATAATTTAAATAAACATAAATGCAAATTTCGCATGTGGAAAAAGTAAGTACACCCTTGGCTCTAATAGGTGGTATTGCCCCTTTTGGCAGAAACAACCTCAAGTAGGCATTTCTTATAACTGTCTACCAGTCTCTGACATCGACTGGGAGAAATTTTTGCCCACTCCTCATGCAGAATTCTTTCAGCTGTGCAATGTTTGAGGGGTTTCTTGCATGCACAGCTCGTTTCAAATCCCCTCACAACATCTCGATGGGATTTAGATCCGGGCTTTGACTTGGCCATTCCAGAACCCTCCATTTCTTTCTTTTCAGCCATTCCTTGGTGGATTTACTGGTATGTTTATCGTCATTGTCATGTTGCAAGGTCCACCTTCAGTTGAGCTTCAACTTTCCGACAGATTGCCTCACATTATCCTCAAGCACCCTCTGGTACAATTAAGAATTCATAGTGGATTCTATGATGGTGAGCTGCCCAGGCCCTGATGCAGCAAAGCTGCCCCAAACCATAATATTTGCACCACCATGCTTTACAGTTGGTATCAGGTTCTTGTGGTCAAATGCTGTCTTTGGTTTTCGCCAAACATGTCTTCTGGTGCTGTGGCCAAATAGCTCTACCTTTGACTCATCTGTCCAGAGCACATTGTTCCAGAAATGCTGATCTTTGCCTCGGTGTTTATTGGCAAACTTTAGTCTTGCCCTGATGTTCTTTCTGGACAGCAAAGGCTTCCTCCTGGTACACCTCCCATGTTGATCAAATTTGTGCAGCCTCTTTCTAATGGTAGACTCGTGCACTTTGACATCAACAGTGGCAAGAGCTACCTGTAGGTCACGTGATGACATTCTGGGGTTCTTAGAGACTTCTTGCAGCATCTTGCGGTCTGCTCTCGGGCTGAACTTGCTGGGGCGGCCTGGCCTGAACAAGTTGGCAGTTGTTTGGAATCTTCTCCACTTGTAGATGATCTTCCGGACAGTCGAATGATTGATTTCAAATTGTTTGGAGATCTTTTTAAATCCCTTCCCAGACTCGTTGGCATCTATAACCTTCTTTCTGAAGGCCTCAGAGAGCTCTTTTGATCTAGGCATGGTGACACCGCACCTTCAACAACAAAGAGCAAACCAAACTAAATGTCTGAGGTTTAAATACGACAGGTTCCTCCAAGATCCTCTCTAACGATGTTCTAATCATTTGCACCTGAGCTGGTGCACCTGATTCTAATTTTAGGTATTTGAAGTAGTGATAAATGTAGGGGTGTATTTCCTTTTTCCACAAGCGAAATTTGCATTTATGTTTATTTAAATTATACAATGGACTACAAAATGTAAATGTTTCATGATATTTGTTATATTATATCACCTTTATCTATCAATATTGTTGAAATGAAGATCAAATAGCTGTATGTTGAAATATGTTGAAAAAGTCAAAACTTTACATGGGGTGTACTTACTTTTTCACGTGACTGTATATTGTAGTGTCAACAGCTCAACTGACGTCGACCATGTTGCAGCGGAAGGTTAAAATACCATGATGTACCAAACGGTTTTAATCCTGTGAAGACGTTCCAAATGATGGTGGACCTTATGCTCACATGGATCTTAAGAGAAACACGTAGATCCTTAAAGATTTAATAAAACCAAGTGGGTTTATTCCTGAACAAAACAAAACCAGGAGAAAATTAATTCAATAATAACTACCTGCAAAATGACTACGAACCTATGGCGCCACACACACCAGACTCAAGCACAGACAGGGAAAGGGATGAAACCGGGTGAAATATCTCTGGTGGTGGTGGTAATGGAGGATGGGGCAGTCACGAAAGCAAGAGGACAACACAGGTGAAGAGGAGGGATGAGGATGTGATGGGCAGGATGATGAGATGGGCAGGACGACGAACAGGCAGACGAGAAGAGCAGACACAGGGTGAAGGCACGCAGGCAGAACCGCCACTTTAAAGCTCTCCAAATCCCCTCCTCAGAACTATAGGAATCCCTTCCAGCTCTATATAGTGCTCCTCTGGCATACTGTTGGTTCTCCTCAGACCTCCCAGTACTCTCCAGAAGAAAGAAAACCACTCTCCTCACTCCCAATTCTCCTCAGATCCCTCTCAGTTCTCCTCAGACTGACAAGCTCTCCTCAGAACCGTTCCCACTCTCAACATTCCGAACTGAGAACTACTGACTCCTCCCTCTTCTCCTCAGAAGTAGCGCAATCCTCTTGCACCTTTTGTCAGCTCGTCCCTCGTCCCCTTGACAACCCTCTGCCCTTCAAGGCGATGGGATCCACCCCTTCCATAAGAAGATCATAGCCCCACCCCCCCCCCTCCCCCTCCTTGCCTGGCACGGAACTGAGTGGAACATTCCCACACTCATGCAAAGCAACAGCAACAACAACAACAACAACCATTTAATCCCCAACCTCCCTGTCATGGCCTGTGTACACACGATCAAGATACACTCACCAACAAAACTGAATCCTTCATTCACAATACACAATGCATTTTAACCTCCAAACACAAAGCATCGTGAGTCGTGACAATGGGGAAAGGTAAATTTGACCACAAATCCAATTACCACTGGAGGGGGTTGAGACTTCCGGGGGAAGCAAGATACTTTCACCTGGGCACCTGGCATGGTGCACCATGAGGCCCACTCGGGGGATGTGTTGTAGGCTGCACTTTGGTGGCGGCACCACTGAGGGCCAGTAAGGGCCTGATGAGGTGACAACCCTGGCATGCGGCCTAGCAACCTGTCCCTGAGGCTCTGGGACAACCAATATGAGGAGACCTGCCATACTGGGCTGGTCAATGGAGTAGGGTCGAACCATATGGACTAGGTGCAAGTATAGCCCACCGCACAACCACTGGAGCATCTCTTCAACGTTATGGAGTCCTTGTAAAAGGCCTAGTGAGGCCCTAATAAACTTCTACAGATGGTCCACTGTGATTAATAGGCTCGCAGTTTGGGAAGAGAGCCCTGGGTTTAATTTGAATGGTTTAGAGGAGATTGGCTGCAGCAGGCACTACTGGTATTGAACACGCTCCCTATTGGTAATTGGCTTTGTTGCACTAAATTTACCTTTCCCCATTGTCACAACTCGCCATGCTTTGCTTTTGGGGGTATGCAGGTGAGTTTGGTAATTGGTGACGGGTAAGAGTGGCCATGAGAGCCAAGCACGTGGATTGGGTGGAAAGGGCTAAAGTGTGATGTGTGTTATGATAAAGGATTGTGTTTTGTTTGTGTATTGTTGATCAGCATGTATGCAGGCCAAAGCAGGTAGGAACATCACTTTAGCATGTACTGCAGGTGAAGATAGAAATGAATGACAGGTGGGGAGGGATTATTGTGTGTAAGGTTTTTGAGTAAGGAAGTGGTGTTTGTCTGCCGGAAGATCAGACTCCCAGGGAGAGCAAGGAACAGGGAGCTCTGCCAAGCCCAGCCCCTGGGAGGCCAGCATGTGACAAGGAATGGGAAACCAGGCAGAAGGAGGGTTGGTTATGTCAGCCATGGGGTGGATGGCCCCTGGTGACGATTGAAGGCCGCGAAGGCCAATGAATGACCCCCTCCAGCAGGTTTTGCAGTAAAGGGGGGTTTTGTGGTGCTGGGGGGTGAGGATGGGGAGCCCAGGGTTTCCTCGAGATGTGACTTTGTTTGTGCTGCAAGCACGCACAAACTCTACACCCCCAATGCCACAGTTCTGGACCTCCCTGCTGCTGAGTTGAGACCACACCTGCAAGTAATTGATATCCCATGGCCTTGGAGGGAATGCAATGGTTTTTGTTGTTGCCGATGAGTGACTGTTCCACTCGGTCATATGTGACCTGGCATGTGATATGGAGGGAAGGTAACCCATGAAATTCACTAGGTAGCTTGAAATTGGGTATTTGGGCTCAGCTGAAAGCCAGAGCAGGTGATATCCACTGGGGTATGTGGTCAAGTAGAGAAGTTTGAACTGAAGTTAAATTGTGGTTAAGGTAGGCCTGTTTGTTGTGTTATTTTGCCATCTTCTCTTACTGCCCTAAAGGCACCATCTTGAACAGAGGGCAGCGTATAGAGATTGAAGAACTTGTACATGTGTACAAATCTTTTGTACAACAAATTTATTTGGAATGGGGTAAGTTAGCTCCTGATTTATTTTGTTAAGGTTACTTAGGTGTGAGTCTGTAAGCATCAAGGAAGGCTGGAGCTGTTGCCCCGGTTGATATGGCTTTAGTACAGTTAGAAACGTATTGCTACGGTTTTCGCGTGACCCTCCTGCCCTTACCAAGGGGAGATTAAGCCCCTTGTTCTTTTTGGGTCGTCGCAACCACGAGATTCTGAATCGCCATTCCCCAGCAGATGCAGGACAGGGTTTCGGGACAATTCTCGCACGTACCTAAGTACCTATGCGGCCGCGGCAGCGGGAATCAAGTCTCGCACGAACCATGCGTAATTTGAGTACGTCCGAGCGGATGGCGTACCACGTGGTCCGTGCAGTTATCTTGGTATTGGAACCCGATTAGAGCGATATAATTCGTACCACGCCCAATGGATGGAAAGGATGGGAACGATCGAATCAAAGAAATAACACGTTTAATAATTATTATTTACAATGATCGGTAGAAGCAGAGACTCAGGGCAGATCTTATACAGTCTTAGCTTATCTCCCAGACACGGGCCCATTCACACTCACAGGGGGAATGAAAGAAGGAAATGTTCATGCGCTGAACGTGCCGGCTCCGTTGTTCAGGAGCAGCTCGCCGGCGTTGCCCTCCGCGGTCACAGCACGTCCCTCGATGAAGGCAAGCAGGCAGGCGGGAGGGATCCTTGCGGCACGTCTCTCGAACAAAGGCAGGCTGGCGAATATGCACGTCTCTCGCCCGGCTCGGCGGTTCCTCTCAGCGCGATTAATCAACGGCGCACTTTCACTCGCGTAACTCAACAGGGAATTTGCCTCAAGCTCAACCGAGTGTTCAACGGTTCAAGCGCCTCTCTCCTCAAAACTGCTTGACTTGTTTCAACGCACCTCTCCTCAGAACTCCTCGAGCTCATCACCCAGCGCAGGTCCTCCCCAAACTTGTTCAAGCGCCTCTCTCCTCAGAACTGAGGTGGGGGCTTTTTGCAAAGGGTTATATTGCCACGCCCTTAGCCCGCATCAAATGTTCTAACCACGCCTTTTGACGCAGTCGTAAGACACTCTCTTCGAGCCCTGATTGGTGGCTCGCGCTTACCATCGGCTCCTTCTCCGCCTTCCTTCAGCCTGCCTCGACTTGTCCAGGCCTGCCTCGTGGCATTTAGCGCCAAAGCCAAAGTATCGAGGTGGCATAAAGCAATGGAAGGACCTAACTCTCATTATTCTACTCAACGCAAAACGAACACAGGAAAAGGACAATGCCTACATTTACTAAGACATAACTGAACTATCGCGAGGCTACATGTTGTAGTGTGACTAACTATGAGGGGGAAATTAACCTTTTATTGCAAAGAACACAAAACCACAACACTACCCCTCTCCCTTGTCAGACTTGTCCCCGAGTCGAAACCAACAAACGATACGACCGGTTTTGAGAATGACATGCAAAATTAACCTTACTTTTACATGTGACATATAGGTGTGGTTCCCCCTAACATTTACTCTAACGCGTGTATGCGACAGTTTTAAAACACTAAATATGTCCCCCCTATTGCGTTGAGTAGCTATCTCACAGAATCACGCCCACAACTAACCGAAATCTGGAATTTGTCAAACTAAACACATAGCCGGTGGGCAGCATTTTATATTTACAAGCACAGAAAACTTAATTTATTTACAATTCTATGACCCAGGACCTGTCCTTTTTGGAAGGGAAGATTGGAGGGGAGAGAAAGCAGAGCAAAAACCAAAAACACACTCAAAATCCATTACATTTGCTGCTTGCTTCTTGCATCTTGCGTCTTCTGTGTGCCTATCAAACCGGCTAGCCACCGGACCAGCATACAGGCCATTTTTGATCTTCAGGGCTATCTAACTTACAAATCTTCTCATCCCTGGCACACCATAATAAAAATGCACAAAAAATGCGTTTATTGTATTTCTTTGCCAAGCAGGGCCAACCTCATGTGGTCCGACTGCGTGACATTAATGCCACTCAAAACAAGTGGTCCGAAGATGCAAGATGATGTTGCAGCAAGGTGCTGCACAGCAGAGGTGTAAGGCCACAAGACCTGTGGTCCATGAGTGTAATAATGTGCAGCAAAGTGTTTGTGGCAGCAAAGTGCTGCACATGTGCAGCAAAGTTATAACAAAAGGATATGGCAGCAAATGCTGCGCAGTTTGGCAGCACAGATGTAACAAGGGTGCAGCAGGAATGCTGCACAGATGTAGCAAGGTGCAGCAGGGCATGCTGCACAGGTCGATGGTGCTGCACAGTTCCACCTCCAAAATGGTCCTGGGGTGGGGGGAGAGACAAAGCACGACCAGCAAAGCGGAAAGGGCGCAATGGCACACAGCAAAACAAGGTAATGCGATACGAGGGGCGTGGAAGAGCGAGCAGAGCAGGCTCGTCCCAAACCGTCCGTGCCCCCCACCGTCGGCTTACACTACCCTAGCCCTCTTTTGTATTTACAATTCGTCTCCACGTCTTGTCTCCCATATCCCCCTCTAATCCAAATTCGTCTCCCAATCCCTCCCAGGAAGGAAGGAATGGAACAAACACAATGTCTCATTACGCCATGATGCGTCTTACAACTCAAACGGTTTACAAAGCCTTGGTGTGGAGCTTTGTCCTCCTTGGTGATTGGCTGTGGATGGTGCGAAGGGATTTCTCACATCCTAACTACTCTACTGACATTTTACTTTTAACCGACCCGGGGTCGTACCCTGCCAATCGGCCATCTTTAAACTATGTGGTTCTAAAAACCCGAATTCCCATTGCCCACCTGGTGCCCTCCAAAATTTGGGTCTCACTCCCACAAATTTTCACTCTGTGCCTTTGCACAATTTCGGGGCTGGGTCATGTGGCTCTACCAGCAGGTCTACCAACCTGCGCACCTCCGCCACTGAAGTCGCCACCCGAGCTTACCTGCTCCTGCGACTACCTAAACTGGGGAAGGCCCCTCCTGGCACTTTACCCCCTGATGCCCACCTTGGCATTGGGCAACCCGGGTCCTCTCCTGGGATCCTCGGGCCCCACTCACAACTAACCTAACCGGCTCCCAGAGCCTACCTGCGGCCTCACCTGGCCGACAAACTACCAGTGGCGGGGTGCCCCAATAACCATATGCACAAATTAAACCACACGCCCAGCCATTCCACAGTCTCACGCACCCAACAAAAACACGAAGTTTCCACTACCTGCACACCACAGGTGTCAATATCCATACAAATTTTGCCTATGCCCTCTACCTGGCTTTACACGACCCACCCCGGGCGTCCGTGAATGGGTTCCACCTCCCCCCATTCACTCCTTCGCACCATGCATTCCACACCTTTTATTCCCACACCAAGCATTCCACACCATTTATTCGCACACCAAATCCGCACACCTTTTATCTCGCACACCACTTTTGTGCTCACACACCTCTTTCCTCGCACACCTCAAACACAATTCCATTTGTTTTCCACACACAATTCCTCACCAAGCACACAGCATCATCTAACTGACTGGTTTTCCCCTAACACTCGTGCATCCTCGTCGTCCCTTTTAAACTATGCACTCCCTTCTCATTATCAACCACCTAAGCTACCTATGTCCCCACTACAGTACAGTGTCACTACTTAAATCTCATGTCTTCTCCAGTCTTCTAATTCCCTATCATTATCCTAGCCCTCCCTCGGCTAGCTTCGGTGCCCCATGGAGGTAACCATTGCTGGCACCCCCATGTGCCTATCACTGCCATCCCCCTAAACTAATGCTCATGGGCCCTGGCCGTGTGAGGAATGGTGAAATTACCATTCCTCCACGTAGGGTGCACTACTCGCATCCGTCCGCTACACTTGAGCCTCTCCATGTGGATGTACTTTGTCATGGCTCGGCCTCGACGGGCCGAGCGATCCATGCGGGTGGTTTGTCTCCTGTATGGGATGTCCGTCCGGCATTGTCGATCTAAAGGAGGAGGTATTGATGGGCCAAGGTGCAGGGCCCCATCCCTGCGTGGGGCCTTGCGGTCCCACGTACGGTGACCCAACCAGCCTCGGTCGGAGCACCGCATCCGCCAAGGCACGCGGCTTCGAAATCTTCTACCTCCCCTTGAACCTCGCCGTTCACCTTTGCCGCCACGGCACGGCACCAACCATACAGTGCGGGGGCCGTCACAAATCGTGCACGTCAGTCCTTGTGAAACTGCCGCGGCATCGATCCCCGCCAGTCCCTGCTGCACACCACTCACCGGGGGCTCACATACACTACCCTTCCTCCTATGCGCTACCCCCCCCCCCCCCCCGGTCTGTGTCGATGCATGAGCCGTGTCCTCACTACTCGAGACGCACTCCACACTCGCACACCCAGGCATCCCCGCGCCTCCCATACACTCCGTTACTGCACACTCTCCTTCCACACTCTCTGGTGTGCATTCTCCCTCTCTCTCTGTAACACACTCGGTCATCGCACACTCGCCTTCCACATTCTCTGGTGTGCATTCTCCCTCACACACCGTACTCACATCTGCACACCTAGGCGCACTCACACCTTTCACAAACTCCGTTACACACTCTTCCCGCACACAGTCTGCAACACCCACGGGTGTGCACTCTCCTGTTACACACCCAATCATCGCACACCCTGGCGCACACTTTTTCGTTACACACTCCGTAGCACCCCCAGGTGTGCACTCCTGCACACACTCTGTAACACACTCTCCCATTACACTCTCCATCACCGCACACTCTTTTTCCACACTCTCGGGTGTGCACTCCTCCTTTGCACACTCAATCCTCACACACTCTGGTGCACACTTTTCTTGCTCACGCTTCGGCGCACACTCTCTCTCGTACCACGCACCAGTCGCCCTCGTACATCGCACAATGGACCTTCCGCGACCGCCGGGTTTCGTCTGTCCCAAGCGCGCCAAAAACCCTTTCGCGCCAAACACATTCGCGCCATATTTTTCACTCACCTCGGTGACCTCCTTTTCCGCCAGCACCTGCAAACTTTTTATTTCGTCAGCAAGCACGGCATCATGGTGTGAATACGAACTTTGTGTGGGCTCCATTTCTACCTCCCGCGATTTGTTTTCTGGTTCTACCGTCTCTTCGGCCCCAATTATTTCTTTAATTTCAATTATTTCTTCGACGACCGCCAGCGCCCATAAACATTTTTCGTCCAATTCGGCGACCGTCGGCTTTTCTACCACCTCCTCTCGCGTCGTGATTTTCATAGCCCCAGTCAACTTAGTTGTGCTCCGCTCTACCTCGCTCTCCACGCGTTCCCCACACCACGTCACCTTGTCGCGCCCCATTGCGACCTCCTCGCTCAACCTGCGCCTTATGTCCTCCCCTGCATTTTTCATGTCCTTCTTCGACACCTCCCTCATTTTTTCCAATTCCCGGGTGGCTTTGTCTCCCATTTCTTTCGACTGATTCTCTTGGATGTACATTTTGTTTTCCAACACATTTTTAATTTCTCCCAATTCCTAGGTGGATTTGTCACCCTGGGTATCCATTTTGCCCCCCATTTCTTTTATGTCCTCACCCGTCTTGACCATAAAGGCCCTCATTTGTGCCACAAGTAGGCCCCAGTCCACTGGCGCCGCGGACTCGGCTCTCGCCGCCACGTGCGAGGCGCCGCCATTTTCTTCGCCAGCTACCGCCCCCTCTTCGGCTTCCTCCATTACCAACTGTCCCTCTCGGTCCTGGGTCCTCAATTCCTCCTCTTCTTCTACCCCCACTGGCATTCGACCACCTTGGCCAGCCATGGTACGAATAAAATTCGGATTCTTAAACAAAATTTCGGTCGCTCGTAATTTCGAGTGCATGAAGCGCACTCCAGGTCCAATCCCACGCCCAGACACCAAATTTTACGGTTTTCGCGCGACCCTCCTGCCCTTACCAAGGGGAGATCCTGCCCTTACCATTATCCTACAGCAAGATAATGACCCTAAACACACCTCCAGGCTATGTCAAAACTACATTCGAGGAAAAGAACAAGACGATAGGCTTCAAATCATGGAATGCCCAGCACAGTCTCCAGACTTAAACCCCATCGAGCTGGTTTGGGATGAACTGGACAGAAGGGTGAAAGCAAAGCAACCTACAAGTGCAACACATTTGTGGGAACTTCTGCAACAGTGTTGGGAAGAACTTCCCAAACAATATTTTATTTCCATTGTAGAAAGAATGCCACGAGTGTTTTTTTTTTTGTTTGTTTGTTTTTTTGTATACTGAATCGAGGCTCGTGAAAGAGCTAACATTTATTTCACAAACAAATCAACCAGACAAACAAAATATACAAAAAGAGGGAGCGGAAGACAAGATGGGGAGAGAAGGAGAAGCACACAACCACAACATTTGAGAGCAGGGAGAAGTGTGGGAGGGAGAGGGCTTGGGGGCAGGAGGCGTGGGAAGGGGAGGGGGGGGGGGGGGGGAGAGAGGTATAAAACACAAGGGGACCGAAATTAGCGGGGGTAGAAAAGATCAAGGTTTTGGATGGGGGAGGATAAGAGATGGTGGTGAACAGCTGTTTTAAAGACCTGGAGGGTGGAGTGGGATTGAAGAGAGTGAGGGAGTTTGTTCCAGAGGCGGGAGCAAAGAGGAATGAAGGAGTGAAGGCGAGCAGAAAGTCTTGATTTTGGCAGTTTAACCATAAGAGGGTTGCAGGCAAATCTTGTGCGACCTGTAGGAATATTTGGGGGACAGAGCCCAGAGAGGGCTGGGGGGGCAAGGCCAGAGAGGAGTCGGTAGAAGACGGAAAGACCACCAACCTGCCTGCGGTGAGTGAGTGAAAGGCTCTTGGAGTTAGCTTCATCGCGGGAGATTCCAATGATTCTGAACGCTTTGGTTTCAACAGCGTGAAGACGGGCCAGGTGTGAGGCAGGAGCACCAGACCAGAGGGGAGAGCAGTATTCCATAGAGCTGCGGATGAAAGCCTTGTATGTGGTGAGGAGCTCAGGTGTGCCAAGGAAGGACTTCGCACGACGGAGGATGCCCAGTCGGCGACTGGCTTTGGAGGCCAGATTTGAAATGTGGTTTTCCCAGGAAAGATCATGGCAAATAGTGAGACCCAAAAGCTTGAGTGACAGAACTTCTTGGAGAGGATTATTCAGAAAATGGATGGGAGGGTTTTCCAGTCGGTCTTTTCGGAGAGACATCGTAAGAGTGTGAGATTTGTCAGGATTGAAAGACATGTTCCATTTGTTTGCCCAGTCTGTGATTTTGTCCAGGTCTGCAGAGAGTGAGGAGGCTGCAGACTGCCGATCTGAGCGATGAGGAATGGAGCGACAGAGAGTAGAGTCGTCAGCAAAGAGATAGAGAGGATTTTCAAGAGAGTCAGAGAGATCATTGATGAAGACCAGAAAAAGCACAGGGCCCAGAACACTACCTTGGGGAACTCCAGCCTGAACAGGCAGAGATGAGAGAAACCCATTCAGGGCCACACGTTGACTACGACCAGAGAGGAAGTCCGCCAGCCATGCGTGGAGATTTTCCATGGATACCAAAGGAGGAGAGTTTGGTGAGCAGAGCAGGGTGCCAGACCGTATCGAAGGCACGTGAAATGTCAAGGGAGACAGCTCTAATTTCCTGTTTGGCGTTGAGGACCTCCATCCATTGTTGAGAAAGCAGAAGCAGCATGTCCAGAGTAGAGTGACCAGGTCTGAAACCAAATTGATGATCAGAGATCAAGCCATTGGAGAAGAGGAAAGATTTCATATCTGAAGCAATGATGGATTCCATGACTTTGCTGATAATTGGGAGAAGGCTGATTGGTCTGTAGTTGCTGGGATCTGTTTTTGCACCTTTTTGTGCAAAGCGGTGATGTTGGCTGATTTCCAAGCAGATGGCAGATGACCTTGAGCAAAAGAGAGGGTGAAGAGAACAGAAAGAGGGAGTGAAAGAGCGGAAGAACATGATTTTAGGACCCGTGGGCTGATGCCGTCAGGACCAGTTGCAGAATCAGAGTCGAGGGTTGACAGAAACTTTTCCACCTTGTCAGGAGGAAAGGACTCAGAGTCCAGGAGCAGCTGGGTACGACTGGGTACGGTGGGTACAGAGAGGGATGGGTTTGGGACACAAGATTTAGAGGCAAACACAGAGTTGAGGCATTCAGCTTTTTCACGTGCGGAGTCAGCCGTTAAGTCGTTTGAGGTGAGGGAGGGGATGGAGGGGGAACAAACACCAGAAACAGATTTGACCAGACGCCACCAGGATTTGGAAGAGGGAGACAGATAAGAGAGTTCGGTCTTGAGAACGGTGAGATATTGTTTCCTGGCTCTCCTGAGGGTGGACACACACTTGTTTCGGGCTTTGTGAAAGGAAATGAGATTTCCTTCCGTTGGATTTGCTTTCCAGGAGACGAAAGCAAGTTGTTTCAGGGCAACAGCCTCACCACAAGATTCCGTGTACCATGGACGGGAGGAAGGGTATGACAACTGAAGACGAGATGGGATAAATCTGTGCATGAGAGAGCAATTTGAGAGTTTGAGAGCAATTTACTTTGAAAGAATTCCCAGGATGAGTTGATGTCAGAGGCGGTAGAGATGGGAGACCAGTCCAGATGATTGATGGCTGCTTGAAGACCGTGCCAGTTGGCCTGAGTGAAATGCCAGACTCGTCGACGTTGAGGAGGCTCTCTGAGAATGGTCAGAGAGATGTCCACTTTGACAAGCACATGATCAGATGAGGCGATTGGAGCAGAAAAAGAGCAGCAGACATTTTCAGGGAAGTTTGTCATAACCAAATCCAGTAGAGAAGATGCTCCGTTGACTGAGATCCGGGTCGGGAAATTGACAGATTGTGTCAGTCCCAGTGAGTCGCAGAAGTCCTTTGCTGAAGAGCCATGGCTGGTGAGAGAGGTACCCACACCCAGCCAACTGGCATGGTGACAATTGAAATCACCACATATGAGGAAGCGAGAGTTGGGATGGGTAGATAGAAGTTGGTCCATATTATCAGACAGCGAGATGTAGATGGAGTCATCGCTGTTTGGTGGATGGTACAACACACATATGAACAAAAGGTGGGAGCGAAGGGGAAGCCGTAGCCAAAGGTATTCCTGGGGGTGAGGTGGAGAGAGGGCAGTGGAGGGCGAGTGAGGAAGAGAGTTTTTTATAAAGATAGCAACCCCACCTCCAGGACGAGGCTCAGGTCTATCATACCGGAGGAGGGAGTAACCTGGGAGAGATACCAAGGCATCAGAGACATCATGAAGGAGGAAAGTTTCTGTGAAGCAGATCACATCTGGTTTGTCAGAAGCAACCTGTATGGAGAGATCAGTCAAGTTTGAGTGGAGGCCCCGGATGTTTGAGGTCCATACCGTTAATGAAGAGGAAGGGGGAGAATCGGGTCCAGAACAGGGGGGGGGGGAGGGGTAGGGTAAGATGTGGCAGAGGAGGAAGAGGTATGGAGAGCTGTTGAAGGTGTGTCAGAGATTTCAGAGATTTCAGAATAGCTTGGAGAAAGGGAAGAATGGGGTGGACAAAAGGTTTGATGGAGATTGGGTGAGGCACAGTGAGGTGTTATTTGAGGAGGGGGAAGAGCGAGGCAGAAGGTTGGGGGAGATGAAGGTGAAAGTTGGAAGGGGGAAGAAGCAGGGAGGATGCTTTGAGGAGGAGGGGTGAGAGGGGAGTCTAGGAGGGGAGGAGCGAGGGAGAGTCTTGGAGGGGAGGGGTGTGGGGGGAGTTTAGGAGGGAGGGGAGGGAAGGGGTAAGAGGGGAGATTTGAAAGGGATGGGTGATGGGGAGGATTTGGAGGGGAGGGGTGAGATTGGATTTTGAAAAGTGTACGATTCATGGGAAACGGACATTTTTGCAAAATGAGTTTGAGACCTTCGAGTCAAAAATACGTTTGAGGACACTGAAGGAGGGGTGGAGTTCTGGATAGTTTAGGGAATGTCAAAAGGAGGAACTGTAAGAGATGGTATTATATATATTTTTTGGAATGAATAGATTTGGTGAGCAAGACGAAAGCATCCTTTTGTAGGAAAAGAAGAAAAGGGTCTTATAATATATGAGAGAAGATATTGGTGTGTGAAGATATTGTGTGCAACTTTGGTTGTTTCTCGGTGTTTATCTTTCATAAATTGATCGTCTGTTTGCCGTGTCGCGAGCAAGGCCTTGTACAGTGTGCACTGTACAACCTTGAGGCTTTGTTTTTCTCTCAGTGGTCCGTCGTTTGTGATCCAATAACTTTCGTTCTCTGTATTCCCAGTCTTTTCACCCATAGCCTACTTCCTTGTGTAAATCTCAACTCAAAAAAAAACAAACAAAAAAAAAAAAAACATTTCTTTCTCTGTTCTCATTCGTTTATTCATTCTTATTCGTTCGTTCGTTCTTCGACCACGTGTTTCTCCCCCATTTCCCCAGATAGTTTTCACTCATTAACCTTCAATGTTTACACTTTCCCCTCAAGTTATGTATTCCGTCATATTTTATAACACCTTTTTCTTCTTCTTCTTTAAAAGGCTGCTTTCGACTTGCTCACCAAATCAATTCATCCCAAAAAAAATATCCATCTCCTATAGTGCCTTTTTTCTACATTCCCTAAACTCTCCTGCACTCCATCCTCCATCCAGCGTCCTTCAACGTATTTTTAACTCGAAGGTCACAAGAAACTCATTTTGCAATAAATGTTCGTTTCCCATAAATCGTACACTTTCAAAAATCCAATCTCACCCCTCCCCTCCAAATCTTCCCCATAACCCCTCCCCTCCAAATCTTCCCCATCACCCCTCCCCTCCAAATCTTCCCCATCACCCATCCCTTTCAAATCTCCCCCCTTGCCCCCTCCCTCCTAAACTACCCCCTCACCTCTCCCCGCCAAGACGCCCCCTCGCCCCTCCCCTCCTAGACTCCTGCCTCACCCCTCCCCTCCAAATCTCCCCCATATCCCATCCCTTTCAAATCCCTCCCCTTGTCCCTTCCCTCCCAAACTCCCCCCTCACCCCTCCCCTTCAAATCTCCCCACCCTCATTGCTTCTCAATTTCCCCCCTCTCACTCCCCCTCCTCAAAGCGTCCTCCCCGCTTCTTCCCCCTTCAAACTCTCACCTCCATCAACCCAACCTTCTGCCTCGCTCTTCCCCCTCCTCAAATAACACCTCATTGTGGCTCACCCAATCACCATCAAACCTTTTGTCCGCCCCATCCTTCCCTTTCTCCGAGCTATTCTGAAATCTCTGACACACCTTCAACAGCTCTCCCTACCTCTTCCACCTCTTCCACATCTTACCCTACCCCTCCTCCCCCCTGTTCTGTATCTGATGCTCCCCCTTCCTCTTCATTAACGGTATGGACCTCAAACATCCGGGGCCTTCGTTCAAACTTAACTGATCTCTCCATACAGGTTGCTTCTGTCAAACCAGACGTGATCTGCTTAACAGAAACTTTCCTCCTTTATGATGTCTCTGATTCCATAGTATCTCTCCCGGGCTACTCCCTCCTCCGGTATGATAGACCTGAGCCTCGTCCTGGAGGCGGGGTTGCTATCTTTATCAAAAACTCTCTTCCTCACTCGCCCTGCACTGCACTCTCTCCACCTCACCCCCAGGAATACCTCTGGCTACGGCTTCCCCTTCGCTCCCACCTCTTGTTCATATGTGTGTTGTACCGTCCACCAAACAGTGATGACTCCATCTACATCTCGCTGTCTGATGATATGGACCAACTTCTATCTACTCATCCCAACTCTCTCTTCCTCATATGTGGTGATTTCAACTGTCATCATGCCAGTTGGCTGGGTGTGGGTACCTCTCTCACCAGCCATGGTTCCTCAGCAAAGGACTTCTGCGACTCACTGGGACTGACACAATCTGTCAATTTCCCGACCCGGATCTCAGTCAACGGAACATCTTCTCTTCTGGACTTGGTTATGACTAACTTCCCTGAAAATGTCTGCTGCTCTTCTTCTGCTCCGATCGGATCATCTGATCATGTCCTTGTTAAAGTGGACATCTCTCTGACCATCCTCAGGGAGCCTGCTCAGCGTCGACGAGTCTGGCATTTCACTCAGGCCAACTGGCACGGTCTTCAAGCAGCCATCAATCATCTGGACTGGTCTCCCATCTCTACCAACTCTGACATCAACTCATCCTGGGAATTCTTCCAAAGTAAATTGCTCTCTCTCATGCACAGATTTATCCCATCTCGTCTTCAGTTGTCATACCCTTCCTCCCGTCCATGGTACACGGAATCTTGTGGTGAGGCTGTTGCCCAGAAACAACTTGCCTTCGTCTCCTGGAAAGCAAATCCAACGGAAGGAAATCTCATTTCCTTTCACAAAGCCCGAAACAAGTGTGTGTCCACCCTCAGGAGAGCCAGGAAACAATATCTCTCCGTTCTCAAGACCGAACTCTCTTATCTGTCTCCCTCTTCCAAATCCTGGTGGCGTCTGGTCAAATCCGTTTCTGGTGTTTGTTCCCCCTCCATCCCCTCCCTTACCTCAAACGGCTACACAGCTGACTCCGCACGTGAAAAAGCTGAATGCCTCAACTCTGTGTTTGCCTCTAAATCTTGTGTCCCAAACCCATCCCTCTGTGTACCCACCATACCCAGTCGTACCCTGCTGCTCCTGGACTCCGTGTCCTTTCCTCCTGACAAGGTGGAAAAGTTTCTGTCAACCCTCGACTCTGATTCTGCAACTGGACCCGACGGCATCAGCCCACGGGTCCTAAAATCCTGCTCTGCTGCTCTATCTCACCCTCTCTCTGTTCTCTTCACCCTCTCTTTTGCTCAAGGTCAACTGCCATCTGCTTGGAAATCAGCCAACATCACCGCTTTGCACAAAAAAGGTGCAAAAACAGATCCTAGCAACTACAGACCAATCAGCCTTCTCCCAATTATCAGCAAAGTCATGGAATCCATCATTGCTTCTGATATGAAATCTTTCCTCTTCTCCAATGGCTTGATCTCTGATCATCAATTTGGTTTCAGACCAGGTCACTCTACTCTGGACATGCTGCTTCTGCTGTCTCAACAATGGATGGAGGTCCTCAATGCCAAACAGGAAATTAGAGCTGTCTCCCTCGACATATCACGTGCCTTCGACACGGTCTGGCACCCCGCTCTGCTCACCAAACTCTCCTCCTTTGGTATCCATGGAAATCTCCACGCATGGCTGGCGGACTTCCTCTCTAGTCGTCGTCAACGTGTGGCCCTGAATGGGTTTCTCTCATCTCCTCTTCCTGTTCAGGCTGGAGTTCCCCAAGGCAGTGTTCTGGGCCCCGTGCTTTTTCTGGTCTTCATCAATGATCTCTCTGACTCTCTCGAAAATCCTCTCTATCTCTTTGCTGATGACTCCACTCTCTGCCGCTCCATTCCTCTTCCCTCAGATCGGCAGTCTGCTGCCTCCTCACTCTCTGAAGACCTGGACAAAATCACAGACTGGTCAAACAAGTGGAACATGTCTTTCAATCCTGACAAATCTCACACTCTTACTATGTCTCTCCGAAAAGATCGACTGGACAACCCTCCCATCTACTTTCTCAACAATCCTCTCCAAGAAGTTCTGTCGCTCAAGATTTTGGGTCTCACTATCTGCCATGATCTTTCTTGGGAAAACCACATTTCCAAGCTGGCCTCCAAAGCCAGTCGCCGACTGGGCATCCTCCGTCGTGCGAAGTCCTTCCTCGGCACACCTGAGCTCCTCACCACATACAAGGCTTTCATCCGCAGCTCAATGGAATACTGTTCTCCCCTATGGGCCGGTGCTCCTGCCTCACACCTAGCTCGGCTTCACGCTGTTGAAACCAAAGCTTTCAGAATTATTGGAATCTCCCGCGATGAAGCTATCTCTGAGGGCCTTTCACTCACTCACCGCAGGCAGGTAGGTGGTCTTTCTGTCTTCTACCGACTACTCTCCGGCCTTGCACCCCCAGCTCTCTCTGTGCTCTGTCCCCCAAATATTCCTACAGGTCGCACAAGATCTGCCAGCAACCCTCTGATGGTTAAACTGCCGAAATCTCGGCTCTCCGCTCACCTTCACTCTTTCATTCCTCTTTTCTCCCGCCTCTGGAACAAACTACCTCACTCCCTTCAATCCCACTCCTCCCTCCAGGTCTTTAAAACAGCTGTTCACCACCATCTCTTATCTTCCCCCATCCAAAACCTTGATCTTTTCTACCCCCGCTAATTCACCCCAGATCCACCTTGTTTGAAATTCCAACTTCTTTCCTGGAAGTCCTGGCAGTGTCCATATGTTTTATACCTCTCCCACTGCCCCCTTCCCACGCCCCCCCCCCCCAAAGCCCTCGCCCTCTCTCAGATCTCTCGATGTCTCCATGTCTCTCGATCCCTGCTCTCAAATGTTGTGTTTGTGTCCTTCCCCCTCTCTCCCCATCTTGTCTACCGCTCCCTATGTTATATGTTTTATGTGTCGGTTTGTCTTTCTGTGTGATTAATGTTCGCTCTTTCACGAGCCTCGATCTTGTATACAAAAAAAAAAAAAAAAAAAAAAAAAAAGGTTGTTCAGGGGAGATTTCCATTTCTAACCACATGATCGCGTGATCGCGAACGAAGAACGAACGAACAAATAAGAACAACAAATAAACGAATAAGACCTGGGAAGGAAATATTTTTTTGGGGTTTTTTTTTTTTTTTGAGTAGAGATATTAAACAAGGAGGTATGGGGTGAACGACTGGGACGAAACAGAGAACGAAAATAATTGCAGCGCATTCGACGAATCGCTGAGAGAAAAACAAAACCACAAGGTCGGAGACGGTACGGTAGCCTAAGCCTACGAGTACCAGGCCGCAGAATACTCGATACGCATTAACCGACGATTGTGTATACATGTACGAAAAATTAGCACCGAAAATTTTCCAAAAGATACGCTATAGGTACATACACCGAAAGATAGATACAGTCTCGACAAAAACACAATTGAGAAAGATCACTTAGCTTCGAAAGCGTGAGAGCATGGAACAGCTTCGAAAAGACGTGACCTCGCCGTGATCCCTCGCCATGTTCGGCGGTTATATCTGCAAAAGGTGGCTACTGTGCTGAGTCAAAAATTTTAATTAAATTTTGTTAAACAAAATGATTCTACGATTTCTTTTTTATCTCCAATTGTTTATTTGTTCTATGCTTAATTTCAGAGTACATTAAGACATTAAACTGCATAAATTTCAATAAAAACTGGAAAAAACGAGGTGTTCTAAAACTTTTGACTGGTAGTGTATACAGTCACGTGAAAAAGTAAGTACACCCCATGTAAAGATTTGACCTTTTCAACATATTTCAACATACAGCTATTTGATCTTCATTTCAACAATAATGATAGATAAAGGTGATATAATATAACAAATATCTTGAAACATTTACATTTTGTCGTCCATTGTATAATTTAAATAAACATCAATGCAAATTTCGCATGTGGAAAAAATAAGTACACCCCTACATTATCACTACTTCAAATACCTAAAATTAGAATCAAGTGCACCAGCTCAGGTACAAATGATTAGAACATCGTTAGAGAGGATCTTGGAGGAACCTGTCTTATTTAAACCTCAGACATTTAGTTTGGTTTGCTCTTTGTTGTTGAAGTTTGCGGCGTCACAATGCCGAGATCAAAAGAGCTCTCTGAGGCCTTCAGAAATACGGTTATAGATGCCTACGACTCTGGGGAGGGATTTAAAAAGATCTCCAAACAATTTGATATCAATCATTCGACTGTCCGGAAGCTCATCCACAAGTGGAGAAGATTCCAAAAAACTACCAACTTGTTCAGGCCAGGCCACCGCAGCAAGTTCAGCCTGAGGGCAGACCGAAAGATGCTGAAAGAAGTGTCTATGAACCCAGAATGTCATCACGGGACCGGAAGGTAGCTCTCGCCACTGTTGATGTCAAAGTGCACGAGTCTACCATTAGAAAGAGGCTGCACAAATTTGATCTACATGGGAGGTGTGCCAGGAGGAAACCTTTGCTGTCCAGAAAGAACATCAGGGCAAGACTAAAGTTTGCCAATGAACACCTCGGCAAAGACCAGCACTTCTGGAACAATGTGCTCTGGACAGATGAGTCAAAGGTAGAGCTATTTGGCCACAGTACCAGAAGACATGTTTGGCGAAAACCAAAGACAGCATTTGACCACAAGAACCTGATACCAACTATAAATCATGGTGGTGGAAATATTATGGTTTGGGGCAGCTTTGCTGCATCAGAGCCTGGGCAGCTCACCATCATAGAATCCACTATGAATTATTCATTGTACCAGAGGGTGCTTGAGAATAAAGTGAGGCCATCTGTCGGAAAGTTGAAGCTCAACCGAAGGTGGACCTTGCAACATGACAATGACCCTAAACATACCAGTAAATCCACCAAGGAATGGCTGAAAAGAAAGAAATGGAGGGTTCTGGAATGGTCAAGTCAAAGCCGGATCTAAATCCCATTGAGATGTTGTGGGGAGATTTGAAACAGGCTGTGCATGCAATTGTGTACGCTGTGCAACAATTTTTTGTTGAATTAATTATTGCAAAGTCAATTCATCATTGTTTTTTGTTCAATTAGATCACCTTTATCTGTAGATACTGTTGAAATGAAGATCAAATATTGATATGTCCACATATGTTGAAAAGATTAAAAAAAACATTTCATGGGGTGTACTTACTTTTTCCACATGCAAAATTTGCATTTATGTTTATTTATATAATATAATGGACTACAAAATGTAAATGTTACATGATATTTGTTATATTATATCACCTTTATCTATCAATATTGTTGAAATGAAGATCAAATAGCTGTATGTTGAAATATGTTGAAAAAGTTACATGGGGTGTACTTATTTTTTCACGTGACTGCATATATACTGTGTATATATATATTTGTGTGTGTGTGTGTGTGTGTGTATGTGTGCAAAAGTAAGAGTCCACTTAAATCAACACCAAGCATTCTCAAATCACAATTTCAAACACGAATGTGTCATAATATTGAAGATATGTATCCATGTCCTTTAATTACCTCTGACACTGAAGGTGGGTGGAGGTTATGTTTTCACCCCTGTCTGACTGTCTGTGAACAAGATATCTCAAAAGGTTATGGACAGATTCGGCCAACATTTGATGGCCAGGTTGTGTGTGTGCCAAGGAAGAATTGATTCAATTTTTGGTGAACATCCTGATCTGGATCCAAATACCAGATTTTAAAATTGATTCTTCGCCATTGATATATAGCGTGATAACTCAAAAAGTTGTGGACCAATTTGGATGAAACCTGGGGGGTGAGTTGGGTGTGTGACAAGGATGAGATAATTAGATTTTGGTTGAGATCCGAAAGCAGATCCGGCCTCTGAGTGGGATAGAAAACATAGTTCAGCATGGCGGAGGTATGCGCCCTACCGAGTGCCGTTCTAGTTAGGTATTTGTATCAACAACCCAACTTAGTATTAGGTGTTGGTATTATATTGGGTATTGAAAATCCAACTGAGTCTTTTACAGCAATAATGTTATTCAAATAACCTCATGTATGAATTCAATGCTAATTAACTTTGATATAATTGCTGGACCTTATAACGATGGTGTACTCAGCTCTAATTACGTATAAATTCAATATCCAACCGAAAAAAATCTCATTTATCTTATGGTGTCAGAAAAAACCAAATATCGAGCGAATTTTAGAATTAGGCCCCAGAATAATCGCATGGATTCCTTCAATGGGGAAATTATATGTGTCAAAATTATATTCAGGCCCATCAGAAATTTCCACTGAAGAGAGGTTTAACATGCAGGGTACACAAGGCCGGTGCAACCACGAGGCAGATGAGGTGAGCGTCCAGAGCAGAAAATGTTTGGGTCGGAAAAAAGTAAATGACAAAACGATTCATGAAATTACACAAGTAAACCAGAAGATTGTCTGTGAGTTTTTCCTTTAATCTTTACTATAATTCACCAAATGTGGGTCTGTCTGTTCGATTGTACCGTAAAAACTGCTGAACCGATCGCAAAGATATTTTGGGTGGGTAATCCTGGGATCTCCAGGAGTAAAATAGGCTATTTAGTTTTCCCAATTTCAGCTTTGGTCTCCAGCATTCTCAGATTTGGACTCCCGCATAACATTCGCGTTCACATAACGTTCATTATGACGATATTCTCATTGTGACGACGTTGTGACGTATGTGTTCACGGTAGTGTTTGACGTGGTGACGGTGTGAACGTAATTTCGTTATGTTTTTCGTTTCGTAATCCTTTAATGAACGTTTAATGTTTAATGAACGTTCAATGTTTAATGAACGTTTAATGCCCTTCGATGTCCGGGACCGCACGCGCGCTACACTGGACGGGCCAGCGTGTACCTTGCCCTTCACCGTCAGGCTCGGGTAAACCGCTGAGCCCCATCCGTGATGGGGACTGGGGCTTGAGACAGTGTCCCACGAACGAGGATTTCCCAGTAAGCGTGAGTCATCAGCTCGCGTTGATTAAGTCCCTGCCCTTTGTACACACCGCCCGTCGCTACTACCGACCGGACGGATTGATGAGATCCTCGGCTCGTGCCGGTGCACCGAAAGGATGAGCGAACTTGACTGTCTAGAGGAAGTAAAAGTCGTAACAAGGTTTCCGTCGGTGAACCTGCGGAAGGATCATTATCGGGACAACATGAGAGCGAGCGAGACGTACGTGGTACGTGATCGTCCATGTACTGTTTAGCCATGTACTGTTTAGATTTTGATGATTTGCGTGTGATATGATTCAACGGATGTTTATATGAATCGTTTAAAATAAAAAAGCCTTCAATTTCTGATATTTTACCTTTTCATTTGGGCTTCCCAATTGAAGCCCCGCCCGTAGGGCGGGTACTGTTGCTAGTATAAACCAATTCCACCCCTCTCCCCACTTTCCCCCAACCCCCTCCCCTGGTTTTTACTGTCTGTGGTATGAACTGTATCAACCGTGGTAACCTCGTTAAGCCAATCGAGATATGGTAACGAGGGGTGGCACTGTTGAATTACTGTAATGCGTGAATTACTGAACTTGCTGAGGAGTTGGAGATACCGGCACACTTTGAACCAGATCCGGTCCATATTAGGGGAAACAGGAAGCAGTTCACATATTAAACAGCTGATGAACTTATTCAGAAGTCAGAACCCTAAGGAAAAATTGAAAGTCAACTTTTTCTTTTGCAATCCTTGACGCAGCAATATAATTGGTTGAAGAAAGATTCATTACAAATGCATCAAAAATTAGTTCTGTGTTTGTGCACAAATCCTCCATGATGTTCACAGTTTGCAGAATCGTAAATCAAAGCAAATTAGAGGAAATTGCTTGAAATTAGAGCAAGTTTTACAACGAGGGGACTCTAAACATATTGATCCTTCTGATTTGTTCAGGAAATTGCGAACTATTGCAAGACAACATCTAAAGTGGGCCCCAACACATTTATTCCTCTCCGCATCCTCTTGACCCTCCCTGTTTCTGTGGCCAGTGGTGAGGAAAGCTTTCCGAGCTAAAGTTAATCAAAATATACATTTGTTCCTCGATGATGCAAGAAAGATAGACATGTAGAGAGAGAGAGAGAGGAGGGGGAGAAGGGAAGGGGGAGAGAGGAGGGAGGGGTGAGTGAGGAGGGGAAGGGAGGGGTGAGTGAGGAGGGGAAGAGAGAGGAGTGAGGAGAGAGTTGGGAGAGGAAGTGGAGAGAGCGAGAGAGTGAGAGAGAGAGAGAGAGAGAGAGAGAGGAGGGAGCAAGGGGGGAGGGGCGAGGAAGGGTGGGAGCAAGGAAGGGGGAGCAAGGAAGAGGAGGGGAGAGAGGAAGGGGAGGATGAGTGAGGAAGGGAGTGGAGAGGGAAAGCAAAGGGTCCCTTTTCCCACCCTTTCCCTCCCTCCTTTCATCCCACCACCCCTCCATCCTGACCCCCACTCCACTCCATCCCTACTCACTCCTCCACCCTCACTCCGGACTCCCACCATGCCCATTCCCCTCCTACCTCCAACAAAGGTACCCGGCATTTCCCGGGATCTAACGTACATCTACTGGACTACCACAATTAAGTACCTATTTAGAGACAAGCATTTTATTTATTAAGCCGCAAAATATTAAACAGAAATATCAATGCTTTTGTGAAATATATCAATTATTGTAATGCTTTTGGATAGAAAATATTGAATGTTTTTCCATCTTGTTTGGTGTTCCAACTCGAGCAGCCCACACATAGTTGACCATGTGAAAAAGATATTCAAAATCTGTTTTGGTGTCAGACAATAGGAAATGCACACTCTAAACAACTATATCCTGTAGGTATATGGATCAAATTCACTTGTTTAAAACATTTTGCAGGCTGGATATTTCGATAAGTTAGCTAAGTTGGTAACCTTTTTCTTTTTTCATGCTTGAGAGTTGTCATTAGATGAGCAGTAAAATTACCTTTAAAGCGATGTATAGCTTTTTATAAATACATCTGCATCTACCTCAGAGGTGGCAAGAGGTAGTGGCTTGTGTTTGTAAAAGTTACTAGTTGTGAGAAAATGCCCCCCCCCCCCCCCAACCTCTCCAGTAAGGTGCATTGTTTCCCAAAAAAAAAAAAGTGGTCATCCAGACCAAATGAAAAATTTGGGAAAATGGCCTTAAAATGCCTGTCGTTGGTCATCCAAACCATGGGAGCTCAGAGGAATGAGGTCACAAGCACGCGAGCAAACCCCACATGTCGCTTCACTGAATATGTATCAGGTGAGAGTAAAGCTGTCCCCAAATAAATACCATTATACGCGAAGTTATAAGAATCGGTAATTTCTTAAATTTTTCAGATTTCACTCCAAATTTTGAGTTATTTAGTCCACCAGCTCTGACCGTAAAATCTGAAGACAGATTTCAATTATATACTTAAATTAGTCCGTGAGAGTACATCGTAATTCCACGGTAAGGTGTTTGAATAGACCAAAACAAAATGGCGGCTAAGACCCCTGCGAGGGAGAGTGGGCTGACCAAGGATAAAGCCTGTTTTTGTTTTAATTTTATAAGGTCATCGTTAATTTTAATATTAATAAGGCAATTAAATATCTTCAAAACGGGTGTTTAAATTTACCCAAACACCAGTTTTCAATCATGCACTCTCTTGGTATTCACTTCGTATGTTTTGGGACACTAAGTTTCATGGTTTTGGAGTTATGGAGGAGATACCCTGACCACTGACACACATTGCCTTTTATTATGATACATTATACAGTACATATCGTGTGAAAGTCTAGAACAATGAGAATGTACAATCATCTCAGATTCTGCTTTTTCATGTAAATTAAATCTGTAATTATAATAGAAGTTGTATTCCAATGCACAGTATTCATTTTGGAAAGATAATTGTGGGGAATGGGGGCGCAAAGCTGAAGGTTCGCCTGGGCCGCTTAATACCCTTGCTTGGGCCCCTTGGAGCTCCTCTTTCTTAATAGAATAAATCATACTATATATAAGTTGACTGTGCTTTTGGGTGTGTATGTTTGACTGGAATGCACTCCTAAACTGCTGCACAGAATGAGCAGAAATTTGGTGGTTGTACTTGAGGTATGCCTAGGGGGGTTTGAGGCATAACAAATTGTAGTAAAGTGGTTTCGGAAGGGGAAGACAACGCAAATTCTTTGTGTAAATGTTTACCGTATAGTGCCACCTGGTGTTGGTGGGAGAGTATATTATATTGTGGAGATGACTTACAATTTTGCACTGTACACGTGGCAGAGTGCAACCACTTCACTGGCACCTGCCAGAGGGAGTGAGTAATACACTCCCATAGATTCTCATAAATACAAATGGTTATTGTAAGGAAGTACAATGAATGAATGAATGATCGTTTTAAGGCCATTTTTCCCCGCTAGAGCGGGAGTTAGCCTTGCCCATGACAATCATGGTTCCCTGTTTGAGGCAATGTTTTTACGGCCGGATGTCCTTCCTGACGCCAACCCTGAGTCACCTCTGACGTCACCCCTTACCTTATTCCAACCCTTAGTAACCTCTTACGATGCGCAGGTATACGGTGTACCTATTCTAAACCGGGGTACACACCGGGATCATTCATCCCAGCAAGCTGGTACTCAATTTGCCGACCTCGGAAGGATGACAGGCTGAGTCAACCCCCCTGGCATTCATTCAGTGATCAACCAGGATTCAAACTCAGGATGCTAGGATCCCAAGCCAGCACCCTAACCGCTAAACCAACACCAGGCTCTATTGTAAGGAAGTACGAGTTAACGAGTTATCCAAATATAAAATAATTACTAAAGACGACGATGGGATGTTCTTTTCACCACTCAACAAGTTGATGGTGTTTATGTTGGCAGGGACTACTACAAACATAAGACATTACCGCCGAGCACTTCACCCGTCGAGCTCTCCTCGCACCTTTAACCCTTATGTCGCAGACAACCAAGTGGTGCTGTGAAACAGCCTCCTCCCCCAGGATCACCTTTGTGTCCCAGAGGTGCCCCCTATCTCGCCTACGCACCATCAGGTAGTCAACGGTTGTCGTCGACCCACCTGACGTGTATGTAACAAGCTTATTTTTCCCTTTCTGGAACTGAGTATTACAAATCAGCTCCATCAGCAAACTCCAAAATCCTTTCACCTTCTCCATTTCTCACACCATATCCGTAACCCCCATGAACTCCCTCAAAACCGTCCATACTCCTTCCCACATGTCCATTTAGGTCTCCTCCTACCACAACAACTTCCTCATCTGTCACGTTTTCCATCAGCTTCTCAATCGCACACCAGAACTTGTCCTTCTCTTCATCGCTCCGACCAACCTGCGGAGCATATCCCGAGATGACGTTCACCAAGATCTTTCCAATCATCATTTTCACCATCATCAACCTTTCACTCACTCTAGTCACACTCACCACACACACACAGTCTACAAACTCCTCAGAAAACAGGACACCAACACCATTCACGCCCTCCAGGCACCCTTGCCACACAAACTTTTATTTCTGTCCCTGCCTACCCTTCACCATTCTCACACCACTTCCCTTCCATCTCGTCTCCTGCACACAACATATGTCCACTCTTCTTCTGACCAATACTTCCACCAGTTATAGGAAAAAGTAAGTACACCCTTGGCTCTAATTGGTGGTATTGCCCCCTTTGGCAGAAACAACCTCAAGTAGGCGTTTCCTATAACTGTCTACCAGTCTCTGACATCGACTGGGAGAAATTTTTGCCCACTCCTCCATGCAGAATTCTTTCAGCTGTGCAATGTTTGAGGGGTTTCTTGCATGCACAGCTCGTTCCAAATCCCCCACAACATCTCGATGGGATTTAGATCCAGGCTTTGACTTGGCCATTCCAGAACCCTCCATTTCTTTCTTTTCAGCCATTCCTTGGTGGATTTACTGGTATGCTTAGGGTCATTGTCATGTTGCAGGGTCCACCTTCGGTTGAGCTTCAACTTTCCGACAGATGGCCTCACATTATCCTCAAGCACCCTCTGGTACAATGAAGAATTCATATTGGATTCTATGATGGTGAGCTGCCCAGGCCCTGATGCAGCAAAGCTGCCCTAATCCATAATATTTCCACCAGCATGCTTTACAGTTGGTATCAGGTTCTTGTGGTCAAATGCTGTCTTTGGTTTTCGCCAAACATGTTTTCTGCTACTGTGGCCAAATAGCTCTACCTTTGACTCATCTATCGAGAGCACATTGTTCCAGAAGAGCTGGTCTTTGTCGAGGTGTTCATTGGCAAACTTTAGTCTTGCCCTGATGTTCTTACTGGACAGCAAAGGTTTCCTCCTGGCACACCTCCCATGTAGATCAAATTTGTGCAGCCTCTTTCTAATGGTGGACTCGTGCACTTTGACATCAACCGTGGCAAGAGCTACCTGTAGGTCCCGTGATGACTCTGGGGTTCTTGGAGACTTCTTTCAGCATCTTGCGGTCTGCTCTCTGGCTGGACTTGCTGGGGCAGCCTGGCCTGAACAAGGTGGCAATTGTTTGGAATCTTCTCCACTTGTAGATGATTTTCCGGACAGTCGAATGATTGATGTCAAATTGTTTGGAGATCTTTTTAAATCCCTTCCCAGACTCATAGGCATATTTAACCTTTTTTCTGAAGGCCTCAGAGAGCTATTTTGATCTCGGCATGGTGACGCCACACACTTCAACAACAAAAAGCAAACCAAACTAAATGTCTGACGTTTAAATAAGACAGGTTCCTCCAAGATCCTCTCTAACGATGTTCTAATCATTTGCACCTGAGCTGGTGCACCTGATTCTAATTTTAGGTATTTCAAGTGGTGATAAATGGAGGGGTGTACTTATTTTTACCACATGCGAAATTTGCATTTATGTTTATTTACATTATACAATGGACTACAAAATGTAAATGTTTCATGATATATCATTCTTATCTATCAATATTGTTGAAATGAAGATCAAATAGCTGTATGTTGAAATATGTTGAAAAAGTCAAAACTTTACATGGGGTGTACTTACTTTTTCGCGTGACTGTATTTGCACATCGTTACTCTCAGTCTGTGCCCCCACCATTCCCTTTTCATCAGACCCAACACAACACTCCTCATCCCCCCTCCTGTCTCCTCTCTTCCTTCCCCTCCCCTCCCATTTCTTTCCCTCTCCTCTCATCCCCCCCCCCCCCACCCCCCACACTTCTCATTTGTGTTGCTGTCTCTGTTTTATTTCTTATTTCTTTTTTCCTCTGACATAACGAGAGAGAGAGAGCCTACAGCGTACGGTGAGGTCTTGGGTTGAGCTTTTCCACTGGCACTCCCTTCCGTTTGGCACTTGACATCCGTTTCCGGTTCCCCGGTGAGGTGTGTGTCGTCTGAGCTCGCCCATGTCGATCAGTTGTTGTTGTTTTTTCTCAAAGTTAAATATTTTGTTTTGCTGTGTTTGTGTCTACTGTGTTTCTGGTTCGACCATGTTTTGCATTTCGTGCACAATTGTGTATTGGTCTGTTTGGTCGTTCGTATTTTTGGGGCCTGGTTCGCCTCGAGGCCTGCCCAGTTGTGTCGTATGGACTTTTGTTATTCACGTTCGATCTCTCCCTGGATTTTTTTTTCATCCCCTACTTTTTCCCGAACCTCTTACCCTTTGTTTGATGTCTTAAATACAAAAAGAAAAATAATAATAATAATAATAATAATTACCTTCTCTCCTCGTGGTCTTCCCGTCGGTGTCCACGTGTTCTTCCCCCCCACCCCCCCACCCCGCCCGAGTCTACGTGTTCTTCCCTTCCCCGCCCGTGTCCATGTGTTCTTCCCTCCCCCACCCGTGTCCATGTGTTCTTCCCTCCCCCGCCCGTGTCCACATGTTCAACCGGTGGTTTTGCTTTTAAAATGTTTAAATTCCCCCCTGCCATGTTGTATCCCTTGGTATTTTTCTCCTTTTTTTCCTCTTCAAAAGGCTGCTCATTAAATTCAATGTGTTCAATGAGAAACAGTGATGCAAAATACATTTGCTCATTAAATCCTGCCATCACAAAAAAAAATTCAATCTCGAACAATTCTTTCTCTCTTCATTCTCTAAACTCACACTCATTCCACCCCTCCTCAAACGTTCTCAAACAGATCTCTGATTTGAATATCTCAAGAAACCCAGTCTGAAACAAATGTTAGATTTTCTTTAATTATTCAAAACTTTCAAATTTCCAACCCCACCCCTCCCGCTCCAATATCTCCCCTCACCCCTCTCCTTCAAAACTCCCAACCCTCCCCTCCCCTTCAAAACTCCAAACTCACCCTCAAATTTCCCCCCTCATCCCTCTCCCTCAAATCTCCCTGCTCACCACTCCCCCTCAATTTCCCCCCTCAAATTTTCCCCCTCACCCCACCCCTTCAAAACTCCCGCCTCACCATTTTTCTTCCATTCTCCCCTCTCACCCGTCCTCCTCAAAGTTGCCTCTTAACTCCTCCACAAAGCTGCCTCTTCCCCGCTTCCTTTCCCTTCCAACTCATACCTCCACATCCTCCAACCTTCGACTTCACTCTGCCACCCCTCAAACAACACCTCACTGTGCCTCATCCCATCACCATCAAACCTTTTGTCCTCCGCATCCTTTCCCTTCTCCGAGCTTTCCTGCAATCTCTGACACACTGTCAACAGCTCTCCCTACCTCCCCCTCTCCTCCCTCATCTTTCCATACCCCTCCCCTCCCCTGTCCGGTATCCGATGCTCCCCCTCCCTCTTCCTTAACGGTAAGGACCTCAAACATCTGGGGCCTTCGCTCAAACCTGATTGATCTCTCCATACAGGTTGCTTCAGACAAACCAGACTTAATCTGCTTAACAGAAACTTTCCTCCTTCAAGAAGTCACTGATTCCTTAATTTCTCTTCCTGGTTACTCCCTCCTCCGGTATGATAGACCTGAGCCTCATCCTGGTGGCGGGGTTGCTATTTTTCACAAACTCTCTTCCTCACTCTCCCCGCACTGCCCTCTCTCCACCCCACCACCAGGAGTACCTCTGGCTACGGTTTCTTCTCCGCTCCCACCTTTTGTTCATATGTGTTCTGTACCGTCAACCAAACAGTGATGACTCCATTTACATCTCGCTGTCTGACAACATGGACCAACTTCTATCTACCAATCCCAACTCTCTCTTCCTCATATGTGTCGATTTCAACTGTCATCATGCTAGCTGACTGGGTGTGGGTTCATCTCTCACCAGCCATGGCACCTCAGCAAAGGACTTCTGCAACTCATTGGGACTGACACAATCTGTCAATTTCCCGACCCGGATCTCAGTCAACGGGACATTATCTCTTCTCGACTTGGTTATGACCAACTTCCCTGCAAATGTCTGCTGTTCTTCTTCTGCTCCAATCAGTTCTTCTGATCATGTGCTTGTTAAAGTGGACATCTATCTGGCCATTGTCAGAGAGCCTCCACAGCGTCGAAGAGTCTGGCATTTCACTCAGGCCGACTGGTATGGTATTCAGGCAGCCATCAATCACCTGGATTGGTCTCCCATCTCCACTGCCTCTGACATCAACTCATCCTGGGAATTCTTCCAAACAAAATTGCTCTCTCTCATGCACAGATTTATCCCATTTCGTCTTCAGTTGTCATACCCTTCCTCCCCTCCCTTCCTCCCGTCCATGGTACACAGAATCTTGTGGTGAGGCAGTTGCCATGAAACAAATTGCCTTTGCCTCTTGGAAGGCTAATCCAACTGAACGCAATCTCAGTTCCTTCTACCCAGCCAGGAACAAGTGTGTCTACCCTCAGGAGAGCCAGGAAACAATATCCTCTACTCTCAAGACTGAACTCTCAAACCTGTCTCCCTTTTCCAAATCCGGGTGGCATCTGGTCAAATCTGTTTCTGGTGTTTGTTCCCCCTCCATTCCCTCCCTTACCTCAAACGGCTACACAGCTGACACTGCACGTGAAAAAGCTGAATGGCTCAACTCTGTGTTTGCCTCAAAATCTTGTGTCCCAAATCCATCTGTCTGTACCCACCTTACCCAGTCGAACCCAGCTGCTCCTGGACTATGTGTCCTTCTCTCCTGACAAGATGGAGAAGTTTCTGTCAAACCTCGATTCTGATTCTGCAACTGGACCAAACGGCATCAGCCCACGGGTCCTAAAATCCTTCTCTGTAGCTCTTTCACACCCTCTCTCTGTTATCTTCACCCTCTCTTTTGCTCAAGGTCATCTACCATCTGCTTGGAAATCAGCCAACATCACCGCTTTACATAAAAAAGGTGCAAAAACAGATCCTTGCAACTACAGATCAATCAGCCTGCTCCCAATCATCAGCAAGGTCATGGAATCCATCATCGCTTCTGATATTAAATCCTTCCTCTTCTCCAATGGCTTGATCTCAGATCATCAATTTGGATTCAGACCAGGTCACTCTACTCTGGACATGCTGCTTCTGCTGTCTCAACAATGGATGGAGGTCCTCAATGCCAAACAGGAAATCAGAGCCATCTCCCTTGACATATCTCGTGCCTTTGATGCGGTCTGGCACCCAGCTCTGCTCACCAAACTCTCATCCTATGGTATCCATGAAAATCTCCATGCATGGCTTGCGGACTTCCTTTCCGGTCGCAGTCAACGTGTGGCCCTGAATGGATTTCTCCCATCTCCCCTTCCTGTTCAGGCTGGAGTTCCTCAAGGCAGTGTTCTGGGCCCTGTGCTTTTTCTGGTCTTCATCAATTATTTTTCCGACTCTCTGGAAAATCCTCTCTATCTCTTTGCTAATGACTCCACTGTCTGCTGCAGACCTGGACAAAATCACAAACTGGTCAAACAAGTGGAACATGTCTTTCAATCCTGACAAATCTCACACTCTCACCATGTCTCTCCAAAAAGGAGACCATTCAGCTTCGTCTGGATAACCCACCCATCTACTTTCTCAACAATCCTCCAAGAAGTTCTGTCACTCAAGCTTTTAGGTCTCACTTTCTGCCATGATCTTTCCTGGGAAAACCACATTTCCAAGCTGGCCTCCTAAGCCAGTTGCCAACTGGGCATACTGCATTGTGTGAAGTCCTTCCTTGGCACACCTGAGCGCCTCACCACATACAAGGCTTTCATCCATAGCTCAATGGAATACTGCTCTCCCCTCTGGGCTGGTGCTCCTGCCTCACACCTAGCTCGGCTTCATGCTGTAGAAACCAAAGCTTTCAGGATCATTTGTATCTCTTCACTATTGGTATATCTTCAGGATCATTGGATCATTGGTATCTTCACTCCTTCATTCCTCTTTTATCCCGCCTCTGGAACAAACTCCCTCACCCTCTTCAATCCCACTCCTCCCTGCAGGTCTTTAAAACAACTGTTCACCACCATCTCTTATCTTCCCCCATCCAAAACCTTGATATTTTCTACCCCCGCTAATTTCAACCCAAATCCACTTTTTAGAAATACCACGTTCTTTCCTGGAAGTCCTTGTGTTTATACTTCTCCCACCCCCACCCCCTTCCCACGCCGCCTCCCCCCAAGCCCTCTCCCTCCCACACATTCCCGATGTCCCTGCTCTCAAATGTTGTGTTTATGTGCTTCCCCTTCTCTCCCCATCTTGTCTACCGCTCCCCTTTTTATATACTTTGTTTGTTTGTCTGTTTGATTTGTTTGTGTTATAAATGTTAGCTCTTTCACGAGCCTCGATTCTGTATTCCAAAAAAAAACAAACAAAAAAAACAAACTCCTGCGATGAAGCTGATTCTGAGGGCCTTTCACTCTCTCACCACAGGCAGGTTGGTGGTCTTTCAGTCTTCTACCGACTCCTCTCCGGCCTAGCTCCCCCAGCTTTGTCTGTGCTCTGTCCCCCAAATATTCCTGCAGGACGCACAAGAACTGCCAGCAACCCTCTTCTGGGTGAAACTGCCAAAATCAAGACTCTCTGCTCACCTTCACTCTTTCATTCTCTTTTCTCCCACCTCTGGAACAAACTCCCACACTCTCTTCGATCCCACTCCTCCCTCCAGGTCTTTAAAACAGCTGTTCACCACCATCTCTCATCTTCCCCAACCCAAAACCTTGATCTTTTCTGCCCCCGTTAAGTCACCCCAGATCCACATCTTTCAATCCCCGACTTCATTCCTGAAATTCCTTGTCGTGTCAATTTGTTCTGTACCGTGTACCCCTTCCCTCCCCCCAGCCATCTCCCTTCGAGCAGATCTCCCGATGTCCCTGTTCTCTACTGTTGTGCTTGTGTGCTTCCCTCTCTCTCTCGCCATCTTGTCTACCCCTCCCCTTATTGTTTTACGTGTCCGTTTATGTTTTTTTGTGTTATATGTGCTAATTTGTGTTTGATGTGCTAGCTCTTAAACGAGCCTCGATCTTGTGCACAAAAAAACAAACTCTGAAGGGTCACCATGGTTTCTCACCGTTTTTCTCAATGGGAGGTGTGTTTTTCGGCGATAGTTTTGCATGCGCTGGTATATTCCGAATGGCGTTTTTTGCCTTTTTCCTGCTTTTGCAGAAAGATGTACCCCTCCTCGAACTCCTTCCCTTGGCCCCAACTCGGATTAATCCGGAAAATTTTCAACCATACAAATGTTGACGCATTCCCACTATGCGCCCTTCAAGGCACTGACGCGGAAGCATGGCGTTGTCTGTGCTCCCCTACCGATGTCAGTATGGAAGACAAGACATTGTTATCACAGTTGGTAACATCATCGGGCTAGAAAAAACCTATGCATCTTCACAGATGAATAAATGGGTGGTGATCATCATAGCGGAATAGCAGCTGGTACACAAAATTGTCACGACTGGGTTGTCTACCAAAAATGGGCACTTTCTCCTGGCTTCCCCACTTGAGACTCCAGCAGTGAAAGTCTTGTTATCCAATGTTCCACCATTCCTTAAGAATGATTTCCTATTAACAGAGATATCTCAGTTTGGTACAGTAGTGTCACAGACCACAGTGTTATCTCTGGGGTGTCACAGCGAGCAGGCTAAACACATCATGTCCTTCCGGCTGCAGGTGTACATTGTGTTTCCTACATCCAACGTGGACAAGGTACTTGTTGTTGGTATTTTGGTATAATGTTGGTATTTTGGTATAATGTTGGTATAAGATTTCATGTTGACAATTTTTCACCCAGTTTTCACACATGCACTCCCTTGGAGGTCAAGAAGTATGCATGCAAAGTTTGGGGGTGCTAAGTTTCATGGTTTTGTTGTTATGGAGGACACACACACTGACACACACACACACACGGAAAGATTGAAATACCAAAAAGAAAGATACGACGCGGGATCTTCCAGGCCTTTTTCCTCTCCTGTTTTGCCTGGCCTTGGGTCCACTAAGTATCCTCATTAATGAGCAAGAACACGGATACTCCCTAACATCAAATAAAATAATGTCCAAATAAACAGGGGAAAGGTGACGCATCCTGTATATGGACGATATAAAACTCTTTGCATCGAATGAGAAAAAATTGGCAGCATAACTGAAATTAGTGAAACGGTTCTCCGACGACATCCAAATGGAATTTGGCCTTGATAAGCATTGCCAAATGCACACTCGTGCAAGGAAGACCAACAAAAACGGACAACATAAAAATTGACCTAGATGCAACAATACTGGCACTTGACAACGAAGCATCTTACAAATACCTTGGAGAAGAAGAGGGCCACCAAATTTGTCATAAAAATGCGCAAAACAATTACCAAAGAATACCTGCGTAGAACAAGGCTGATCCTGAAAACAGATCTCACCCCAAGAAACAAAATCAAAGCCATAAACCAATTAAAAGTACCAATGTTCCTGTACAGCAGCGGAATAGTAAACTGGCCACAAGCGGAAATCAAGAAACTTGATATCAAAACAAGGAAACTCCTGACTATCCACAAAATGTTCTCCCAAAACCTGTTCATTCCAAGAATGTACCTGCTGAGGAAAGAAGGAGGTCGCAGCCTGATGGAACTCAATCAAGTGCACAGAGCGATGACTGTAGGATTAGCAGAGTATGTGAAGAACTCAACAGACAACCAAATACAATTTGTGTACAAGCATGAACACAGCAAGCCAGAAAGGGTATATCTCACTCACCTTGCAAAAACTTCCAAAAACAGGTGTGATTAGAAGATGTCATGCACCAAACCGAAACAGCAACGAATACAGCCCCAATGATTGCAAAAAAGAAAAATACAAGATGAAATACCAGCAGATATATAGTGAAAGCTGGGAGAAAGACAAAAGAGGTGGGAAATATAAAAGATTTGGACAGATTGGGGATAGACAAAGAAGGATCATAGGAATGGCTAGGGAAGAGGTCAGCTCAACTGAGACGGAGAATGAATCATTATTAATGCCCAAAACCAAGGATACTACACAACAACAAACATGCATTTTAAGGCAATTTTCCTTGCTGGAGGAGGGGGGGGGGGTTGGGTTAGCCTTGCGGTCCCCATGACAATCTTCTCCATTTTGCCCTATTTTCTGCATCTCTCCTTGTTAACCCCCTTGCCCGCATTTCTTCTTCCACCATCTTTAGCCAAGTCTTTCTCGGTCTTCCCCGTCCTCTACTTCCTTCTTCATTCATTTCCATCACTCTTCTCAACCAGTCACTTTCATCCTTCCTCAACACATGACCAAACCATCTCAACCTGTTCCTTTTCGCAGCATCAATCACAGGCTCTATTCCCATCATCTTTCGCAATTCATCATTTGTCTTCCTCCGCTCGAGGCTAACCGCGGGCCCGCAAGGCTAACCCCCGCTCTAGCGGGGAAAAATGGCCTTAAAACGATCATTCATTCATTCATTCTCTCAATGATACTCCGCACATCCAACGAACCATTCACATTTCCACCCTTTCCAGCCTTCGTTGCTGCTCTACGTTCATTTCGTTTCGTTTCATTTCGTTCATTCGTTCACCAAGGATACTAAACAAATGGATTTAAAAAGATGGTGAGACTAAGATAAACGGACAAGTATAGGTTCTGCAAGGAATAAACAGAAAACATGAGCCAACCTCCTATCGGGATGTAAAAAGCTCATGTCAGAGCAGCCGTACACCCAAAGGCACATCAAGGTAGCCAGAGTAATCCACTGGCACATCTGCAGAAATTTCAATATCCCAATTCCACAAACCTTTTGGTAACATGAACCAAAAGGCATCATTGAAAACAAGAACATAATGCTCATGTATGAGCTGATGATTCCATCCAGCGTAAACACAGTAATCAAAGCATTTCGACTGGACATAGTACTCAGGAACAAAAAGGAAACGACAGCATTGCTGATTAAGATATCAGTACCTGATATTGAGATCCTGATATTGAGATATCATTATTTTTGGCTAAATAATGCAGAAATCAAGAAAATGACCAAATACCAAGACCTCAAGAATTAAGTGAAAAGATCTTGGAAGCTGAAGAGCACCAAAATTATACCAGTAATAAAAGGGGCAAGGGGAATGACAAAGAAGAACCTCGCATAGATCTTAAAAACCATCCCTGAAAACATTACCATAAACTAACTACAGTTGGAGGCTGTACGGGGCTCAGTGACGATCCTGAAAAGAGCCTTTAGAACAAAACTCTGAGAACAACAAAACTTCATAACTTAGCCCATGAATCACAATCCTTTGACGAAGTGAGGGTGGATACGTCGAGTCCGAGGAGGACTCCGTTCCACCTTCTAAAACCCAAATTATAGAGATAACAACCAACGACACACATACACACACAGCCTTTTATTAATGTAGATGATTAAAAACAAGACCGAAAGTCTAACAGCAGCGTAGCCGTGCTTGTAAAATATTACAAACCACAAACAAACATGATTAGCTTTTTAAACAGTTGCTAATGAAGTTTATAACATTAAACAAAGTAATTTGGAAGAATCCAGACATCTGTAAGGTAAGTTTTACTTACAGAACTGAGGAAAGATCTACTGTAATCTAGATTATACCCCACGAGGGTTGGGTACGTACCGTTTTGATGGAAGAGATGTAACGCCAATGCTTTCGATATTTGATGGTCATTTTAACAATCGGTTTGTTTGTGTTTCACACTGAATGAAAAACGTGAAGGTAGAGCATGGCGATTGTGATATATGGCAGGTTCGACGATATGTTCGATATGTTCGACATGAATGGCATATAAATCAAAATGGTGTGTGGAGAGTCCGCCGCCATACCGCCGTAATGACATCAGTCGTAATCACATCACCCTGTCATGTGACCAGATCCTTAGCTCTGATTGGTATACGTTTGAGGGGACATACAGTGCATTCAGAAAGTATTCAGACCCCTTCACTTTTTTCACATTTTGTTATGTTGCAGCCTTATGCTGAAATCGTTTAAATTCATTTTTCCCTCATCAATCTACACTCAATACTCCACAATGACAAATAGTCAGGTTCACTATGTTTTTTCGTTCAAAATCATGGTAGTGTAGCGGCTACCTCTGGGTTTTCACAATCGCCTTGCACCTATCAAGGACACGGAGCGATCACCATGCCGGGCTCGTCCAGGACGCCCGGGCAGGCCCGCGCTCAACTTGCCAGGCCTCGGTCGGGATGCCCGGGCAGGCTCGCCCTCAACTTGCCAGGCCGCAGCCAGGACGCTGGGCCACGCCCCCTCTCGCCTTTCCTGGGCAAACGCTCCGGGATAATATGTATATATATTGCTGCCCGATAAACGGGCTTTTCAGAGTGCCTGAGTGTTTGGTTTGAATAAAGCAACTCGGATGAATTCCAGCTTTTTGTCGCGTCCATTCTTCCGATCGACGTGGGAGCCCCAGCTCCTTCATTGGTGACCTACCGACATGGACACGGCAGTCGCCCTTAAACTGCCTACCTTCTGGGAGGCTCACGCGGCAGTTTGGTTCGCACAGGCGGATTCCCTGTTCGCCCTGCGAGGCATCACGGCCGACGACACCCGCTTCCACCATGTGGTAGCAGCGCTCGGTTCGGCCACCGCGGCCCGCACCCTGAGCCTCCTCGAGAGCCCGCCAGCCGCTGACAAATACGGCGCGATTAAGAAGCTTCTCCTCGACGCTTTCGCCCTCCCATCGGCGGAACGCGCACGGCGCCTGCTCGACCTGCCCGAGCTCGGCGACACGCGCCCTTCCGAGCGAATGGACTACATGCTTTCACTGCTCGGCGAGCACTCTCCGGCATTCCTGTTCCGGGAGCTGTTCCTCCGTCAGCTGCCTAACCTGGTACGCCTCGCCCTGGCAAGCACGACGATCACAGATCCCCGAGCCCTTGCCAGAGAAGCCGACAAGATCTCCGCCGCAGGCCAGCGCATCGCAGCGGCGACATGGGACCCACCGCCGTCCGACGCAACACCCATGGCGCCCGAGCACCCGGCACGGTCGACGACCGAACTGCCGACGCAATTGGCGGCCGCTACACCGAGCCGACCACCTCCAGCACGATGACCGGGGCCTCCACCTGACCAAGCATGGTGTTACTATCATGCCAGGTTCGGACAGAAGGCCCGGACATGCCGACCCCCGTGCACCTTCGGCAGGCCGGGAAACGGCTGGGCCGGCGTTCATTACCAGCCATGAGCGCCGGCCACACGGGCAACTTACTGTTCATCACGGATAAAGCGTCCGGACGGCGCTTCCTGTGCGACACCGGCGCCCAACTGAGCGTCATACCCGCCTCTGACCAGGACAGGCAGGCCGCGGGTTGCGGCCCCTCCTTGGTTGCGGCCAACGGATCGACCATCCGCACCTTCGGCCCGCGCAACGTCACCCTCTGCTTCGGCGGCCAACGCTTTGCTTGGACGTTTGTAACCGCAAACGTGCCCATGGCTCTGCTAGGCGCCGACTTCCTCTGCGCACACGGACTGCTGGTGGACATCCAACGGCGTCGTTTAATCAACGCCGAAACCTTCAGCTCCCTGGTATGCACATTGAGCAGCTCCGTGCCGACCGAGCTGGCATGCGCCGTCCCGGCGGCGAACGAGTTTGCTCGCCTGCTCACGGAGTTCCCGGCACTCACGCGGCCGACGTTTTCGGCCGTCGCAGTACGGCATGGGATCGAGCACCACATACCAACCACGGGCCCGCCGGTCTACGCCAGGGCCCGCCGCCTCGACCCAGCCAAGCTCGCCGTGGCGAAGGCCGAATTCGACGCGTTGGAGCACCTCGGCATCGTGCGGCGCTCCGATAGCGCGTGGGCCTCGCCACTGCACATCGTGCCAAAGCCGGGGGGTGGATGGAGCCCGTGTGGCGACTACCGCCGTCTCAATGACGCTACCACCCCCGACAGGTACCCGATCCCGCATATCCAAGACTTCTCCGCCCGTCTGGCGGGACGGGTCATTTTTTCGAAAATTGATCTCATACGGGGATATCACCAGGTACCTGTCAGGGCGGCTGACGTCCCTAAAACGGCAGTCATCACGCCGTTCGGCTTATTCGAATTCTTGCGGATGCCGTTTGGTCTCAAGAACGCGGCTCAGGCGTTCCAGCGCTTGATGGACGGCGTGCTGCGTGACCTGCCGTTCCTTTTCGTTTACCTGGACGACATCCTCGTCGCCAGCACGTCCCGGGCCGAGCACCTCCTCCACCTCCGAACACTGTTCGGGCGCCTCAGCGAGCACGGCCTCATCGTTAACCCGGCCAAATGCCACTTCGGCACGACGGCCGTTGATTTTTTGGGCCACCACATCACCAAGAATGGGGCCGTGCCGCTGCCAACCAAGGTCGAGGCCATCACCACGTTCCCGCGTCCCCGCACCATAAAGGCCCTGCAGGAATTCCTGGGAATGGTGAATTTTTATCACCGCTTCGTGCCCCGCGCTGCTCAACTCATGCGGCCCCTCTACGAAGCCCTCCGGGGCAAGCCGGCCAAGCACGACATCGCCTGGTCCGCAGCAATGGATGCGGCCTTCCAAAGCTCAAAGCGGGCCCTCGCCGACGCAACACTGCTCGCTCACCCGGTGCTCAACGCTCCCATCGCCCTCACCACGGATGCCTCCGACTACGCGGTGGGCGCCGTACATGAGCAATGGGTGAACGGGGTTTGGCAGCCACTCGCTTTTTTCAGCCGGCAGCTCCGGCCGAACGAGCTCAAATACAGCACGTTTGACCGGGAGCTCCTCGGTCTACACCTGGCCGTCCGCCATTTCCGCCACCTCCTGGAGGGCCGACCTTTCATGGCGTTCGTCGACCACAAGCCGTTGGTTTACGCCATGGCCAAGGTCACGGAGCCGTGGTCGGCCCGCCAACAGCGCCACCTCTCCGCCGTGTCGGAGTTTACCACGGACATCCGGCACGTTGCCGGCAAAAACAACGCCGTGGCCGACTGTCTTTCCCGGGCCAGCGCGAACGCGGTCCACCTGGGCGTGGACTTTGCGCTTATGGCGGCGGACCAAACCATCGACACCACGGTGCAAGCCCTCCGGGCGGCGGACACGGGCCTCCGCCTGGCCGACATCCCCTTCGCGGACACTGTCCTGCTCTGCGACGTCTCCCAAGGCCAGCCTCGCCCCATCGTGCCCGTCACCTGGCAACGCCGCATCTTCGCCTCCCTCCACGGCCTTTCCCACCCGGGCCGGAAAGCTTCCCAGAAGCTGGTGTCGGCGCGATTCGTCTGGCACGGCCTTCGTCGGGACGTCCGCGATTGGACCAGCACCTGCACGGCCTGCCAACGGGCCAAGGTCCACCGACACACCCAGGCCCCGCTGGCACCTTTCACCGTGCCCGAACGACGTTTCGACCACGTCAACGTGGATCTGGTGGGCCCCCTCCCCCCGTCACGGGGGTTCACACACCTGCTCACCATGGTGGACAGGACCACCAGGTGGCCGGAGGCCGTTCCCCTCGTCTCCACCACCACCGCCGACGTGGCGTAGGCTTTCATCGCCACCTGGGTCGCCCGCTTCGGCGCACCGGTGGACATCTCGTCAGACCGCGGACCACAGTTCACCTCCGAGCTGTGGGGGGCGGTCGCCCGCAACCTGGGGGTCAAGCTCCACCGTACTACGGCCTACCACCCCCAAGCAAACGGGTTGTGCGTGCGATTCCACCGCTCCATGAAGGCCGCGCTCATGGCCGGCCTTCAAGACGGCGGTTGGGCCGACCGGCTGCCGTGGGTCCTTTTGGGCCTCCGCACGGCCCCCAAGGAGGACCTCCAGGCATCCACCGCCGAGCTTGTCTATGGCCAGGCGCTACGCGTCCCGGGCGAATTCGTGCCCGACGCTACCAGTCCCTGGTCCGCAGCTCACCAGCGCTCGGACCTCCAGGAGGCCGCCCGACGGTTTGCCCCCGTGCCAACATCCCACCACGGTGACCCCCAGTCCTACGTCCCCCCAGCACTTCGCACAGCGGAGTATGTTTTTGTGCGTCACGACGCACATCGGGGGCCACTCCGGCCGCCGTACGACGGGCCCTTCCGGGTGCTGCGACGGGACGACAAGTCGTTCGTCATCGACATCGGCGGCAGGTCGGACCGGATTGCGGTGGACCGCCTCAAGCCGGCGCACGTGGACGTCGACCACCCACCACGGGTGGCCCTTCCGCCGCGGCGAGGCCGCCCCCCGTCCACGGTGCCCCCCACTCGACCGCCCACCACCACACCGGACCCCCTCCCACGACCCGCCAGGGGTCGCTTCGGCCGGGTAATCAGGACCCCCCTCAAATTGACCCTGCCGGTGCAAGTCGATTCTGGGGGGACGTGTGTAGCGGCTACCGCTGGGTTTTCACAATCGCCTTGCACCTCTCAAGGACGCGGAGCGATCACCATGCCGGGCTCGTCCAGGACGCCCGGGCAGGCTCGCCCTCAACTTGCCAGGCCGCAGCCAGGACGCTGGGCCACGCCCCCTCTCGCCTTTCCTGGGCAAACGCTCCGGGATAATATCTATATTATAATAGCCGTAGATGATTCTGTCTGTCTGTCTGTCTATCTGTTGGGTGTCTGTCCGGGGTGTGGCTTACTCGGTTTGCAGAGTAGCTCCACCCATAGCTCCACCCATTCTGGGAGTGGCTATAAACAAATATCCACCATTTTATTAACTCGCATAGCTTTGAGTCCTGTTTTGTAGGCCCGTGGTGTCTTGCTCTCCCCCAGTTTTATTTCAAATCATATTCGATAAATCATTTCATTTTTCACAGTCGCTAACATAGTTTTAGACTCGGTTGAAAAAAAACGGGAAGAAAATCCGATGAAAGTTGCCGTTTATAGAACGAAATGAATTCTCAAAGGCCTGTAACTTCAAGGCCATTGAGTCTCTCTCACGCCTTTATCTCCAATCTAACTCACCATATGATTTCATTTTTATCGATGGTTTTACTTTTAGACTCGGTGTCAGCAATAATTGAGAACAATCCACACACGCGGGAAAATGCAGAGATATATTTTTTAAAATCGCGTCATGGTGTATCATACACCGCCCAACATGACACCGCCGGCAATGTGTCGATATATATTAAAAATTCGCTTTTGCTTTTCCGTTATGATATATTACTATTTCGTTTGATGATAGTCGTCACAAAAACGTCAACAATGATGCCGACATATATTTCTTCGTTTTTATTTCATTCAACATATTAGCCGGAAGTAAAATATGTTTCAGGAAATTACCGAGAGATATTTCTTCGTTTTTTTTATTAGTTATGTGCGCATACACTTTAAATAGGTTTATTTGAAATATTTAATTTTCCACAAACATTCCACACACGCGGGAAAATGCAGAGATATATTTTTTAAAATCGCGTCATGGTGTATCATACACCGCCCAACATGACACCGACGGCAATGTGTCGATATCTATTTTAAATTCGATATATCATTTCATTTTTCACAGTCGCTAACATAGTTTTAGACTCGGTTGAAAAAAAACGAGAAGAAAATCCGATGAAAGTTGCCGTTTATAGAACGAAATGAATTCTCAAATGCCTGTAACTTCAAGGCCATTGAGTCTCTCTCACGCCTTTATCTCCAATCTAACTCACCATATGATTTCATTTTTATCGATGGTTTTAGAGTCGGTGTCAGCAATAATTGAGAACATTCCACACACGCGGGAAAATGCAGATATATTTTTTAAAATCGCGTCATGGTGTATCATACACCGCCTAACATGACACCGACGGCAACGTGTCGATACATATTAAAAATTCGATATATCATTTCATTTTTCACAGTCGCTAACATAGTTTTCGACTCGGTTGAAAAAAAACGGGAAGGAAATCCAATGAAAGTTGCCGTTTATAGAACGAAATGAATTCTCAAACGCCTGTAACTTCAACTTCAAGGCCATTGAGTCTCTCTCACGCCTTTATCTCCAATCTAACTCACCATATGATTTCATTTTTATCGATGGTTTTGGACTCGGTGTCAGCAATAATTGAGAACATTCCACACACGCGGGAAAATGCAGAGATATATTTTTAAAAATCGCGTCATGGTGTATCATACACCGCCCAACATGACACCGACGGCAACGTGTCGATATATATTAAAAATTCGCTTTTGCTTTTCCGTTAAGATATATTACTTTTTCGTTTGATGACAGTCGTCACAAAAACGTCAACAATGATGCCGACATATATTTCTTCGTTTTTATTTAATTCAACATTATTAGCCGGAAGTAAAATATGTTTCAGGAAATTACCGAGAGATATTTCTTCGTTTTTTAAAATTAGTTATGTGCGAATACACTTTAAATAGGTTTATTTGAAATCTTTAATTTTCCACAATATAATTTACTTGCCATTTATCATTTGATGATTACGAGACAAATTCCTCTTGAGGATCGTGACAATTCATGCGCTGCGTGGAAACTTCTATTTCCAAAATGAATGAGACGATCGATGAAGAACGCAGACTTGAACAGGATGCAGCAAGAAAACGAATGAGACGGGCGAACGAGTCCATCGACGAACGTCAATGCAAACTTGCGGGGTCACCCGTGGGAATCCCACGGGCATGGATGTGTGTGACATTTCGACATATTGAGTTAGATGCTGCACATTCATTTTTACAAAATGGTTACTGGCAAGTCATCAGATCCAGAAATGGTGTAAAAACCACCGTTTAGAGGCCATTTTTCCCCGCAAAGCGGGGGTTGGCCTTTTCGGGGACCGTGGTAGTTGTTGTTTTTTTGTCCCCTTTTTGAAGCAATGTTTTACGGCCGGATGCCCTTCCTGACGCCAACCCTTTTTGCCGCCTTCAACGACAAACAGGGAATTACCAGTGAACTGGTACTCAATTAGCCGACCTCGGAAGGATGACAGGCTGAGTCAACCCCCCTGGCATTAATTCGGCGATCGACCGAGATTCGAACCCAGGATCCTAAGCCGGCACCCTAGCCGCTAGCCCAACACCAGAAATGGTGTCATGAACACAATTTATTTACGCACAAGCACAAAAGCAAGACGGGCCGATTTCCGATTCCGACGGGCCGACGGGCGAGACGGGCCGATTTCCGATTCCGACGGGCCGATTTGGAGCAAGAAAAAGAACGAGACGGGAGAAAAAGGAGAGAAACGAGACGGGGAAAGCCGATTGGAGAGGCGAGTGAGGCGCGATTGGAGAGGAGTGTGAGGCGCGATTGGAGAGGAGTGTGAGGCACGATTGGAGAGGAGTGTGAGGCGTGATTGGAGAGGAGTGTGAGGCACGATTGGAGAGGAGTGATTGGAGGGGAGTGTGAGGCACGATTGGAGAGGAGTGTGAGGCACGATTGGAGAGGAGTGTGAGGCGCGATTGGAGAGGAGTGTGAGGCGCGATTGGAGAGGAGTGTGAGGCGCGATTGGAGAGGCGTGTGAAGGATTGGAGAGGAGAGGAGTATGAGGGATTGGAGAGGTGAGGGATTGGAAAGGAGAGGGATGTGAGGGTTTGGAGAGGAGAGGAGTGCTAGGTGGAGAGAGGAGAGTGTCAGGTGGAGACAGGAGAGTGTCAGGTGGAGACAGGAGAGTGTCAGGTGGAGAGGAGTGAGGGGTCACATATTATGTGAAATAACTAAATTCACACCATTTCTGGATCTGATGACTTGCCAGTAACCATTTTGTAAAAATGAATGTGCAGCATATAACTCAATATGTCGAAATGTCACACACATCCATGCCCGTGGGATTCCCACGGGTGACCCCGCTAGTGTATATATATTGCTGCCCGATAAACGGGCTTTTCAGAGTGCCTGAGTGTTTGGTTTGAATAAAGCAACTCGGATGAATTCCAGCTTTTTGTCGCGTCCATTCTTCCGATCGACGTGGGAGCCCCAGCTCCTTCAGTAGATTAGCAAACCTATACATTTTTGGAAACGTTATTACATGGAAAATCTGAAAATCAATGTTTACATTTGCCAATTCCGACCAATTCGATTCGACCAATTCGACCAATTCGACCAATCGACCAATTCTATTCGACCATTCGACCAATTCGATCGATTCGATTCATCGAATTCGATTCGATCGACCATTCGACCAATTCGATTTGCCAATCAATTTGACCGACCTTTGCTTGTGTGGAACGGACTGTGAAAACGATGCGGACTATATTGTCGGATACGACACACAGGACAGTGATGACGAACTCTAAATGGGATATTCTGTAATCGTGTATGTTTGATGCCATTGACTGCCTGTGTATATTTTGTCATTGACTGCCTGTGTAGATGTGAAGTTATACTGACTGCATGTGTGTATATGATTTTGCTGACTGCCTGTGTATGTTTGGTGATATGAATTATTGTGACACATTTTGATGTTATTAACTGCCTGTACAAAATGATAACATGTATTTGATTATGCAACTTATCGCGAATATAAAGACAGTATTTTGCAATTCAAAACCTTTGATTCGTGTCTTACCATTCCCCATAGCACTAATTTGATACTTTCATTGGATTCCTTGTCCCTGAAAATATAGGTTTAGTATATTTTAAAAGTTTTTAGGGTAATTCGAGGCAGAAATAGAACAAAATATGTATTTTACAGTGGCCATTTTGAAAATCCAAAATGGCCGCCATACAGGTATCTCTCCAAATGTAAACATTGATTTTTAGTTTCCTTATGCTATAACCTTTCCAAAAATGTATAAGTTTGCTAATCTACCATGATTTTTAACGAAATATAATTTATTGACATAGTGAACCTGACTAAAAGAGAAAACAGGATTTTAGAAAGTTTTGCAAATTTATGAAAAAGAAAAAACTGAAATATCACATTGACATAAGTATTCAGACCCTTTGCTATGACACTTGAAATTTAGCTCAGGTGCCTCCCATTTCTCTTGATCATCTTTGAGATGTTTATACACCTTGATTGGAGTCCACTTGTGGTAAATTCAATTGATTGGACATGATTTGGAAAGGCACACACCTGTCTATATAAGGTCTCACAGCTGACAATGCATATCAGAGCAAAAACCAAGCCATGAGGTCGAAAGAACTGCCTGCAGAGCTCAGAGACAGGATTGTGTCGAGGCACAGATTTGGGGAAGGCTATAAAAAAATTCTGCTGCATTGAAGGTTCCCAAGAGCACAGTGGCCTCCATAATTCTTAAATGGAAGAAGTTTGGAACAACCAGGACTCTTCCTAGAGCTGGCCGCCCTGCCAAACTGAGCAATCGGGGGAGAAGGGCCTTGGTAACAGAGGTGACCAATAACCCGATGGTCACTCTGGCTGAGCTCCAGAGATCCTGTGTGGAGACGGGAGAAACTTCCAGAAGGACAACCATCACTGCAACACTCCACCGATCTGGGCTTTATGGCAGAGTGGCCAGACGGAAGCCTCTCCTCGGTGAAAGACACATGAAAGCCCACAGAATCTTGTTTCTCACAGTCTGAGAGTCCTTCAGGTGCTTTTTTGCAAACTCCAAGTGGGCTTTCATGTGTCTTTTCTGGGCATTTCCAAGTGCAGGTCCTTGTGTGGCCTGAGGCTGGATGAAGACATTACTCTTTGAGAAACGACCAATAAGACAGAGCTGCAAGATACAGTCAGGGTAGGTAAGACAATATAGAAACATGTGCAGTGTTTGACATTGCAGAGCAAGATGTCTTGGCACTTTTGCTCCAAGATTGGGTATCCTCTGAGTACCGTACCATTGTGTTATTCCACATTGTAAAAAAATTACAGAAACAAGGGAATAAAAAAATGTATGCTAAATTAAAAAAGCAATGCAGGGATGACAAACTACAGTCTATAAAAGGTCCTAAACAACATAGGGATAATGTTGGTTTAGAGCCGTGGTTCTTAACCTGGGTTCGACCGAACCCCAGGGGTTCAGTGAGCCAGTCTCAGGGGTTCGGCGGAGGTCTTCCGAAACGCCTTCCAAATTTTTTTTTATTTTTTTTTAGTTTTGTATCAATTTTTAAATCTACGTGTAATTACGCTTATTATTAATATTATTATTATTTTGCTATGTATGTTACGAACGAATGGAAATGTTATTGTCCCTCGTCGCCCCGCGGAGCGAAAGGGGGACTATGGTTTTCCCCTCTCTCCGTGTGTGCGTGCGTCCGTGCGTGTGTGCGTGCGTCCGTGCGTGCGTAAGCGAAGGACCGAATTCTAATTTCGTGTGTGGGTGCAACCCACGTCAAAATCCAAGATGGCCGCCGCCATGTATGTTTGACACCATGCATGTCTGAACCTTGTGAGCGGAATATCTTGAAAAATAAGCGAAGTACCAACTTATAATGTGGTGTGTGGGTGTATCTAGGCATAAGGAAGAATGCTATTGAAAATTGGCTCGCCACGTCAAAATCCAAGATGGCCGCCGCCATGTATGTCTGAACATTGTGAGCGGAATATGTTGAAAAATAAGTGAAGTACCAACGTCTAATCTGGTGTGTGGGTGTATCTAGGCATAAGGAAGAACGCTATTGAAAATTGGGTCGCCACGTCAAAATACAAGATGGCCACCACCATATATATGTCTCAACCTTGTGAGCGAAATATCTTGAAAAATAAACGAACTACTAACTTCTAATCTGGTGTGTGGGTGTATCTATGCATAAGGAAGAACGCTATTGAAAATTGGGTCGCCACGTCAAAATCCAAGATGGCCACCACCATGTATGTCTGAACCTTGTGAGCAGAATATCTTGAAAAATAAGCGAAGTACCAACTTCTGATCTGGTGTGTGGGTGTATCTATGCATAAGGAAGAAGGCTATTGAAAATTGGGTCGCCACGTCAAAATACAAGATGGCCGCCACCATATACATGTCTGAACCTTGTGAGCGAAATATCTTGAAAAATAAACGAACTACTAACTTCTAATCTGGTGTGTGGGTGTATCTACGCATAAGGAAGAACGCCATTGAAAATTGGGTCGCCACGTCAAAATCCAAGATGGCCCCCACCATGTATGTCTGAACCTTGTGAGCGGAATATCTTGAAAAATAAGCGAGGTACCAACTTCTAATCTGGTGTGTGGGTGTATCTAGGCATAAGGAAGAAGGTTATTGAAAATTGGGTCGCCACGTCAAAATCCAAGATAGCCGCCGCCATGTATGTCTGAACCTTGTGAGCGGAATATCTTGAAAAATAAGCGAAGTACCAACGTCTAATCTGGTGTTTGGGTGTATCTAGGCATAAGGAAGAAAGCTATTGAAAATTGGGTCGCCACGTCAAAATCCAAGATGGCCGCCTTGCGTCTTCCACTTTGTCAACTCACATCACTTCAACGACGGGGGACCTAGGCGTAACGCTTGTTTGTAATTGTATTCCCATCCCATTCATGGTTTCTCTGATCTGTGTTTAAGATAAGTTGTTTCACACTGACTGTAGTAAGTTGAATCAATGACCAACTTGCTAATTATTCTGTTGATGGTGCTTACTTGATTACTTACGTACTGGATTTTGGACTTTGCAGGTGTTCGGAAATTCCAGTGAATAGCCTCGATTAGCTAGCCGTGTGCCGTGCGTCATTGGTCGCGCCTTACTTTGGAGTTACTGATTAATTGAAAAGTAAGTTGGAAATGTTTGTGGATATGCAGGGTGGGTTCAGAGTTATATTAAAGTCAAAAGTGGATGGTGATTATAAAATATGATTGAATTACTCAGAAAACAAGCGAAAACAAGCGTCCCCCGTCGGTGAAGTGATGTGAGTTGACAAAGTGGAAGACGCAAGGCGGCCATCTTGGATTTTGACGTGGCGAACCAATTTTCAATAGTGTTCTTCCTTATGCGTAGATACACCCACATACCAGATTAGAAGTTAGTAGTTCGTTTATGTTTCAAGATATTCCGCTCACAAGGTTCAGACATACATGGCGGTGGCCATCTTGAATTTTGATGTGGCGACCCAATTTTCAATAGCGTTCTTCCTTATGCCGAGATACACCCACACACCAAATTAGAAGTTAGTAGTTCATTTATTTTTCAAGATATTCCGCTCACAAGGTTCAACGCACGCACGCACACACGCATGCACGGACGCACACACGGACGGAGGGGAAAACCATCGTCCCCCTTTCGCTCCGCGGTGCGACGGGGGACAATAAGCAGGGCTCTGTAAGGAGCCAGTAAAGAGAGCTCCATGTCCGGTAACAAGCTCGTCTCTTGAGAAATAACAGTGTGTTGGATGTCGGTCACTACAACGTTGCAGACATCCATACATTCAAAAATCTTGCACAGCACCTTTATTATCCTTTACCTTAACAAACGCAGCCATATCGGGTGTGGCTCGACCATGAAGGGCACATCACCATCAGCACCAATTGCCTCTTTATTGCCACTTTCTGGTTAAAACCGACTCCTGGGATTTGAACCTGGGACATTCATAAAACCCCACTACACCACTCGCAATCATTGGTGTTTGAGTGTTTCCAAACAATTTGTTTCCACCTCTATTAAATTGATGTGCACAATGACTAAATGGACTGTTTAAAATATACTGTACTGCATATATATTCGCATATACACACACACACACACACACACACATCCTCCCAGGAATGTGTGTGTGTGTGTGTGTGTGTGTGTGTGTGTGTGTGTGTGTGTGTGTGTGTGTGTGTGTGTGTGTGTGTGTTTGTCGTTGGTTATCTCCATTTGAGGGTTTCAGAAGGTGGAACTGAGTCCTCCGAGTACCCAAAGTATCCACCTCCTCTTCGGGAATGGATCACGGTTCATGGACCAAGCTTTTCAACTTTTTCAGAGGTTTGTTCCAAGGGCTCTTTTCAGGATCGTCACCGAACCCCGGATTGCCTCCAGTTCGGGTTCATTTGGGGTAATATTCCCAGGGACGTTTTTTTAAATCTCAGTGAGGTTCTTCTTTATCATTCCCGTTGCTCCAATTATCACTGCTACAATTTCAACGCTCTTCAGCTTCCAAGATCTCTTGACCTAATTTTTGAAGTATTTGGGTATTTGGTCAATTTTTGATTTCTGCGTTGTTTAGGCCAAAATAGCTGGGTACTGATATCTCAATCAGCAATGCTGTATTTTCGTTTTTGTTCCTGAGTACAATGTCCGGACTCAATGCTTTATTTTCTAAAATCACACTCGATGGAATCATGTAGTCATATATGAGCATGGTGTCCACAATTTCAATGATTGCCCTTGGTTCGTGGTTCCATGAGTTTTCGGGATCTGGGACATATATATTTTTTGCAGCTATGTCAGTGAATCACTTTGCATACTTTGTTGTGTCCTTGTGTGTAAAGTTGTTCTGATAATAGTTTTTTGCATCCCGAGAGTGGTGACGTACTTTCTGATTCTGTCTTGCAGAATCTACACTTGCCCGTCTGGCTCAGTCCCGCCATCTTTTTAAATCCATTGGTGTAGTGTCCTTGATCGTGGCCATTTATTATGATTTGTTCGCCGTCCCAGTTGAGCTGACCTCTTCTTAGCCATTCCAATGAGCCTTCTTTGTCTATCCCCACTCTGTCCAATTCTTGTACACCGCTCCTTTACTATGCCATCTCCAGGCGCTGCATAACGTCATTGCCGGGCACCGAAGGGGGCTCGGCCATGACGCACGCTGAAACTCAGTTTTCACTCAGTGCTCAGTACTCAGTTTTCACTCTGGTTGTTTGTTGTACACCGCACCTTTCCTATGCCATCTCCAGGCGCTGCATAACGTCATTGCCGGGCACCGAATGGGGCTCGGCAATTGCCGCACGCTGAAAGGGAGTACTCAGTTTTCACTCCGGTTGTTTGTTACTTGCAAAATCGAAGATTTTTCAAGTATATTGGTCAGTTGCGTTTGTGGTTCTGTCTGTCTGTTTGTCTGTTGTCACAGGCCTACAGGTCACAATTCCAAACCGATCGTCACGAAACTTCACCAAGCTGTATAGGTCGTCCCAATTGAGAAGCCTATCGTTTTGGGGTCAAAATGTCAAAAGGTCAACATAGGCCAAAAGGTCAACATAGACCAAATTTCTAAAATCCTCAATTTTCATCCAATTGACTTGAAATTTGAAGAGGACTTGCATATCTGGTCACTGAATTCAACCACAAATTATATTTGAGGTCAACATAGGCCAAAAGGTCAACATAGGCCGATTTCCTAAAAGCACCAATTTTCATTTGATTGACTTGAAAATTGAACAGCATTTGCACATTGAGTCACTAAATATGGAAACTAACTATTTTTGAGGTCAAAAGGTCAACTCAAGGTCAACCTTCCAAAATCATCATTTTTCATCTGAAAAATCGTCACTTTTTCTTCCTGTTGACCCGAGCTTTGATCAAGATTGTCAATTTTAATCTTGATGAAATGGACAATTTGCTGTATCAATGGAATTTTTTTTCTTGGGCGTGGGGGGCGGATTTTGCAAGTATTGTTCTCCGCATGACGTCTTCTTGTTCGTTTATTTTACCATCTTGTTCGTTACAATGACCAAGTGATTTGGCTGTCAAGACAATTTTTGATTTATTGATTAATCAATTAATCGATTAATTATTTAATTATCCGATTAATGACTCAAAATTTTTTTTTTTTAAGTTACAGATTCGGATGAAATGGTGGTGGTTTATGTGTTCTATTAGCTAATAGAACACATAAACCACCACCATTTCATCCGTTTGTCCATTTGGCTGTAAAGTCATCCACATGTTTCATCCATTTGTCTGTAAAGGGTATTTTTGATTTATTGATTAATCAATTAATCGATTAATTATTTATTGATTAATAAATTAGTTATTTAATTGTTTTATTAATGATTTATTTAATTAAATTTCTAAAAGTTAGATCTTCGGATGAAGCACAAGTGGTTTAGTTATGCTATTAGCCAATTGATTAAGAAAATATTTTATGACAAACTTTTATTGATTTTAATTATGCAATTAATCAATCAAATATTGTGCACCTCTCCCTCCCAATACAGTCTTTATGAGCTGCAATGCCCCGGCAATGCTGCGCTGGAGGATATTTAATTATTTGGCATGGGGGCGGTTGTACTTTGAATGTATCTGTACTTGGTTTTTGTATTTTCCTGCTCTTTTGTCATTCTCGGAATTGTTGGTGTATATTTCTTGTTATTTTTTATATATATTTATTTTGTCTTTTTGCAATTGTTGGGGCTGTATTTGTTGCTTTTTTATTTTCTTGTGCGGGATCTTCTATTCCCACCTGTTTTTAGAATTTTTTTTCACGGTGAGTTAGGGATACATTTTCAGGTTTGTTGTGTTCGTGTTTGTTTTACAAATTGAATCGATGGTCTATTGAGCATTTCACATACTCAGCTAGTCCTGCACTCGTCGCTCTGTGCACCTGGTTAAGTTCCATCTCCTTCTCGTCTTGGCAGATACACTGGTTTTTGTATAACATTTTGTAGATGGTAAGGAGTTTTCTTGTTTTGATGTCGAAGTTGTTGATTTCTGATTGGGGCCAGTTTATTATTCCGCAGCTACAGTCACATGAAAAAGTAAGTACACCCCATGTAAAGTTTTGACTTTTTCAACATATTTCAACATACAGCTATTTGATCTTCATTTCAACTTCAACTTCAACTTCAACTTTCAACTTCAACAACAACAACTTCATTGATAGATAAAGGTGGTATATTATATATGGTGGTGGTAAAGGTGGTAAAGGTGGTATATATGGTGGTATTATATATTATATATGGTGGTGGTAAAGGTGATATATTATAACAAATATCATGAAACATTTACATTTTGTAGTCCATTGTATAATTTAAATAAACATAAATGCAAATTTCGCATGTGGAAAAAGTAAGTACACCCTTGGCTCTAATAGGTGGTATTGCCCCCTTTGGCAGAAACAACCTCAAGGAGGCGATTTTTATAACTGTCTCCCAGTCTGTGACATCAACTGGGAGAAATTTTTGCCCACTCCTCCATGCAGAATTCTTTCAGCTGTGCGATGTTTGAAGGGTTTCTTGCATGCACAGCTTGTTTCAAATCCCCCCACAACATCTCGATGGGATTTAGATCCGGGCTTTTCCAGAACCCTACATTACTTTCTTTTCAGCAATTCCTTGGTGGATTGACTGGTATGTTTAGGGTTATTGTCATGTTGCAAGGTCCACCTTCGGTTGAGCTTCAACTTTCCGACAGATGGGCTCACAGTATCCTCAAGCACCCTCTGGTACAATGAAGAATTCATAGTGGATTCTATGATGGTGAGCTACCCAGGCCCTGATGCAGCAAAGCTGCCCCAAACCATAATATTTCCACAACCATGCTTTGCAGTTGTTATCAGGTTCTTGTGGTCAAATGCTGTCTTTGGTTTTCGCCAAGCATGTCTTCTCGTACTGTGGCCAAATAGCTCTACCTTTGACTCATATGTCCAGAGCACATTGTTCCAGAAGTGCTGGTCTTTTCCTTGGTGTTCATTGGCAAACTTTAGTCTTGCCCTGATGTTCTTTCTGGACAGCAAAGGTTTCTTCCTGGCACACCTCCCATTTAGATCAAATTTGTCCAGCCTCTTTCTAATGGCAGACTCGTGCACTTTGACATCAACAGTGGGAAGAGCTACCTGTAGGTCCCGTGATGACATTCTGGGGTTCTTAGAGACTTCCTTCAGCATCTTGCCGTCTGCTCTCGGGCTGAACTTGCTGGGGCGGCCTGGCCTGAACAAGTTGGCAGTTGTTTGGAATCTTCTCCACTTGTAGATGATCTTCCGGACAGTCGAATGATTGATTTCAAATTGTTTGGAGATCTTTTTAAATCCCTTCCCAGACTCGTAGGCATCGATAACCTTCTTTCTGAAGGCCTCAGAGAGCTCTTTTGATCTAGGCATGGTGACGCCACACACTTCAACAACAAACCAAACAAACCAAACTAAATTTCTGAGGGTTAAATAAGACAGGTTCCTCCAAGATCCTTTCTAACGATGTTCTAATCATTTGCACCTGAGCTGGTGCACCTGATTCTACTTTTAGGTATTTGAAGTAGTGATAAATGTAGGGATGTACTTACTTTTTCCACATGCGAAATTTGCATTTATGTTTATTTAAATTATACAATGGACTCCAAAATGTAAATGTTTCATGATATTTGTTATGTTATATCACCTTTGTCTATCAATATTGTTGAAATGAAGATCAAATAGCTGTATGTTGAAATATGTTGAAAAAGTCAAAACTTTACATGGGGTGTACTTACTTTTTCACGTGACTGTATAGTGGAACATTGGTACTGCGAGCTGGTTTATGGCTTTGATTTTTCTTCTTGCAGAGAGGTATGCTTTCAGGATCAGCTTCCTTCTACGTAGGTATTCTTTAGCAATTGTTTTGCAACGGCCGTGTGGTGTGATGGAGGAGCTAGGGCTGACGCACATTGTACCACAAGCTTCAAACACCACCAACAGGATGCACAAAGGTGCGCTAACTTCCCCGTAGCTTCCTGCAGACAGCCACGATCCTGCCGGCCATACCATTTTGGTATCTAGTGCACATGTGCGCAGCAAAATACGTCTGCCCCATGTTAAGTGAGGAGCTTCAAGTAGTGGCCAAGTTCGAACACCACTGAGGACCATACGAGTATGGCAAACTCGTGGCGAGGATGACGTCAGCAAGAGGCTTGGCCTGGGCCAATGGGCATGCCGTGACAGGGCTAAACGGGGCGGCACATTAACCTTGCCCTCAGCCAGCACCCACGCCTGGAAGAGGCAGGGCGTGAACCCCCGAACCCCCCCCCCCCTCTCCAGACAGATAAAAGACGGCGGGCATCAGCCAGCGATTAGTAAGTCTGGGTGAGTGTAGAAGTCTACAGTTTGGGTCTCGGTCTGATCCACGGTTCACGAGTCTGGTTGGTGATGAAAACAGCCTGTCTGAGTTCAACAAGGAGTCCACAAGTGTGGCGGAGAGCGTAGTTCCAGACAGAGATGTGGACGAGCTGAGGAGGGTGCTGGACCTGAACGGGAACCAGAATCAAACCAGTGGATCAACAATTACCCAGTCCATAACAAAAAGAGCTCAACCAGTTATTTTCCCATTTACCCATTCCATAACACATCAAAGCGAGGTAGAGAATGGACCAACCTTGATCTCTCGCTCTCTCTCAAACTCTGCCGGTGTGATCCTAAATAGGTGCCAATGTTATGTTTGTAAGATTGTACTAAGTGGGATAATTAGACGGGTTAAATCTGCACTGTGCCATTTTGCTCCTGTGCATTGCCGCACCGACACAAGTCCTCACCATTGCATGTTTTATGTCCTTCCCTGATGTACATAGAGTAAAATAAAACCCATTGCTTTGAATGTACACGTACTTTTCCTCCCTCCCCCTCCTGCTCTTGTGCATAAACCCCATACATTTGTTCTTCCGCTCTGTCTCTGCATGGGATTTCCTTCAATGGTCCAGTGTAGCCCATACTAGTGATTAGCCGGGACATTTCAGTTCCACCAGATTGGCTCCAATCTATATTTTTGTGTACTGGCAGTTCCGCTTGGCTGCATCTGATTAAAACTGAAGATAAGATCAGTGCACATTGAGGGCGCGGTATCTGGTTAGAAAGCCATGTCACCACCAGGTCAACACGGTAATTAGCTCGCAGTGTTAGTGTGAGAAATCTCTGAGGATATCCCGGAGACTCAACAGCTCAGTGGGCTGTCACCGCGTAAGTGATTAGGTTCCTGGGTTTGAGTCCCGGGTTGAGTCAATTTTTTCACACGAGCCCCACACAGGAATTTACTTCCTGTTTCTTAAATATATATATATATATATATATATATATATATATATATATATAGTGTTGCGGATATGAGGATTGCATTTTTTTGATTGTGTGTATTGTATTGTGGTAAATTGTTGTGTAACATTGTTGATTGTGGCCCCTCCTGCCTCCGGAGTTGTGTAAAGGTAAAAAGGGCGTCCCGGTAGTTAATTCCATGAAACACCACATTGAAGGACACGATAAAACCCTTGTTCAGTAGTTTATATCCTTATTATGTGTTTTAGAGTAAGGCCTTGTCTTCCATTAGAATGACACTCCATTGCACCGGGTGAAAGAGATAGATTCCCTTCATTCCCATTCCCAAAACCTCCATTTCCCCTTTCGTCATTGCCAAGCCTCGATTGCCAATTACATCCCCTCCAAAGCCGCCATTGACCACGAGGCAGGGTTGGGGAAGAAAGGCGGGTCCCCACCTCGTCAGAGAGGGGAGGAGTGAGTCAGCCCCACTCAACCAACCACGAACAAGGGGTTGGACTTGGAGAGAAAGATCAAGGAGGTTCGCGAAGGTTGAGGGGCGGGGCCTATATAACCCACTGCAGGATGTTCCCCAACAGATCGCAGATGAGCTGAGAAAGGAGAGGAGCTTTTACATGAGAGTCGCAAACAGGGTCCAAGAGAGAGCTGGGTTGTGAGGTCCAAGAGAGTTGAGAGTTGCACCGTTGTTGCGTGCGAGATACGAAAAGCCTTTGACAAAGAGCCGCTTCAACCAGCCCCGTTTCAACCAGCCGAGTGACCCTGCCGGCGTGCGCTGTAAAGCCGAATACAAGGAGCTGCCAGCGTGCGCTGTAAAGCCGAATACAAGGAGTTGCCGGCGTGCGCTGTAAAGCCGAATACAAGGAGCTGCCGGCTCCCCGCTTCGCGCCCGGAGTGGACCCACTCGCTGTGCCCTGTGATCCCACCTGCTCATCCCTCCAAACGATTCCTACCCTTCCATCCATTTGCGTACGTGAGTTTGTTTTGTTCGTGCTGTTCTGGGTAGGTAATTAAGTCCGTATAAGCTAGTAATTTTCACTGTGTCACCTGCGTTTTCATGTCACCTGTAAATAATCGTGACTGCTCTTTTTGCTTATGTGTGTGTAAATAATAATAAACCCCGTTACTCTTCTGTACGTCTTCTTCTTCTTCCTCTTTGCATTCGTCGTCTTAGTCTTTTCCATATTGAGTAGCTGTGGCGCGATACGGCCAACGTCTGGGTGAATCGGGTGAATCGGGGAAGAACTGTTCGGCCGCGGCGCCTGCGCTCGGCAAACAACATCCTTAACCGCAGACCGTAACAATATATATATATATATATATATATATATATATATATATATATATATATATATTGAAATTTACGCAGTTTAATGTTGCTATCATAATGGTGAGAAAAGGCAATTAACAAAGGAAGACCGACAGACCATTATAACCCTTAAAAGTGTAAGTCTTTCCTTTGGAGACATTGTAAAGAAAGCCAAGGTGTCAGTGAGTACAGTTTCCCACACCATCAAAAGGCACTTGGAAACTGGAGGAAACTCTGACAGGAAGAGGTCTGGCAGACCCAAAACCACAACAGAATCAGAAGACAGGTTTCTGAGAGTCAACAGCTTGCATGATAGGCGGCTCACAGGACAACAGCTTAAAGCAGAGCTTAACACTGGTCGAAGTAAGCAAGTCTCAGTTTCAACTGTGAAGAGAAGACTTCGAGCTGCAGGTTTGACAGGTCGACTGGCAGTAAGAAAGCCATTGCTAAGATGGCAAAATAAGAAAAAGAGGCTTGCCTGGGCCATGAAGCAGCGCCAGTGGACTACTGAAGACTGGAAGAAGGTCTTATGGACCGATGAATCAAAATTTGAAATCTTTGGTTCACCACGCAGGGTTTTTGTATGCCGTCGAGTAGGCGAAAGGATGGTTCCTCAGTGTGTGACACCAACTGTCAAACATGGAGGCGGAAGCGTGATGGTCTGGGGCTCTTTCGCTGGATCCAGAGTCGGCAACTTGCACAGAGTGACTGGCACCCTGAACCAAAAGGGCGACCACAGCATTTTGCAGCGTATTGCAATACCCTCTGGTATACGCCTAGTTGGTCAGGGGTTCATCCTACAGCAAGATAATGACCCTAAACACACCTCCAGGCTTTGTCAAAACTACCTTCGAGGAAAAGAACAAGACGGTAGGCTTCAAATCATGGAATGGCCAGCACAGTCTCCAGACTTAACCCCCATCGAGCTGGTTTGGGATGAACTGGACAGAAGGGTGAAAGCAAAGCAACCTACAAGTGCAACACATTTGTGGGAACTTCTGCAACAGTGTTGGGAAGAACTTCCCGAACAATATTTGATTTCCATTGTAGAAAGAATGCCACGAGTGTGTTCGGCGGTTATATCTGCAAAAGGTGGCTACTTTGCTGAGTCAAAAATTTAAATTTAATTTTGTTAAACAAAATGATTCTATGATTTCTTTTTTATCTCCAATTGTTTATTTGTTCTATGCTCAATTTCAGAGTACATTGAGACAATAAACTGCGTAAATTTCAATAAAAACAGGAAAAATTGAGTTCTAAAACTTTTGACCGGTATTGTTGCTTCAGGACAATCGTTTATTTTCGACCAAACAATATGGGGGGGGGGGGGGGGGGGGAGATACACGCTCATTATTCTCTTTCGTGCGCTCATTAAAAGCTGGAGAACTGAAATTATGTTTGGATTGGTTGCTCCCAGCTGCATCCAGGCGATTCCATATGGTGAGTGGATACCAGAGATAATGTGCCGTGTGGCAGACGGTACCTATCGCTCCCATTAAGGTACAGCAAAGTTGGATGGGATACCTTAATGTTGGTTCACCACTGATGGTATGAAATCGCATAATAACTGGTATATAACTGAAAGGTTTCCAGTCATAAGTGTATACAGGACTCACTGCGTTGCCCTGATGAGCCCCAAAAGGGCGAAACCAGGTCGGTAACTGTGAGTTTTTCATACACTTATGATAGTATCTGAACGAAGATCAAAATTATGCTCTTTCAGAGGGTTCTATATATATATACATACACACACACACACACACACACACACACACACACACACGTATTAGTACACTTCACCAGCAAACTTCGACCAACTTCGACCAATCGTGGACACTCAAAACAACCAATGAGAGGCCGTGGAACATTCTAGGGAGCTTTTCCACCCGATATAAACCCAAGTCCATCGCAATTTTCTCTCTATGCTCGATCTCGCTGCCCTCTCGTCATAGTACTTCAAGCTGGCTGTCCGACGTGCTGGTTCGTCCTTCATCGTGCTGGTGCTTGAGATAAGGTCGTCGGCTGCGTTGAATCGTTCATTCGACCTGGATCGTCGTTCGTGCTGACTTTGACGCGGCGGCTCATCCTGCGGACCTTCTGCAAGCTGCGTGCCGGAGCGGCCCGGGAGCTGCGCACGAAAGCTGGCGAACCCAAGTCCGCAGCTACATGTTGCTCGGTACGAGTTAACCTGTGCGATTTGTCCCCCGTGTGTGTGTGCAAGGCGCCTGTTGGGATTTAGATAGGTAAGAATTGATAAGCCTGCCTCTCGTCCTTTATCTGTGCTTTTTGTAAATAAAACGTGTACATTTTGTTTCCTTTCAACCTCCTCGTGTGCGTCCTTTAACCTATTGACCCAGCATCGTTCGAAACCAAATCCAGTTGCTCAATCAGGTCCGTATATCATGCAGGTTAACGCTGCGACCCACACCTTGCGACCCGCTCGGCGCACTTGATTGGCATAACATGTGGGAACGCGAAGGTTCAATCCCCGGTCTTCCCGGCCGCGTGATCTCGCAAGGTATTCGGGTCGTGACCGCTAACCCTTCGACCTGTGACAGGGAGATTGGCAATTGAAGTTGCTTCGCAACCCGTCGACCGCGAGTTTTGTCGCGGCCGGCGGCCTGTGGACTGAGGGGAACCAGGGACTTCACCCGCACCCCTCTCCCCCCCTAGTACGTCAATAGGCCCGGGATCCGCAACAATAAATTTCACGTGCTTGTTAAAGTGGACATCTCTCTGACCATTCTCAGAGAACCTCCTCAGCATCTACGAGTCTGGCATTTCACTCAGGCCAACTGGCACGGTCTTCAAGCAGCCAGCAATCATCTGGACTGGTCTCCCATCTCGACCGCCCCTGACATCAACTCATCCTGGGAATTCTTCCAAAGTAAATTGCTCTCTCTCATGCACAGATTTATCCCATCTCGTCTTCAGTTGCCATACCCTTCCTCCCGTCCATGGGACACGGAATCTTGTGGTGAGGCTGTTGCCCAGAAACAACTTGCCTTCGTCTCCTGGAAAGCAAATCCAACGGAAGGAAATCTCATTTCCTTTCACAAAGCCCGAAACAAGGGTGTGTCCACCCTCAGGAGAGCCAGGAAACAATATCTCTCTGTTCTCAAGACCGAACTCTCTTATCTGTCTCCCTCTTCCAAATTCTGGTGGTGTCTGGTCAAATCTGTTTCTGGTGTTTGTTCTCCCTCCATCCCCTCCCTTACCTCAAACGGCTACACAGCTGACTCCGCATGTGAAAAAGCTGAATGGCTCAACTCTGTTTGCCTCTAAATCTTGTGTCCCAAACCCATCCCTCTCTGTACCCACCGTACCCAATCGTACCCAGCTGCTCTTGGACTCTGTGTCCTTTCCTCCTGGCAAGGTGGAAAAGTTTCTGTCAACCGTCGACTCTGATTCTGCAACTGGACCTGACGGCATCAGCCAACGGGTCCAAACATCCTGTTCTTCCGCTCTTTCACTCCTTCTCTCTGTTCTCTTCACCCTCTCTTTTGCTCAAGGTCATCTGCCATCTGCTTGGAAATGAGCCAACATCACCACTTTACACAAAAAATGTGCAAAAACAGATCCTTGCAACGACAGACCAATCAGCCTTCTCCCAATTTATCAGCAAAGTCATGGAATCCATCATTGCTTCGGATATGAAATCTTTCCTCTTCTCCAATGGCTTGATCTCTGATCATCAATTTGGTTTCAGACCAGGTCACTCTACTCTGGACATGCTGCTTCTGCTGTCTCAACAATGGATGGAGGTCCTCAATGCCAAACAGGAAATTAGAGCAGTCTCCCTTGACATATCACGTGCCTTCGATACGGACTGGCACACTGCTCTGCTCACCAAACTCTCCTCCTTTGGTATCCACGGAAATCTCCACATATGGCTGGTGGACTTCCTCTCCAGTCGCAGTCAACATGTGGCCCTGAATGGGTTTCTCTCATCTCCTCTTCCTGTTCAGGCTGGAGTTCCCCAAGGCAGTGTTCTGGGCCCTGTGCTTTTTCTGGTATTCATAAATGATCTCTCTGACTCTCGTGAAAATCCTCTCTGTCTCTTTGCTGATGACTCCACTCTCTGCCGCTCCATTCCTCATCCCTCAGATCGGCAGTCTGCCGCCTCCTCACTCTCTGCAGACCTGGAGAAAATCACAGACTGGGCAAACAAGTGGAACATGTCTTTCAATCCTGACTAATCTCACACTCTTACGATGTCTCTCCGAAAAGACCGACTGGACAACCCTCCCCATCCACTTTCTGAATAATCCTCTCCAAGAAGTTCTGTCACTCAAGCTTTTGGGTCTCACGATCTGCCATGATCTTTCCTGGGAAAACCACATTTCTAAGCGGGCCTCCAAGGCCAGTCGCCGACTGGGCATCCTCCGTCGTGCGAAGTCCTTCCTTGGCACACCTGAGCTCCTCACCACATACAAGGCTTTCATCCGCAGCTCAATGGAGTACTGCTCTCCCCTCTGGGCTGGTGCTCCTGCCTCACACCTAGCTGGTCTTCACGCTGTTGAAACCAAAGCGTTCAGAATCATTGGAATCTTCCGCGATGAAGCTATCTCCGAGGGCCTTTCACTTACTCACCACAGGCAGGTTGGTGGACTTTCCGTCTTCTACCGAATCCTCTCCGGCCTTGCTCCCCCAGCTCTCTCTGGGCTCTGTCCCCCAAATATTCCTGCAGGTCGCACAAGATCTGCCTCCAACCCTCTTATGGTTAAACTGCCAAAATAAAGACTCTCTGCTCACCTTCACGCCTTCATTCCTCTTTTCTCCCGGCTCTGGAACAAAAGCCCTCACTCTCTTCAATCCCACTCCTCCCTCCAGGTCTTTAAAACAGCTGTTCACCACCATCTCTTATCTCCCCCCATCCAAAACCTTGATCTTTTCTACCCCCGCTAATTTCACCCCAATTCCACTTTTTTGAAATACCAGCTTCTGTCCTGGAAGTCCTTGGTGTCCTTGTGTTTTATACTTCTCCCTCCCCCCCCCCCCCCCTTCCCACGCCTCCTCCCCCCAAGCCCTCTCCCTTCCACACATCTCCCTGCTCTCAAATGTTGTGTTTGTGTGCTTCCCCTTCTCTCCCTATCTTGTCTGCCGCTCCCTCTTTTTATATATTTTGTTTGTCTGTTTGATTTTCTTTTTTGTGATAAATGTTGGCTCTTTCACGAGCCTCGATTCTGTATACAAAACAAAAAAAAAAACTTTCAATTCTTTAGACTGCCGAGATCCTTTAAACCTTTAAAGACCCTATAAGTCCCATAAGTCCCTTAAGACCACCAAGACCGTGAAAGACCATGAAGACCCAAAAGACCACAAAAGACGTCAAAGACCCTTAAAGCATCATCATCATGCATCTCTGCAATCAAATACCACGGACTCCTGCGACGACCCAGATACATTCATCGAGGCTCCGGTCGTAAGTTTGTTTACTTACAAACAGGTCACTTCATTCTCGTACTCTGGTCGGCTCAGCGCACTCCCACTCATCATCCCAGCGCACCTGGTCACAGCAACGCACACGATCGCACCTCCTGTCTGCAAACCCTGGCCTGATGAACCTGAGTTCATCCTCACCGTACAAAGCAACATCAAGCTCACCCTGTTCAATACCCGGTCCCTCAACAACAAAAGCCCCATCCTGAACAACTACATTCTGGAAAATAAACTGGACTTTCTCTGTCTCACTGAAACCTGGCAACAACCACTGGACTACTTCTCACTCAACCTCACTACACCCAATGGATATTCTAACATCAATAAACCATGCTCGGAGGACCGAGGTGGTGGAATTGCCGTAATTCACCAACAGGACATCAAGACCAGCCTCATCTCCATCTCGTCTGCTCCATCATTTGAACACCTGGCTTTTAAACTCTCTGGTCACACACAGTCAGTCATGGCTGTCGTCTAACGCCCTCCCAAACCACACCCATCATTCCTGTCTGACTTCTCCTACTTTCTGACCCAGCTCTGTTCCCTCTCCCCCTCAATCCTCCTCCTCGGTGATTTCAATATCCACATGGACTCCACTGACTCCACAATAACCACTGACTTCACTGATTTACTCACCTGCTTTAACCTCACTCAACATGTCAACTTTCCTACCCATAACCGTGGTCACATTCTCGACCTTGTCTGCTCTACTGGACTAATTTTGCACCACCTCACCCTCTCTGACCACTTAGCCATCACTATGACCATCAACATCCCCACCCCAGCACAAAGGCATTATCGCACTATCAACTTCCGTAAGCTAAACTCTCTTTCACGTACCTCATTCTCATCCACCCTCTCTGAAAAAATGTCCACTTCTCCCTTCGTTGACCTCCACACCCCTTCTGACCTCACTGACTACTACAACCACACTATCTCCTCCTGCCTTGACCAGCTTGCGCCTATAAAAACCAAAACAGTTTCTTTCACCCATTCTGCTCCCTGGTTTACCCCTGAACTCCGCCTGATGAAAACTCGTGCTCGCCAACTTGAAAGACTCCGCAATAAAACAGGTCTCACAATTCACTCCCAAGCCTACAAGGACCACCTACAACACTACAAAGATACCCTCTCCCGTGCCCGCTCCGCCTACTACTCTCAAATTATCCACTCTGGCTCTGGAACCCAAAAGCACTCTTCTCTACAATAAACAAACTCCTCAGCCCCCTGAACACCACCACCCAGTCATTCACAGTAGACAACTGCATCTCCTTCCTTTCATTCTTCCAACGCAAAATTGACAACATCGACAGCAGCTTAAACACCATCGCACCTGCTCCCCCTCAAACCACCTGCCCCCCCTTATCCTGCCAACCCCTGTCTCAGGTTTCCCCAGTCTCCCCTACTGACCTCTCTGAACTCCTCATAGGAATGAAAACTGCCACCTGCACTCTTGACCCCACCCCCTCCAGCTTTGTCAAGGCCTCCCTTCCTGCTCTCTCTCCACTTATCACTGCAACAATAAACTCCTCCCTGTCTACAGGCATCGTCCCACCATCCCTTAAAATTGCTGCTGTTACCCCCATTCTGAAAAAACCTGGACTCAACCCTGACACCCGAAACAACTTCAGACCCATCTCCAACCTACCCTTTCTGTCAAAAGTTTTGGAACGCGCTGTAGCCACTCAACTCAAACATCACCTCTCTGCCAATAACCTGTATGAAACATTCCAATCCGGATTCCGCTCCAACCACAGTACTGAAACTGCTCTCCTCAAAATCACCAACGACCTTCTCCTCTCCTCTGACGCTGGCAACCTCAACATTCTCATCCTCCTCGACCTCAGCGCCGCCTTTGACACCATCAATCACACCATCCTCCTCACCCGACTTGAAACCACCTTTAACATTACCGGCACTGCCCTCTCTTGGATCAAATCATACCTCTCTGACAGACGCCAGTTCATCTCCATCAATAACTGCAAATCCCCCACTGCTCCCCTCCCCCAAGGTGTCCCCCAAGGTTCAGTTCTTGGCCCCCTCCTCTTCATCCTTTACCTGTCCCCCCTCGGTCACTTAATCCACCGTCATGGTCTCCAATTCCACTGCTTCGCCGATGATATCCAGCTTTTCATCTCCACTAAGTCCATCTCCACCGCCACCCACTCTATCCTGACAAACTGTATCACTGAAATAAAATCCTGGCTTCAAATCAACTTCCTCAAACTTAACTATGATAAATCAGAAATAATCATCATTGGCCCAAAAACGCTCACCAAATCCACCCATAACTTTGCCCTCAACATCGACGGTTTCCCAGTATCCACCTCCCCTCACATCCGGAATCTTGGCATCATCTTTGACCAAACCCTCTCCTTCGACAAATACACTAAACACATCACAAAGACAGCCTTCTTTCACCTGAAAAACATCGCCCGTCTCCGTCCATCCCTCTCCTCCACGGCTGCAGAAACCCTCATCCACGCCTTCATCACCTCCCGTCTGGACTACTGCAACAGCCTCCTCTTTGGTTCACCCTCAATAATCACCAATAAACTCCAATACATTCAGAACTCCGCTGCCCGTCTACTCACCCATTCCCGGACCCGTGACCACATCACCCCCGTCCTTTACAAGCTTCACTGGCTCCCCATCCCCCAGAGAATCCAATACAAAATCCTCCTCTTGACCTACAAAGCCCTCCATAACCTGGCCCCATCCTACCTGACTGACCTCCTCTCCAGACACACTCCCACCCGCAACCTCCGCTCTGCTGGTACCAACCTCCTGACCCCCCCCCCCCCCCATGCGGACCAAATTCAGATCCTGAGGGGACAGGGCCTTCTCCATCGCTGCTCCCACCCTCTGGAACTCACTACCTCACACCATCAGAGACTCCTCCTCACTCACCACATTCAAAACATCACTCAAGACCCACCTGTTCAACACTGCATTCAACATTTAACCCACAGCATATAACCCCTGACTATCTCTTTTCCTTCTCCTTCCATTTGCTTTGATTATTTACCTATTGATTTTTGTCTTTTTGCACTTGTTTTTTGTACTCTGTCAAAGCGCCTTTGGGCTTCTTGAAAAGCGCTATATAAAATAAATGTATTATTATTATTATTATTATTAAAGACCCAAAGGACCCAAAATACCCCCAAAGAACCAAAACACCCTGCAGACCAAGAAAACCCAAAAGACCACAAAGACTCTGAAGACCCAAAATACCTAAAAGACACCAAAGCCCCAAAATGCCAAAAAGACCCTTGAAGACCACGAAGACCACGAAGACCCAAAAGGCCACGAAGACACAAAAGACCATGAAGACCCAAAATACCATGAAGACCCAAAAGAGCACAAAGACCCAAAAGACCACTAACACACAAAATACCCAAAAGATCCCAAATAGTCCAAACACCCAAAATATGCTGAAGACCCTTAAAGACCCCAAAGACCCAAAATACCCTGAAGACTCATCGGCTCATCTGATCATGTGCTTGTCAAAGTGGACATCTCTCTGACCATTCTCAGAGAGCCTCCTCAGCGTCGACGAGTCTGGCATTTCACTCAGGCCAACTGGCACGGTCTTCAAGCAGCCATCAATCATCTGGACTGGTCTCCCATCTCTACCGCCTCTGACATCAACTCATCCTGGGAATTCTTTCAAAGTAAATTGCTCTCTCTCATGCACAGATTTATCCCATCTCGTCTTCAGTTGTCATACCCTTCCTCCCGTCCATGGTACACGGAATCTTGTGGTGAGGCTGTTGCCCTGAAACAACTTGCTTTCGTCTCCTGGAAAGCAAATCCAACGGAAGGAAATCTCATTTCCTTTCACAAAGCCCGAAACAAGTGTGTGTCCACCCTCAGGAGAGCCAGGAAACAATATCTCACCATTCTCAAGACCGAACTCTCTTATCTGTCTCCCTCTTCCAAATCCTGGTGGCGTCTGGTCAAATCTGTTTTTGGTGTTTGTTCCCCCTCCATCCCCACCCTCACCTCAAACGGCTTAACGGCTGACTCCGCACGTGAAAAAGCTGAATGCCTCAACTCTGTGTTTGCCTCTAAATCCTGTGTCCCAAACCCATCCCTCTCTGTACCCACCGTACCCAGTCGTACCCAGCTGCTCCTGGACTCTGTCGTTTCCTCCTGACAAGGTGGAAAAGTTTCTGTCAACCCTCGACTCTGATTCTGCAACTGGTCCTGACGGCATCAGCCCACGGGTCCTAAAATCATGTTCTTCTGCTCTTTCACTCCCTCTTTCTGTTCTCTTCACCCTCTCTTTTGCTCAAGGTCATCTGCCATCTGCTTGGAAATCAGCCAACATCACCGCTTTGCACAAAAAAGGTGCAAAAACAGATCCCAGCAACTACAGACCAATCAGCCTTCTCCCAATTATCAGCAAAGTCATGGAATCCATCATTGCTTCAGATATTAAATCTTTCCTCTTCTCCAATGGCTTGATCTCTGATCATCAATTTGGTTTCAGACCTGGTCACTCTACTCTGGACATGCTGCTTCTGCTTTCTCAACAATGGATGGAGGTCCTCAACGCCAAACAGGAAATTAGAGCTGTCTCCCTTGACATTTCACATGCCTTCGATACGGTCTGGCACCCTGCTCTGCTCACCAAACTCTCCTCCTTTGGTATCCATGGAAATCTCCACGCAGGGCTGGCGGACTTCCTCTCTGGTCGTAGTCAACGTGTGGCCCTGAATGGGTTTCTCTCATCTCCTCTTCCTGTTCAGGCTGGAGTTCCCCAAGGTAGTGTTCTGGGCCCTGTGCTTTTTCTGGTCTTCATCAATGATCTCTCTGACTCTCTTGAAAATCCTCTCTATCTCTTTGCTGACGACTCTACTCTCTGTCGCTCCATTCCTCATCCCTCAGATCGGCAGTCTGCAGCCTCCTCACTCTCTGCAGACCTGGACAAAATCACAGACTGGACAAAGAAGTGGAACATGTCTTTCAATCCTGACAAATCTCACACTCTTACGATGTCTCTCCGAAAGGACCGACTGGACAACCCTCCCATCTACTTTCTCAACAATCCTCTCCAAGAAGTTCTGTCGCTCAAGCTTTTGGGTCTCACTATCTGCCATGATCTTTCTTGGGAAAACCACATTTCCAAGCTGGCCTCCAAAGCCAGTCGCCGACTGGGCATCCTCCGTCGTGCGAAGTCCTTCCTTGGCACACCTGAGCTCCTCACCACATACAAGGCTTTCATCCACAGCTCAATGGAATACTGTTCCCCCCTCTGGGCTGGTGCTCCTGCCTCACACCTTGCTCGGCTTCACGCTGTTGAGGCCAAAGCTTTCAGAATCATTGGAATCTCCTGCGATGTAGTCAACACCGAGGGCCTTTCACTCACTCACCGCAGGCAGGTTGGTGGTCTTTCTGTCTTCTACCGACTCCTCTCCGGCCTTGCTCCCCCAGCTCTCTCTGTGCTCTGTCCCCCCAATATTCCTTCAGGTCGCACAAGATCTGCCTGCAACCCTCTTTTGGTTAAACTGCCAAAGTCTAGGCTCTCTGCTCACCTTCACTCTTTCATCCCCTTTTCTCCCGCCTCTGGAACAAACTCCCCCACTCCCTTCAATCCCACTCCTCCCTCCAGGTCTTTAAAACAGCTGTTCACCACCATCTCTTATCTTCCCCCATCGAAAACCTTGATCTTTTCTACCCCCGGTAATTCACCCCAGAGTCCTTGCAGTGTTCATATGTTTTATTCCTCTCCCACCTCCCCCCAAGTCCTCCTGATGTCCCTGCTCTCAAATGTTGTGTTTGTGTCCTTCCCCCTCTTCCCCCTCTCTTTTGTGTCCTTCCCCCTCTCTCCCCATCTTGTCTGCCGCTCCCCTTGTTTTTTGTGTTTTGTGTGTCGGTTTGTCTTTTTGTGTGATAAATGTTAGCTCTTTCACGAGCCTCGATCTTGTATACAAAAAAAAAAAAAAAAAATGACACATAAGACCCTTTCACCCAAAAGACCCACAATATGCTTAAGATCCTTAAAGACCTGTAAAGACCCAAAATACCACAAAGACACATAGGATCCATAATACCCTTTAAACCCATTAGACTCCAAGACCATTAAGACCCCCAAGACCCTTAAGACAACTTTTCCCTTTAAGACCCTTTCAATGCTTTGGACACCTTTAGATCCCTTCACCCTTCCAACGTTTTATACCCTTTAAACCTTTACACACCTTAAGTACCTTTCGACCCCACAGAAATGAACACCATTTAGACCCCTTAAACACATCAGACCAATTAGACCGCTTGGACCCTTGACCATTTCGAGATTTACACCAGTTGGACCTTTTTTAATTACAAATAAATAATATCACCAATATTACAAATACATTTGTACCAAAATATGTTTGCATTATGATTGGTGTAAATCTACTTTGTATCTATCTACATACATGAACAATTTTTAATCTCTCTACATAATATGCATATATACCTCTTCCTGATGAGCAGCGGCTGAAGTAACCACCCACAAAGTGACCATACACCACCAAGACCAAATGGAACCTCTTAAAAGGAAGAGCTCCTCCAGCCGAATCCACAATAAAAAATACACCTGTTGTAATGCCGATATGGACCACAGGTAGTCTCAAAGTGTAGATTGTCAGGATCATGTCACCTTTGAACTTCAATTTCCCTCAAGCTGTGGTCAAGTGCTGAATCCAATAACATAAACCAATCCCCACTGGTACAAAATCTGTGGCAACGATTGCGTCTGTGGCACACATTTTCCATCTCATAGGATGCAACCTGGGCCTCCAAGTGTGCTGTCTGCACCTGTAGGTTGGCCTGTCAGCATTCCCATTTGAACTGCGAGCTCATGATGTCGGGAACTCGGGCTCAAATCCATATACCATGCCTTCGTCCATCGTTCACTAATGTCCATGTAATTCACATAAGATACGTTACTCACGTCTTTGTCCTTTATCGGATACATGTATAAGCTTCTCCACGAACCTTAGATCACTGTATAAAAAGTAAGACACCACCTCCATGCGCTGCATTCGTTGTACCACATTCAACAAACAGTTCAACCACACTTGTTTGTTTTTTTTTACATCAAATTAAGAAGATGAGGTAATGGTGATTACCTACGTTTGTGGAACTTGTTTGTGGATAAGTTAAATAATGTGAAGTGAAAATCATATAATGATTTTTAAACTGGTACATAATATAATGATTTTAAAATATGTTTAAACCGCAGCCGTGATGCTGACACCCCCCCCCCCCCCCCCCCCCAGAATTTACATGTTTTAAACGTTTCCCAGTGTGTACCCTGGTCAGAATAGGTACACCGTATCCCTGCGTGTCGTAAGAGACGACTAAGAGGGTTGGCGTCAGGAAGGGCATCCGGCCATAAAAACATTGCCTCAAAAAGAGAACCATGACAATCACAAGTACATATGGGCAGGGTGCAGCCCGAAGTGGAGATCGGTTTCTGAGGTTTGGGACATGGAATGTGGGGACAATGACAGGGACATCAGGAGAAGTGGTGGAAGTATTGGTCAGAAGAAGAGTGGACATATGTTGTGTGCAAGAGACGAGATGGAAGGGAAGTGGTGTGAGAATGGTGAAGGGTAGGCAGGGACAGAAATACAAGTTTGTGTGGCAAGGGTGCCCGGAGGGCGTGAATGGTGTTGGTGTCCTGTTTTCTGAGGAGTTTGTAGACAGTGTGGTGAGTGTGACTAGAGTGAGTGATAGGTTGATGATGGTGAAAATGATGATTGGAAAGCTCTTGGTGAACGTCATCTCGGGATATGCTCCGCAGGTTGGTCGAAGCGATGAAGAGAAGGACAAGTTCTGGTGTGCGATAGAGAAGCTGATGGAAAACGTGAAAGATGAGGAAGTTGTTGTGGTGAGAGGAGACCTGAATGGACATGTGGGAAGGAGTATGGATGGTTTTGAGTGAGTTCATGGGGGTTACGGATATGGTGTGAGAAATGGAGAAGGTGAAAGGATTTTGGAGTTTGCTGATGGAGCTGATTTGTTGATTTGTAATACTCAGTTCCAGAAAGAGGACAATAAGCTTGCTACATACACGTCAGGTGGGTCGACGACAACCGTTGACTACCTGATGGTGCGTCGGCGAGATAGGGGGCACCTCCGGGACACAAAGGTGATCCCGGGGGAGGAGGCTGTTTCACAGCACCACTTGGTTGTCTGCGACATAAGGGTGAAAGGTGCGAGGAGAGCTCGGCGGGTGAAGCACCAACCGAGAATGAAGGTGTGGAGGTTGAAAGAGGTGACAGTAAGGGAGGCATTAAAAGAGAGGCTGAGTAGGGTAGAGGATGATGTGGTTGAGCTTGAAAGTGGTTGGATGTCAATGAAAGCTAGTCTGTTGGGAGCCGTTGGTGAGGTATGTGGATGGACAAAAGGACCACCGAGGCACTCGGAAACATGGTGGTGGGATGTTGAGGTTGGAAAGAGGATTGACGAGAAGAGGAAGAAGTTCAAAGAGTGGCAGAAGGCGAAGGGTACGGGAGCAGAAACAGCAGAGCATGAAAGTTATAAGGCAGCCAGGAAGGCTGCAAAGAAAGAGGTAGCAAAGGCGCAGGAGGCATGTAGGAAAATGTTCAGAGAACGCTTGGATTCGGAAGAGGGTCAGAAAGCAGTATTCAGGATTGCAAAGCAGATAGCGAAAGAGAGGTGTGATGTGATGGGGGTGAGTTGCTTTAAGGATGAAGTGGGACAAATCGTTGTCGACCCAGATGGAATTAAAGGAAGATGGAAAAGATATATGGAAATGCTGTTGAATACAGAGAATGAATGGGATGGCAACATAGAGAGTAACCCAGTTTTAGGACCGGCAGAGAAGATAACTGAGAAGGAAGTTGAGGAAGCGATAAAAGCAATGAAGAGTGGAAAAGCGGGAGGGCCGACGGGAGTTGTGGGAGATATGTTGAAGGCAGCAGGAAGTTGGGGTGTGAAGAGAATGACAGAGATCTGTAATCTGGTGGTGAAAGAAGGCCGCATTCCAGTGGATTGGGAACTGAGTACCCTCGTCCCTCTATACAAGGGGAAAGGTGACCCTCTGGAGTGTGGCTCGTACCGAGCGATAAAGTTATTGGAGCATGGAATGAAGGTATTGGAAAGGGTGTTGGAGAGGAGGATAAGGAAGAAAGTGAAGATCGACGAAATGCAGTTTGGATTTATGCCAGGAAGAGGAACGACAGATGCGCTTTTCATTGTGAGGCAGTTGCAGGAGAAGTACATGGATAAGAGGAAGAAGTTGTTTTTTGGGTTTGTTGATCTGGAGAAAGCATTCGATAGGGTTCCACGCAAAGTATTGACATGGGCATTGAGGAAGTTAGGAGTGGAGGAATGGTTGATCAGAGCAGTGATGGCAATGTACAAAAGAGCACGCACAGCTGTAAGGACGAAGGACGGGAACAGTGGTGAGTTTGAGGTGAAGGTGGGAGTGCATCAGGGGTCGGTACTAAGTCCACTACTATTTGTAGCTGTGATGGAGGTGCTGGCTCAGACCGTAAAGGAGGGTTTACCGTGGGAGTTGTTGTATGCAGATGATCTGGTGTTGATTGCGGAAAGTATGGATGGACTGAAGGAAAAGATGAACAAGTGGAAGGAATGTATGGAGACAAAAGGTCTGAAGGTGAATATCGGAAAGACAAAGGTGATGGCAAGTGGTAAAGCATGTGGTGAGGTGGAAAGAACTGGGTAGTGGCCGTGTGCTGTGTGCAGGAAGGGTGTCGGAGTGAACTCCATTCAATGTACAATGTGTGCTGAGTGGGTTCATCAAAAATGTAGTGGTCTGAGAGGGTCATTAACCAGTGTGGCAGCTACATTCAAATGTAAGGTGTGCACAGAGGGAGCTGCAGATGGAGGAAATGTTGAGTTGGATCTTGGAGACGGCGTGAAGCTGGAAGGTGTGAAAACATTTTGCTACTCGGAGACATGCTGAATGGAGAAGGTGATCAGACTCGGCAACGGTTGCTCGAGTGAGATGTGCATGGAAGAAGTTTCGGGAACTGAGTGGCGTGCTGATGAGGAGGAGAGTGTCGCTGAAGCTGAAGGGAAAGGTGTATGCTGCATGTGTGAGAAGTGTTATGATTTATGGGAGCGAGACATGGGTAATGAACGTAGAGCAGCAACGAAGGCTGGAAAGGGTGGAAATGCGAATGGTTCGATGGATGTGCGGAGTATCGTTGAGAGAGAGGAAGACAAATGATGAATTGCGAAAGATGATGGGAATATTGCCTGTGATTGATGCTGTGAAGAGGAACAGGTTGAGATGGTTTGGTCATGTATTGAGGAAGGATGAAAGTGACTGGTTGAGAAGAGTGATGGAAGTTAATGTAGAAGGAAGTAGAGGACAAGGAAGACCGAGAAAGACTTGGCTAAAGATGGTGGAAGAAGAAATGCGGGCAATGGGGTTAACAAGGAGAGATGCAGAAAATAGGGCAAAATGGAGAAGATTGTCATGGGGACCGCAAGGCTAACCCCCGCTCTAGCAGGGAACATGGCCTTAAAATGCATGTTGTTGTTGTTGTTGTTGTTGATTATTATATTTGTGTTCCTCTTGTTTTCTATAACCTATTATTATTAAATTGATATATGTGAGAAAATTAGCTTGGTTCGATTCCTGGTCTGGGCATGTAATTTTCCCACATATATCAATTTAATCCTGTTCATTAATGTAATTGCTTCACTACGTCTCCAAGTCGTGTTTATAATAGAGGACATGGATTTGTCCCCCCCCCCCCCCCCCCATTGGAGGAAGACCCTCTCGTGTTCAGGCCGTTGGTGCTCCTATGATTGGCAGCGAGTGCCCCGGAAGCATTGACAGAAAGAGTGGCAATCATATGTGTGGGATAATTGCATGCTCAATCAGAGTCGCCCAGATAGCTCAGATGGCAGAGCACTGGTACGGTTTTCCAGAGGACCTGGGTTTGATTCCTGGTCTGGACATGTAGTTTTCCCACATATATCAATTTAATTATTTAATCCTCTTCATTAACCTATTATTATTATTTGTGTGCAACCTGTGGCTGCTGGTTGCATCGTTTCTGTGGGTGCGATTGCTGCTAATGCAATGCGTCTCTGTCACCAGGCAGCTGGTACTCATTTTGCCGACCTCAGAAGGATGACAGGCTGAGTCAACCCACCTGGTGTTCATACAACGGCGAGACAGGTGGTTTAACTCAGGACCCTAAGATCTCAAGCCAGCTACCTTAACCATTAAGCCAACACCTGGCTTATATTACCTATCATTGTTATGAACATCTTTGTGGTTATGTTAATGTTGATTGGCTGACCCCTTTGGCATGAGCAGTCATGTGAGTGACATGATCTGGATGGAAAAAGGAAGAATTTTCCACTGACTGAGAGAGGCTTTGAAAGAGAAGTTAGTTCTGGGTGTCGAACCTCGACTGGGACTCGCAGGACATGTTTTTAACTATGTTAATATTGTCGCGTTCCCGGGGTGAACACCCCTGGTGACGGATTAGCCAAGCAAGCTTTACACTCCGAGGCGTTCAATTCAACTATTGCGGAGTTAATACGAGCGGGGGATGAGGCAGCGAAGGGTAACGAAGCTCTTACCTTCACGGACCCCACTGGACGTCTTCGAACCTGGATACTCAACTCAAACCCCACACGGAATTATAATGCAAAAATACCGGCTTTATTGAAAGAAATGCCGGTAACAAAAGAATGCACGATAAAACTAATATCGTAAATGGAGCGCCCCCATACAGACTCGAAAACAACACAAGGGGATGATAAAAGAACGAAAGTAAAAATTTAGTGTACTCAGCTTCGAGCGGCTCTTAAACCACATCGGGAATCGTCACAGCCCTCGTGTCCTTGCGCGGGAAAACACGCCTTCATGCGCAGTTCGTGCGCGGGAAAACAGGCCTTAGCGTGCCGTTCGTTCACTCCAGCCGTACTCGTCCTCGCCACCTGCTTCACACAGCACCGACGTCTCTCCGGTTCACCCGGGACAGCCCTCAGACATCACGAAGCTACGGGCCCAAGCGCACCAGAGTCCACGAGCAGCGAGCTCACCTCCTCACGATCGTAGAAACCCAAAGCCAGGGATACAAGCGTTACGCCTCGGTCCCCCGTCGTTGAAGTGATGCGAGTTGACAAAGTGGAAGACGTAAGGCGGCCATCTTGGATTTTGACGTGGCGACCCAATTTTCAATAGAGTTTGTGTTGGCTTAGCGGTTAGGGTGCCGGCTTGGGATCCTAGGATCCTGAGTTTGAATCCCGGTTGATCGCTGAATTAACACCAGGGGGGTTGACTCAGCCTGTCATCCTTCCGAGGTCGGCAAATTGAGTACCAGCTTGCTGGGATGAATGATCCCGGTGTGTACCCCGGTTTAGAATAGGTACACCGTATCCTTACTCATCGTAAGAGGTGACTCAGGGTTGGCGTCAGGAAGAGCATCTGGCCATAAAAAACTGCATCAAAAAGGGAACCATGAGGTCATGGGGCCTGCAAGGCTAACCCCCGCTTTAGCGGGGGAAAATGGCCTCAAAACGTTCGTTCATTCATTTCGTTTATTTTTCAAGATATTCCACTCACAAGGTTCCGACATACATGGCGGTGGCCATCTTGGATTTTGACGTGGCGACCCAATTTTCAATAGCGTTCTTCCTTATGCCGAGATACACCCACACACCAGATTAGAAGTTGGTACTTCGCTTATTTTTCAAGATATTCCGCTCACAAGGTTCAGACAAACATGGCGGTGGCCATATTGGATTTTGAGGTGGCGACCCAATTTTCAAAAGGGTTCTTCCTTATGCCTAGATACACCCACACACCAAATTCGAATGCGGTCCTTCGCTTACGCACGCATGCACGCACGTACGCACTCACGCCCGCACGGACGGACGGGAAAACCATAGTCCCCTTTCGCTCCGCGGTGCGACGGGGGACAATAAAATTCCGACTTCAATGTCCCTGGCGCAAAAGAAGAGTAAATGTCCACTTCTGCTCGCCACCAAAAGCCAAGAGGACAAAAGTCTTTTATTCTCAAGGCTCTGACGTCATCCGATGATACCCATGCGTGCCCCTATCAGCGAGTCCCTCTCATCGCTCGACGACACCGGACCAATCACTGCTCTTAGGGGTATGGCCTCACGGACCTGCCTGCTTGATGTTGTAATGTGGCAGGTGGCGGCGCCAGCGGTATTGTTCAATGTCTTGTTCTGGTTGCTTTTATTTAATGTTTATTTTCGGTGTGGAGTGCATGGTGGGTGCAGTGTGTGTCATAAGGAACAAGGGGAAAGGTACAGAGGCGATTACATACAGGGGATTAATTATCCTTATTCCCTAACAAATTAACATAACCCCACTCCTCGTCATAGGGACAAAGATACACTCTTACACGACATCCGGACTAAACGGATCCCTACTTATGGTCAGCCATGGGGGGTTCTTCTTCTTCATGACAGTCGGAGCACACTACCTATACAATTCTACCTGGAGTAATGTATTGCATTGCCTACCCCCCACAAATGTAACAATATTTTCGAAGGATAGATGGAATAAAATATTGTTAATATTTTAGACCGTTTGATTTAGCTCTTTTGATGTGACAGAGCAGTCTGTCATTGCCCAATGTCCGATTCTGCTCAATGCAGCTTCTCTAGATAAGCCAAAGTAAAATAAAATAAACTTCTGGAACATTCTTATAGTTACCTGAAAGTTTATCCTGCTTTGTAAACCTCACAATAAGGTGCCTTCAGTTTAATGTCACCCTGCTGGATGCCTTTGTTGATATCGACAGGCTGCTGATATCATTCTGGGAGCAGCCTTGGGACAGGTTGTACCGACCGAGGGCTGAACCAATGAGAGGCAACACTATGATTGTCCATTCAGTGGGGGTTCCAAGGTTGGACTTTCTGTTACTTTGGAGAAGTTTATATTGAGGGTTAAGGAGTTGAAACCCAACTGGCAGGAAGCCTGTGCTTGTAGAAACCCAAGACTGTGTTCGTGCAGCTACTGCAGTGAATCGCTCATCGAGGTGCATATAAACGCAGCAGGTGTGGTTTGGCATTTTTGTTTGGATTGAGTTTGCACTTTCGCTTGGGCTTGTTGTAGTAAAGGCTTGAAAAAAAATGGGGCTCCAAGTGAACTTCCACTCCAGAATCTCCACTAAAACTGATTTGTGATTAATATGGCCTTCGCTCATCCATGGTAGTTGTGGTGCCACAAAAACGGCGCCCGTAACGAGGCCCCAGTGAAGAGGTGCGCTTTGTCCTTTTTATTTATTATCTCTACAAGTATTATCTCTACAAGACTCTTGCATAATGGAGTTGTTGGACATCTGCCATGCAGGACAAGACTATTATAAGAGACATTGGTGTACTTTGTTGCTCCGACATGAACACATCCGATTGTAAATGGCTCGTGTTTCACCACCTACACTTGGGGCAGCCAGGGCACACAGCATTCTGCCATTTTGGTGTTGGCCTTGTTTGCGAACCCTTTTAACATCTTTGTGAAGATGGCAACCGCTGCTCGCTCCCTTCACTCTGTGAATCTCCTCCCAATCCATGATCCTCATTTTTCATTCGTGTGATTCACTTCATTAAGATTTTACTGTTTATTCTAAGAGTTCAGGAAGTTGGGATATTTTAATTCTGCTTCTCTCTTCATTTCATTGCTTCATTCAAATTTGCTCGTTGCTGTATTCGTTCTGCTTTTGGATCTTTTTTATTGCTCGTCATACATTGTGGTCTCGTATTAATCAATCATTAATCCTCCCCGTATAGGATAGGGGAATGCTTATTGCTGTTGTAGGGTTTGTTTCTACAATTGGCACCTCAATTTTTAATGGTAACATACTTATTAGACCCACAGGAGTACGAAACCACCACTGAGAAATTATTTTATTTTTATTTTTTATGGCGTAGCGCATAGGGCAAAGCCATCTAGAACAGTGTTTGTCCATCTGTATGTATGTATGTATGTATGTATGTCCCCTCAAACGTATACCAATGAGAGCTGAGGATCTGGTCACATGACAGGGTGATGTGATTATGTCTGATGTCATGTGTATGGCGGCTGACTCTCCACACACCGCCATTTTGATTTATATGCCGTTCACGCCAAACATCTGCTATAATCAGAGAGATGTGTGTGTGTGTGTGTGTGTGTGTGTGTGTGTGTGTGTGTGTGTGTGTGTGTGTGTGTGTGTGTGTGTGTGTGTGTGTGTGTGTGTGTGTGTGTGTGTGTGTCTGTCTGTTGCCATTTTTCTCAGAGATGGCTGAACGGATCTTCATCAAACTTTCAGAGGTTTATCAGTGAGTGCCTGGGAGTGTTATAGGCAAAAATATATATATATAGAAAAAAAATGTTTGAAAAAAACCCCAGTTTTTTTTTCAAAAAAAATTGCTGGATAGTGCCTAAGCCTTTTTAAATTAATGACAGTTATATACAAGTACACATTCACATAAATAAATACAAAACAATCACCAGACATTTGAATACAAATAAATCAAACAATTCCGGAAGTGTACGAAGTTGGTAGTACGGCTTCTTCTTCTTCCTGATCTGCATCACACTTAACTCAGAAACGTGATGAATGCCACATTCACCCCATTCACCCCATTCACCCACCAGCATATATATGAACCCGCTTCCTCTCCTGCCTCCCCCCTTCCCCCCTCTCTCCCCTTTCCCCTGTCTCCCCTTACCCCCCTCCTCCCCTCCCCCCTTCCCTTCCCCCTCTGCCCCCCTCACCCCCTTCCCCCCTCCGCCCCACTCCCACCCCCCCCCCCCCCCCCCGCCCAGCAACGCCGGGTACTTCTGCTAGTATCATATATCACAATCGCCATGCTCGACCTTTAAGCCTAAGTCACACATAGGCGGCTTTGTCGGCGACTACTGGCGACTGGAAAAATCGCCACCACCCGCCGACAATCGTAATGAAACCGTAATGGACGGTCTTCTGTAGTCGTGGTTATCCTCCCCAGGTCGGCTGCAGTCGGCAAGAGCCGCAAAGGGGCCAAATATTTTTTTTAATGTTAAAACGGCGCGCTCAGTCATCCTCAAAAAAGATCCGCCATGCTGTCGTGATGGAACCGCCATGCTGTCGTCGGTATCCGTAATAATACCGTAAAGCAGCCGCAACCCAGTCGCTCATAGTCTTCCGCAATCGCCCCACCAGCTAGCACGGCAGAGATACGAATGCCATTCGGCCTTCCTGCGGCATCTTCCCGACTACGGGCCGACACTGTTGCGGCTGCGTATCGACTGCAGAAGAACTGCCACGTCTCCCTGCGGCTATGGGAGACTGACGACGACAGCAGTAGGACTAGTGGCGGCCGAGTTACGGCCATTGGCGACAGAGATACGACTGCCTGGCGACTGCATTACGACATACCACGATTCCATGGCAAGACAGGATGGTGTGAGGGTCTCCGTGGAGTGAGGTCCTGTGGTGCCGACAAGGATATGCTTTATTGTTTGGACTTGGGACTTTTGGGAACTTTATTTTTGGGACTTTGGTCCTTTGGAAACTTTATTTATGGGACTTGGGACCAGTGGAAATAATTTGTTGGACTTTATTTCCATTCTCTCTCCCTGCAGAAAAGTTTGATTATTACATTACAATGATACATCTTTATTAACTTTCTTATTGTACATCAAACATCTTTATGCTCATGTCATACATCATTGAAATGAATAAAGTGAAATGTAAAATAGAGAAATAAAGATTAAAAAGCTGTGTGAATCGTCTCCAATCGCCGGCGGTCTTATTGCAGTCTTGCGGACGTCGGAGTAAACCGCCACCCGGCCCCAATGCAGTCGCCGCGATCCGCCATCGGTCGTAATCTAGCCGCCAGACTGTCGCCACGCTGCCGCCGTGCATCCGCAATGCAGTCGTCGTCGATCTTCAACAGTCGCCATCCACTCGGGGCGTCGTCGCAATGCAGTCGCAATGTGGCCGCCTGCAGTCGCCATACTGCTGCCTGACCATATTTGACTGCCCGAAATCGCCAGTAGTCGCCGAAAAATCTTGATCGCCGGCAGTCGCAAGTAGTCGCCAAAATATCCGCCTATGTGTGACTTAGGCTTTACGTTTTTCATTCAGTGTGAAACACAAACAAACCGATTGTGAAATGATCATGAAATATCGAAAGCATAGACATTACGTCTCTTCAACAAAACAGTACGTACGCAACCCTTGTGGGTATAATCTAGATTACAGTAGATCTTCCCTCAGTTCTGTAAGTAAAACATAACTCACGGATGTCTGGATTCCTCCAAATTCCTTTGTTTAATGTTATAAACAGCATTAGCGACTGTTTAAAAATCTAATCATGTGTGTTTGTGGTTTATAATATTACAAGCCCGGCTTCGCCGCTGTTAGACTTTCGCTCTTGTTTCCTTGTGCACTCTCAACATTTAAATTTCCAAACTGTATCAATTTCTGAGCTGGATCTCGGAGCTGGCAGGGACTTTTGGAATGAAATTTCGCATCAACAATGCGAACAAAAAGTATGCGGGGTTAACATAACGTTTTTGATCTTGACATATTTCAGGTCATGACCCAATTATGGACATTTTAACATTTACACCACAACTCGGCTAAGGTTTGTTCAATCGGAACTAAATTGCCCTCTAGATATCCTAGAATAAGATGCATTTACAGTACGCTTCATTTACATCATACACCTCTGGGTTAAAGGTCAACGTCAAATAGCGGTCTGAAAAAAGAAAACCCCGTTTTTTGTCATCACTCAATTTTTCCAATATGGAATCTCAAAGACTGCTTCGCCTTCCAAGATGTTCTTGCATCATAATAGTGTACGTGTACTGAAGTTGCGCACCTGATATTTGATTTGTGTCTTTAACCTACTTTTTCGGATTGTGGCCTAATTAACAAAAAACACCTTTTTGATTATAACTTGAATAATTTTCCTCCAATTTTCATGATGTTGCGTTTTATAGTTAGACTAGTGAGGTACCCATGCTATGCTATACACGGGTGGGGAACCCAAAAGCAAACAAACAATGCGGAAACGGCGAATGGGAAACAATGAACAAATAAATTCCACATTATTGTGCCACCTTCAGTCGCATGTCAGACATAGACAGCAGGTTCGTGAAGGACTGGCACAAAAAAACGTACCAGTCTGAATGGTTCTATCCCCAGTCAATGGCGAATCTGCATATGGCGAATCCGCGAATATCACGGTTAGAAAGTAGAAACCCTCACGTCATTTCCTCGTTCATATTTAAACTCAATATCTCTATTTTCATTCCAAACAGCATCATTCCAATCATACATCGATACTATAACAAAATACCGTGTTAAATGACGATTGTATTGAGATATTATCAAACCAGCTCATTGTCGTCATGTGTTCACTTCTGGATTCGGGGCAGCTCAGTATCGAGCCAATTTCAAAATCATCATTTTATTGAGGAATTTATGAAACCTACCCACCTTACAGCATCCGCTGGACCCCAAAATGTTTCACAGAAGGTTTGGCGGGGCTAGCCCCAAAACTGATGGAGTCGTTTTGGGATAGACAGACGGACGGACAGACACTCCTGTTTTTTAATACAGATTGTAGATGGGGACACATTTTTTTTAATCTACACTTTATCCATAAATGTTGAAGGTCAAGGTCATATGGTGCCCCCCCCCCCCCCAAAAATGGCTATGATTGGATCGCAGGCCAAGAGTAAGTAGCGGACGATCACCAAGGGTAAGCCTCCTCCGGTTGGGATCGGTCCGATCGGTCGGTTAACACCTGGTCCGTTCCAAGGATAACACAACCACTGCCTCCCTTCCAGACAAACACAATGGAAGCATTCCTACATTGCATTTCACCGAGACAACTAATGACATGAACCATTCAATTGGACCACAGTTTCAAACGATGAGGATCATCAACTTGGAACTGCTTTTGGATAAAAGCAGCTTTCTTACAAATGGAGTCAGAGGAGCAGAAAGAGAGGATGTAAGGGATATTGTTTACCCCGGGTAGCGTCTTCATGTTGTGCAGAGCATTCTGAGCATCCAGTGCAGCTTTTCTGGTGTAGAAAGTAACAAAACAGCAGCCTGTGGTGAGCAACACGCATCCAGAATTGACATGATGTCAGCAAAATATACCCCACAGCAAGCTCACAGATAGAGGATAATTATTTTGTCGGCAGGGCTGATTTAGCGCCAAGCGAGTGACTTATTCAACAATTATTAAGACTCGTGTACACATCACTCAAAAAATAGGGCGATACCCTGGGCATTCACCTGTAGAATAAAGCAGTATACTGCACCGACTAAAGACACGGTGTTTTAAACCAATTTCAATCGTTGCTAGAAGACAGGGCAGCATGGAGAAATCATACTAACATAATCATAAGACTTTAAACAAACAAACTAAAAAATACCTATTTTGGGGGGCAACCTCCCCACCCCCACCATAGACCCCCTTAGATAATGATTTCTCTAATGATGTGAACAAACATTGGTGCATCATGGGTGATGAAGGTTGTGGTCAAGTTTCATTGAATATGTGTGTGTAGTTTCAGAGGAAAAGCAAATTCCTATTTTGGGGGAGGGGGGGGGGCAACCCCCTCCATTAGCCACCTTAGACCCGAATTTTTTTTAATGCCGTGAACAAACGTCGGCACATCATGGGTGATGAATTGAAAGCTATTGACAAGTTTCATCGGAATTGTGTGTGTAGTTTCTGATAAGAAAGCAAATACCTATTTTGGGGGGGGGGGGGGAGGGTGGGGGTGGGGGAAACCCCTCACCCCCACCTCCCTCCCATAGACCCCCGTAGGGCCCGATTTATGGAGTGCCGTAAACAAACTTTGGTACTTCCTGGATGATGAAGGTTGTGGTCACGTTTCATCGGAATTGTGTGTGTGTAGTTTCTGAGAAGAAAGCAAATACCCATTTTGGGGGGCAACCGCTCACCCCCCACCTCCCTCCCATAGAACCCCCATTGTGCCCGATTTTTGGAATACCGTAAACAAACTTTGGTACATCACGGATAATGAAGGTTGTGGTCATGTTTCATCAAAATTGTGTGTGTAGTTTCTGAGAAGAAAGCAAATACCCATTTTGGGGGGCAACCGCTCATCCCCACCTCCCTCCCATAGAACCCCATAGGGCCCGATTTTTGGAATACCGTAAACAAACTTTAGTACATCACGGATAATGAAGGTTGTGGTCATGTTTCATCAAAATTGTGTGTGTAGTTTCTGAGAAGAAAGCAAATACCTATTTTGGGGGGCAACCCCTCACCCCGTACAACCCTCTAGGGCCAGATTTTTAGAATGCCATAAACAAACGTTGGTACAACATAGGTCATGAAGGTTGTGGTAAAGTTTCATTGACATAGGAATTTGCTTTTCTCTCTGAAATACACAAACTATTTTTTGAGGGGGTGGGGGGGATAAAACCTGTATCCACCTTGACCCCCCCCCCCCATTAGACCCTCTTAGACCGCGATTTTGTTTTAATGCCGCGAACAAACATCGGCACATCATGGGTGATGAATTGAAAGCTATTGGCAAGTTTCATCGGAATTGTATGTGTAGTTTCTGAGAAGAAAGCAAATACCTATTTTGGGGGCAACCCCTCACCCCCACCTCCTCCCGTAGAACCCCCATCGGGCCCCGATTTTTGGAATGTCATAAACAAACTTTGGTACAACACAGGTGATGAAGGTTGTGTTGAAGTTCATCGACATAGGAATTAGCCTTTCCCTCTGAAAATACACAAGCTATATTATTGTTTATTTTTTTTTTGGGGGGGGGGGGGGAGGGGGTCAAACCTGGATCCACCTTGACCCCCCAGTAAACCCTTCTTAGACCCTGATTTTTTTCATGCCGTGAACAAACTTGAGCTGCAGCATACCAAATATCATTTGTGCCAAGTTTGGTCACAATCCCATTTGCAGTTTCAGAGAAGTTGCAAGTGTTTACGGACTGACAGACGGACGACACCCATCGCAAAAGCTCCCCGGAATTACGTTCCAGGTGAGCTAAAGAAAAGAAAGACACAACAACCGAATGGTCAACACTGATGTACAAACAGACATTTATAAATGTAGACTCATCACTCAAGAAAAAGAATTTGTAATGTGTTTTTTTTTTTTTTTTTTTTTTTTTAAATACAAGATCGAGGCTCGTGAAAGAGCTAACATTAATCACACAAAAAGTCAAACCGACACACAAACACAAAAAACAAGGGGAGCGGCAGACAAGATGGAGAGAGGGGGATGGACACAAACACAACATTTGAGAGCAGGGACATCGGGAGGACTTGGGGGGAGGTGGGAGAGGTATAGGTATGATGTTCAGGGTGTCCGTGATAATTTGCCTACTCTTCGCAATAAACAATAAAAGTTCACATACGTCGAAGCGATCCTGCCAGCCCCAGCGAAGAGAAAACCAACGGAGAGAAAACCAACGGAGGGGAAGGAAACGAATCCCTGGAGATCAGGACTTCCAGCTGCAAATTGTAGCCAAATCGGCTGCGCCATTATGTTCCATCGTTTTTACACATATCAACTACACGTTAATATTAGCCGTGGCACAGTGCGAGGAACATTATAACATGTCATTTGCGCCTGCAAGCAACATTACGTTGTGCATTTGCATTATTCTTCAAGTGCACGGTGCAATTTTTGGCGCAGAATCAAAGCTTGGTGCGAGTTGGTGGTAAAATAAAACAAGACTGAAGGGATGAAGAAGTACGCTCCCCTTATTATATGTTTTTATGTGTCTGTTTGGATTCTTTTGTGTGACTGTTAGCTCTTTCACGAGCCTCGATCTTGTATATAAAAAAATGAAATAAATAAATAAATAACACAAAGAAACTAAAACTAGCTTGCAAAAAAGCAAACTTGAGCAAAAAAAAGCAAAAAAAAAAAAAAAGCAAAAAAAAAAAAAACGCAAAAAAAAAAAAGCAAAAAAAACCCCCCAAAAAAGCAAAAAAAAAAAAAGCAAAAAAAACCCCCAAAAAAGCAAAAAAAAAAAAGCAAAAAAAAAAGCAAATAAAAACCCCCCAAAAAAGCCAAAAAAAAAGCAAACCCCCCCCCCCAAAAAGCAAAAAAAAAAAAGGCAAACCCCCCCCCCCCCCAAAAGCAAAACAAAAAAAGCAAAAAAAAAAAAAGCAGAAGGAACTTGAGATATGGGTAGGTAAAGCCAATAAGACGGTCCACTCGCCTCCACAGGGCATTACCACGAACCACCGTTCAAACGGGACGGTGTGCAATGGTCAACGTGGATTTCAAAATATTTGTAGCATTTCAAGATTTCAAAAATAATTTAACAACATGTCGGTCTCCATGGAAACAATGTTACCGTGGTACTGAACAAATGCTATCTGGGCCATCACTTTCTGTTTCACTCGATCCTCGTGTGACAACTTCCCCAAACAAACAAATTGATTGTGTTATCAGCAGCTACAGAGTACAAGGAAGAGGGAAAGGAAGAGAAAACAAGTACAAAAAGTTTTAATTAAAACAAAAGCCGCGTCGATGTTACACAATGCCTAGATGCAGCTGTGCCTATAACGTCGATGTTGTAGGCACAGGACATTCCTATTGATTCGATTACTTGATGTTATTTTTGTGCAAAGTGAAAATATATCTCGGCAATTTCGCGTGTGTGGCGACGAATTTTTAATATATCTCGGCATTTTCCCGTCTGTTATTTCAGGCGGTGTATGACTGACCATGCCGCGATTTAAAAAATATATATCTCGGCAATTTCCCATATGTGGCGACACGTGAACGAAGCTATCTCCTCTCTCCACATTATTGTGACGACGTATAAATTAAATATTTCATCGTGACGATTGTCATCAAATGGACGAATTTTTAATATATCTCGGCATTTTCCCGTCTGTTATTTCGGGCGGTGTATGTAGGAAGTCTAGTCTAGTAGGAAGACTAGGTCCCCCTGCACCCCCCGGAGATATACTTCTAATCAGTGTTTCTAGATTGGAAAAAATGTGTAGAAAATGACTAGCTATGGCCCCAAGCTGAAAAAATGTCCCACATACCATTTTTATGCAAATTACTGCTGCCATTATCAAAAAAACGATTTTTGACATATCTCAGCCAATATTGCAGATAATTGAAAAATGAAGGTGTCTAGACCCATGTTTTGAAGGGCATAGATCATGATAGAACTATTCATAACATGATTACATGTGTCTATGGTATACTAGTATGCATATTAATGCTGTAATTACAAAATAATCAGTTTTACAAATGATAAGGATACGTTAATACTGCAGATAACTTAACATGGTACATAAGGGGTCTAAACCCAGGTATTTTCAAGGTTAAATGTCAACAAGATGCTCCTGAGTCTTGCATAGGGGCGGGACATTGGGTTGGTCTTCACAGAGTGGAGGAGCATGAAGACAAGATGGCAGTGGGTAATGAAACGACATCCAGAAGGCAGCTGTCTTCCCCAGGTGGCCCTTGCGCACCTTTTCCTCAAAGGCATGGTACTTTTTGATGAGGAGTAGAGTTGAGGGGTCTTTGAGGGCTTCATCGAGGTGCTCTCGGTTGCAAGACTGGGTCATTCTGAGAAGCACAGCAGGGTCAGAGATCATGATGTTCTCCTCCTCAGTGAATCTCTCCATCAACAGCCTCTCCATTGCCTCACACACTGTTTTGAGGCAAAAGAGGGACTTTGCGTAGGCCTTTCCACTGAGAACACCTTTGAGAGATCCACTTGTTACTAGTTGTGCCTCAAAGAGAATCTCTGCATATCCAGAACCACGCATCTTGTGTCCAGTGAGCATCCCGATGTAGTTCATGGATGTGTGGAAGGGTCCAATCGTTACTACATGACTAGCAAATTCATTTGGCCAGCGCCAGATGATGGGAAGGGCTTTCATGCAGACACCCAGATCAAATGTATTCAGGACCCATCTCTGACCCACCTCAGCAGTTGCTGCCTCGGAACGCTTCAGTAGCTCACGAACAACTGCGTTGTCTGTGATCGGTTGGTGGATAGGCGTGCAGTAGTCGACTGTTGATTTGCTGGGTGGGGGAGAACCAGTTGCAGAGGTGAAACCCCCTAGCCCAGGCACAGGCTGCAGGCCACAGCTTCCGATGTATCTGATGAAGAGCCAGATGTAGTACTCTTGCATCGTAGTGGCATAGACTGTGTCATTCTCTGCTGGCGGTGTGAATGATGAGCCTTCAGGGAACTTCGGGCCAACGCGAGTAAAGTGCAAGGGTGGGAGAGTTTTTGGTGTGTCGACCTTCAGGCTACGCTGTTGTGACCTATTGATGGTAGGTAGCATTCGGTCCTTGCTGCTCTCGAACCCGGGCTTGACCTCCTGCACCATGATTCCTCCAGCACTGTTTACAATGTTGCTGCCGTGCACACTGGTAGTGGTTTTATTCAAGTTGTCCCACTCACAGTGGAATACAAGGTTGCCCTCTCCTGTCACAATTTGTGGTGTACGATAAGTTGAGACTTCATCCAGGACCTTGGCGAGAGCAGTTTCCAACTCCAAGGCGAAATCGTAGCTCTCAGAGTGTCCAAGCCTGTGTAGTATTGTGGTGAGCTGTTTGCTTCGGAACAGGTGCCTTACAGTCACACAGAGGAGAATGTGCTTTGGTAACTTCCATTTTCCATCTGACACTGCACGGCACAGATCTTGTCCAATGGAGAAGACCAGACGCTTCACCTTTTCTGTCTCGATGCCCTCCTTGCCAGTCATTAGCACGCTGAGAAAGCGGACAAGGTCTGGAGGTAGGATGTCTTCAGGATTGAGCTCCATGTCTTCAGCTGTTGGTGGCCATGGTTGGTCTTTACACTCTCTGAAAGCCTGTAGAATACCCTGGCGAAGTTGGAGGGCAACATTTTGGTTCTTGTTTGTGCTTCCGAGTGTGAATGCTCGTGCGAGAGCATTGGAAACTGTTATGTTTGAGCTGTGCACAAGCCAGAAAGAAATGACATCACATTTGTCATGATCAACCTTCGTGAAGTGGATATGCTCCTTGATTGGGTCATTCTGTAGGCGTTTCAGTAGTTTCTCTGACCGATAATTTGAGTTCTCATATCCATTCAGTTTCAGTTCCTCGACATAGAGCAAGCGCAAGGAAGAAAGCTGTAGAACTTTATTCTGCTGGATGACCTGGGTTTGAATGTGTTCCAGTACTGAGTTGAATGCCTTTTCATGGGCGGCTGACATGCAAGCCTGCTCCTTTGGTGCTTCGGCTCTGTGAATCGCACGCTCATAGTTGTAGAATGCTGTGCGGAAAGCTTTAAAACATGACGGATGGTGTTTGGCCTCACATGCAAAGAGGTCTTTGTTTTTCACCTTTCGATGGAGTCGATAGAGACCCATTTTCTCAGCCCGTGTTTCGATTTGCTCCCATGCATTTTCTTTGTTTTTAAAGGATGGGAAGGTTGTAGGCCTCTCAGTATTGCGATGAGCATCTTTGGTCTCAACTTTCTCACAAAATATACACTCTGGCGGGAAGATGGGTTCAGCAGAACCTCCTGGTTTACGAGGAGAGTGATGCCATGATGAGGTTGATGGCCCTGGTTCTGTATCATCTCCCAGACGATGAAAGTGGCGGACAAAGTGCTTATAACACTTGCTGTGATATCCTACTCTTTCTAGGTCATCAGGAAGAGTTGCCGGGATCTGATCACATACTGATTGCATACGACATGGGGAGTCATGCGGTTGGTTGAGACGTCTATCCCGGATCTTTTGAAGCAGTTGCAGTTTTTCTGAAGCAGATCCTTTAATTTTACGGAGGGGCGTGAAATCCCCATGATCAGACATGGATGGTACATGAAGGATGCATGTAGGAGGAGAGCTTTGGGCTGCAGGTTCTACACTCCGTTTTCTTTTGGGCATGCTTGCTGTCGATGTCTACCATCACTGTTAAATGACAAATAAGAAATCACGAATGATGTTAAAAGTGCCTGTGAAAGGAGGCTCTGAGTTTTCAGTGAGGTAACAGAGGTTCTGAGTCATGTTCTACACTAGGGTACTTTTTAGCTGACTAAACCATGTTTAGTGGCATCAAAAGTGCTAATAGCTAAAACATCTAAATTCTTCCACACTAACGTTAGCTATCTAGGCCAATGAAACATTGTGCTAAGTTACTGTAGCTAGCTCAGCTGTCGTGCCTCTTTCTGGTTCAATTCATATACAGAAGTCAACAGATATGTCTCATGTTTGGCATTAACAAAAGTTTAAGTTACACCGACATTAGGAACATACTGTACATAGATGAGGCTAGCTTTAACGTTAGCTAACATGGTGCTAGCTGGCTCAGCTGTTATTCTGCCTGTTTATGATTTCATGCAGAAACTGAAGTCAAGAGTGTGAGTAACATTATAGTTAGCATCTTACCTGGCTAGATTGGAGGATGAATACCAAGAACAACACACAGATGGAATGGAAGACTGAACTTTCAACTGAGGTATTCAATAACATCAACGTTACCAATTGATACGAGCGCGCGACATTACCAATTGATACGAGCGCGCGAGCGCGCATGTTACATGGATGGAAATGTAAAATGGCAGCTATAGCAGCACTAATTTGGATCTCTAGTCTGTCATTTCTGCACTGTGATTGGATAACATAAAAAAATATGTTTGGGAGTTAACAGCAGGAGTTGGTAGATTTTACGTGGGCTGGGTGAGAAACCTTTAAATAAGCAAGTGAAAATCTCTCGCAATACAAAGTCAATGGTGGGAAGAAAAGTTGAGTGGTACCAATGTTACTGCCAATGTCCCGCCCCTATGCAAGACTCAGGAGCATCTTGTTGACATTTAACCTTGAAAATACCTGGGTTTAGACCCCTTATGTACCATGTTAAGTTATCTGCAGTATTAACGTATCCTTATCATTTGTAAAACTGATTATTTTGTAATTACAGCATTAATATGCATACTAGTATACCATAGACACATGTAATCATGTTATGAATAGTTCTATCATGATCTATGCCCTTCAAAACATGGGTCTAGACACCTTCATTTTTCAATTATCTGCAATATTGGCTGAGATATGTCAAAAATCGTTTTTTTGATAATGGCAGCAGTAATTTGCATAAAAATGGTATGTGGGACATTTTTTCAGCTTGGGGCCATAGCTAGTCATTTTCTACACATTTTTTCCAATCTAGAAACACTGATTAGAAGTATATCTCCGGGGGGTGCAGGGGGACCTAGTCTTCCTACTAGACTAATGACTGACCATGCCGAGATTTAAACAAAATATATATATCTCGGCATTTTCCCGTCTCTTATTTCGGGCGGTGTATGACTGACCATGCCGCGATTTAAAAAAAAAATATCTCAATGGACTTGAAGTTACAGGCCTTTGAGAATTCATTTCGTTCTATAAAGGGCAACTTTCATCGGATTTTCTTCCAGTTTTTTTTCAACCGAGTCTAAAACTATGTTAGTGACTGTGAAAAATGAAATGATATATCGAATTTGATTTCAAATAAAACTGTGTGAGAGAGGAAGACACCACGGGCCTACAAAACAGGCCTCAAAGCTATGCGAGTTAATAAAATGGTGGATATTTGTTTATATGAAGGCTCTCCCAGAATGGGTGGAGCTATGGTTCCCAGAATGGGTGGAGCTTTGAGGTTTTGTCTTCTCTGCAAGAACAAGAAGAACAAGAAGAAGAAGAACAACAACAACAACAGCAGAGGGCACTCTATGAGCAGCGTCTGCGACGCGGCTAAAAATGGGGAGTTTGAAGGAGGAACCCCCTGGAAGCTTATTTAAGGACCCCACCACTGGATTTTGGGGAGAGGGGTTTGCATGTTTGTACAGGGTGTCATAAGTCCTAGGAGACTGTTTTAGCTTCTTATACAAGATTTGTTTATACCATCTTCAAGGGTGAGCAATAAGCCCCAGGAGTAATAACATATTACAGTAATAACAGTAATACATAATAACATAATTATTACAATAACGGAACTCAGTGGAGAGCATAACTCCGCCTGGTTGGCCATATCACTCAATGATGAAGAATCACTTTAAAATTTTTATTAGCCGGACCCGGATCTTCACAAAAATTGATTCTTCGATTCTTCCTTGTCATACACATAACCTGTCCAACAAGTTTCGTCCAAATCTACCCATAACTGTTTGATATCCGCTTTGTATCGTTTTTGGCCCTACCTCCCACTGGTGAAGAATCACTTAAAAATTTAAATAATTCTCATATCCGAATCCATATTCAGATCTTCACCAAAATCGAATCGAATCGTCCATGTCAAACACCAAACCGGTCCACCAGGTTTCGTCCAAATCTGTCCACAACTTCTTGAGATATCCTGCTATGTATCGTATTTGGACCTATCTCCCAATGGTGAAGAATCACTTTTAAAATTCTAATAGCCGGATCCGAATCCTCACCAAAATCTAATCATTTTCTCCTTGTCGCACACGCTACATCTCTGCCAAATTTCGTCCGAATCCGTCGACAACTTCTTGAGATATTTCGTTCACAAACGGACAAACAAAGAAACAGACAGACAGGGGTGAAAACATAACCTCCATCCACCTTTGGTGGTGGAGGTAACTAGAACAGCACTCGGTAGAGTGCATAATCTCCACCAAACTGAACAGTATACGTTTTGTATCGGATCTGGATCTGAACCTGAATCAAAGTCTAAGAAAGAGCTTGTTCTTGTTTCTTACCCATCTCACCCAACTAATTTTATCATAAGTCCTCCAAAACTCTGAAATATTATACTATATATCGTTTTTGGCCCTATCACTAAATGTTGAAGAATCACGTGAAAAAAAATTTCAATCCTTGTATCCGGATCCGAATTTGAATCCTCGTAACCTGTCCACCATGTTTTACCGAATCCATCCATAACTTTTTTGAGATATCGTGCTATTTATTGATTTTAGTCATATCACTCAATGATTAAGAATCACTTAAGAAAATTCTCTGATCTGGATCCAGATTTGAATCTTCACCAAAATTGAATCCATTCTTCCTTGCCACACAGCCAAACCTCTCCACCAAATTGCGTCCAAATCTGTCCACAACTTTTTGAGATAACCTGTTAACAAATAGCCAAACAAACAAGAAAGTTGTCGTGCGTAGCACACTACTTGCAAAATCCCTAAACGAAGTTGTTGACCTTTGGCCTATGTTGGCCTTTAGCCTATGTTGACCTTTTGACCTCAAAATCAATAGGCTTTTTCCTTATGACCAACTCTACCATGCGGTGAAGTTTCGTGAAGATTGGTGTAAAATTGTGACTTGCAGGTGATTGACACACAGACAAACAGACAAGCAAACACAGAATAATGCAGATGACCAAGGAATATACTCGAAAAAGCTTCGATTTTCGCAGTTAACAGACAGGGGTGAAAACATAACCTCGATCCATCTGCGGTGGTTGAGGTAATAATTACATATTGCGGTAATACAACAATTACAATAACTCATTAGACATTGAATGCATCCGTGTAACCTCCGCCGTTGTCACGGCACAATAGAATTTTCTCCATGTGCAGTGTGAAAACCAATGCAAAACACCATGTGTTATGGTGCCAAGTGCTTCCTGAATGCGTTGTTTCAATTCATCAAAAGATGCCATGCGATGTTCTGCAACCTTAGCTTTGGCGTAACCCCTCAGAGCATTGTCACAAGTGGTCAGGTCAGGACTGCTTGGTGACCACAAAACTGTTGGCGAAGACCTGCCAACCCAAAGGTTGGGAAAAAATTTGATCGAGGTAATTTCGTACAACCCATGCATGATGAGTAGGTGCCCCATACTGCTGGAAATAAATGTCATGGGCTTGTCCACATCGTCCAAGTTCATGTGTGAGGTAATTCTCCAACATACGCAGATATGACTGCTGGTTGACCGACACGTCAAAAAAAGTGAGGCCCAATGAGGTGGTGGGCAGATAATGCCGAACAAACTATAACATGTGGCAGATGGTCTTGCACTTCTTCAACATCATGTGGATTAGTATCACTCCAAAAGAAAACATTGCATGGAGATGAACTGAGGTACGTATATAGCACCCTCATCACTAAACAAAACCCATTGATATTTTAGGAATTGTATCAAAGTGCTGCAGCAGTCTGTCACAAACTGTCGACCTGTTTTCATGATCTGCACCTGACAATAATTCACAAATGACAGTTGGTTTATATGGTTTCATGTGAAGGTCTTCTTTCATTGTGCGACTTAACAATGAATACGAAACACCCAACTCTGCAGAACGTTTCTGTAATTATTATTTTCGGAGATTTGACAACATGTTTTGATGTTTTGAATTCCCAAATCATGATTTCTTTGGTTGTCTGCTGCACTTGCCGACCGGCTAGGTGAGCGGCTTCCAAAGCGGTTAATACAGAACAACTGGCTGGGAAAGTGATAGCAAACTGCTTGCTTATGGAACACACCTGGTGAAGGAGACAATGAGTTATGCTGTCATGTGAGCGGGTAACTTTGACATGCAACAAATCCAAGACTTTAAAAAACAAGGATGTTTTTCTCCTCCACATTAGGCCACAACAACACAAGCCGCCCAACTCAAATTGAATACAATTATCCTTTTAAACACCCCGACCATGCAAAAAGCTCTCAAACAAACAAAATGCCTGGAAGTGTAAACACTTATCCAAATTAACATTTCTGTTAACACCAAAGAGAATTGAATGCCTTGGAAAAAGCTTTCTAAAGTTCGGGTTTGTGTGAAAATAAATATAAAGTAGAGCGAATTCAGTGCCGCACCATTGTAAATCCCCATGCTACCCATCTAAAGGAAAATTAAAAGATGGCAAAAAGTTCCACCAGGAATGAACAAATATCACGCTTTGAATCAAAAGTTTCCCCCCCCCCCCCCCCATTTTCATCTCTTTGACCCTTAGCCCCCCTCAACCCCACCATGAACCAAGGGTCAAATCCAAAAAAGGTACATAGTTCATGCGTCTCACAATGTTTTTTTTTTGTATTTTTTTTTTTGTATCCATAGTCAAGGCTTGTGTAAGAGCTAACACATTGAACATGAAAACAGGCACAGACCCATAAAACATACAATAAACAAGAAAGGGCAATCAGATTGCAAACCCTCGCCAGGGTGTATTTTCAGTGGTTTTTAAGGCTTTTGTGTTAAAACAAATATGGCGAAAGAACCACGTGACCAATGACGTCATCATTATTTTTTTTTCTAAACTAATTTATTCTTAGATTATGCTCAAGAAATTTCATCTTGATCAGATGAAGTTTTGTACTTGTCGAATTATGACGTCATAATGGAGGCACCTATGACATCATCATTAACATAGTGTATTCCCCATGGAGAGTTCTTTACAATGAGCCATGTCTCAATTTTTTCTTTTCAGCGCTTTCAGAGATATAGAGGTGCAAAGTTTTTCGATTTTTCCAAGATGGCGGCTGAAACACGTGACCTATGACGTAATAATTATCATTAAAAAAATTCTACAGGTGGAGTTGCACCAATGGTGAAAATTTCCTGTCAATCGGACCAACGGTTGCAGAGAAAATCATATTTATTCTGTGCGGACAAACAGACAAACAAACAAAAGGACACAAATGCAATAACCTCTCCTCGGGTGAGGGTAATAAAAGGAGCGGGAGACAAGAGGAGGAAAGAGAGGAAACATACAAGCACAACAACAGTAGAGAACAGGGACGTCGGTAGATCTGTGGAAGAGAGAGGGCCGGAGTGGGGAGGGGGGGTGGATGGAAGGAATGGGTACACGGGCTAAAACAAATTGACACAACTAGGAATTTCCAGAGGCGGGAGAAAAGTGAAATAAAAGAGTGAATGTGAGCAGAGAGTATTGATTTTGGCAATTTTACCAGAAGATGGTTGCTGGCAGATCTTGTGCGACCTGTAGGAATATTTGCGGGACAGAGCACAGACAGAGCTGGGGGAACAAAACCGGAAAGGAGTCGGTAGAAGACAGAAAGACCACCAACCTGCCTGCGGTGAGAGAGTGAAAGGCCCTCACAATCAGCTTCATCCTGGGAGATTCCAATGATCCTGAAAGTTTTGGTTTCAACAGTGTGAAGCCGAGCTCGGTGTGAGGCAGGAGCACCGGCCCAGAGTGGAGAGCAGTGTTCCATTGAGCTACGGATGAAAGCCTTGTATGTGGTGAGGAGCTCAAAATTGCCCAGAAAGGACTTCGCACAAAGAAATGTTGATTGCATTTACAAAGTTTAATTGAAAAGTGCTTAAAAATGAGCCAGTAATTGTATTTTTTGGTATTTGACCTTTCAATCGCTCTCCAGGGGGAAAGGGGCAAACGTGTCACTGGTCTTGCACATTCGTGCCATGTGGTGATCATAGCGACAAAGTTTGGTGAATTATTGCACCACCGTTTAGGAGATAGCGTGACCGACAGACAGAGACAGACAGACAGAGAGACAGATGGACACAGACAGATGGACAGACAGACGAACAGACAGACAGAGAGAGATGGATGGACAGACAGACAGACAGAGAGACGGATGGACAGACGGACAGACAGACGAACAGAGATGGACAGACAGAGACGGCCAAACAGACGGACAGTCAGACGGAAGTGATTACAATATTCCCCCCCTCCCCCCCCCCCCCCGGTTTTTTGTTTTTTTTTCAAAAATTGTGGGGATAATGAATATTTGATGATAGAGCACACAAAATCCGCATGGTAGGCCTACTTACCCGAACACCATATGCTTGTTAACTTCCTGGGTTAAACAGTTAAACAGCGAATAAGATCTTCATCTGTCCATTGTGTCCTAACCTCACACTCTCAGTAACCTCTTCCGAAATGCATGTGGGCCTGACTGCCTCAATCCGTAGCCTTCTCAATATCAGGTTCAACGGGGTAACAATGGCCCCGAGCCTTTCATGTCCTTTGTGCAGAATCAATTGTGATATAGCATGTGGTGTTAAGATTGTGAGCAGAGTGCGTGAACGTAGTTCAAAATGGACTCGTGGGGTAAAACAGAGAGGGTGAATGTGATGAATATCATCGGGAATTGTTTCAGCCCGGCTGGATCCAGTTTTGAAAAAATGCGTGATGTTATATGTTGTAGAACTCACCAAGCCTCAGAAATGCTTGATGTTATATGTTGTAGAACTCACCAAGCCTCAGAAATGCGTGATGTTATATGTTGTAGAACTCACCACGGCTCTGCGGAGGCTTTTGAGTGCGATCTCGTACGATGTTGATCTCATAGACGTGGCCGAACTGTTCGAAAAGCTCTCGTAACTCCTTCTCACTCCACGAGCGAGGCACCTGGCCAACAAACATCTTTATGGCATCCAGGTCTGGTTGGCCACCTGGTTCCAACGTGCCATTCAGCCCAACAGCGTCACTGTGATGGGCATCCCAGCATACAGGATGACAGGATCAGAAGAGACAAAGGTGACATGATATGAATAGATGTGTAAATTCAATTCAATGTATTGTCCACTTTAAAAATAACAAGCGTTACGCCTAGGTCCCCCGTCGGGGAAGTGATGTGAGTTGACAAAGTGGAAGACGCAGAAAACATGCTATATGATATTTCGCTCACAAGGTTCAGACATACATGGCGGCGGCCATCTTGGATTTTGACGTGGCGACCCAATTTTCAATAGCGTTCTTCCTTATGCCTAGGTACACCCACACACCAGCTTAGAAGTTAGTAGTTCGTTTATGTTTCAAGATATTTCGCTCACAAGGTTCAGACATATATATGGTGGCGGCCATCTTGGATTTTGACGTGGCGACCCAATTTTCAATAGCATTCTTCCTTATGCATAGATACACCCACACACCAGATTAGAAGTTGGTACTTCGCTTATTTTTCAAGATATTCCACTCACAAGGTTCAGACATATATATTGTGGTGGCCATCTTGGATTTTGACGTGGCGACCCAATTTTCAATAGGGTTCTTCCATATGCCTAGATACACCCACACACGAGATTAGAAGTTGGTACTTCGCTTATTTTTCAAGATATTCCGCTCACAAGGTTCAGACATACATGGCATCAGACATACATGGCGGCGGCCATCTTGGATTTTGACGTGGGTTGCACCCATACACCAAATTCGAATGCGGTCCTTCGCTTACACACGCACGCACACATGGACGCCTGCACGCACGGACGGACGGAGGACAAATAGACAATTTACATGTCAAAAGAAGATAAAAGCTCCATAGAATTTCTAAATTTAACCAAATAAAAGTGTACCTAATAATACTTTACAGGATCAAAGCATATGTGGACAAAGGTGATATGGTCAGAGAGTATATACATAGACAAAGGTGATATGGTCAAAGTATATACAGAGACAACGGTGATATGATCAGAGTATGTACAAAGACAAAGGTGATATGGTCAGAGAGTATATACATAGACAAAGGTGATATGGTCAGAGAGTATATACATAGACAAAGGTGATATGGTCAGAGAGTATATACATAGACAAAGGTGATATGGTCAGAGAGTATATACATAGACAAAGGTGATATGGTCAGAGAGTATATACATAGACAAAGGTGATATGGTCAGAGAGTATATACATAGACAAAGGTGATATGGTCAGAGAGTATATACATAGACAAAGGTGATATGGTCAGAGAGTATATACATAGACAAAGGTGATATGGTCAAATTTATATACAGAGACAAAGGTGATATGGTCAGAGATTATATACATAGACAAAGGTGATATGGTCAAAGTATATACAGAGACAAAGGTGATATGATCAGAGTATATACATCGACAAAGGTGATAGGGTCAGAGTATATACATAGACAAAGGTGATATGATCAGAGTATATACAAAGACAAAGGTGATATGGTCAGAGAGTATATACATAGACAAAAGTGATATGGTCAGAGAGTATATACATAGACAAAGGTGATATGGTCAAAGTATATACAAAGACAACGGTGATATGATCAGAGTATATACAGAGACAAAGGTGATATGATCAGAGTATATACATCGACAAAGGTGATAGGGTCAGAGTATATACAGTCACGTGTAAAAGTAAGTACACCCCATGTAAAGTTTTGACTTTTTCAACATATTTCAACAAACAGCTATTTGATCTTCATTTCAACAATATTGATAGATAAAGGTGATATAATATAACAAATATCATGAAACATTTACATTTTGTCGTCCATTGTATAATTTAAATAAACATAAATGCAAATTTCGCATGTGGAAAAAGAAAGTACACCCTGACATTTATCACTACTTCAAATACCTAAAATTAGAATCAGGTGCACCAGCTCAGGTGCAAATGATTAGAACATCGTTAGAGAGGATCTTGGAGGAACCAGTCTTATTTAAACCTCAGACATTTAGTTTGGTTTGCTCTTTGTTGTTGAAGTGTGCGGCGTCACCATGCCTAGATCAAAAGAGCTCTCTGAGGCCTTCAGAAAGAAGGTTATAGATGCCTTCGAGTCTGGGAAGGGATTTTAAAAGATCTTCAAACAATTTGAAATCAATCATTCGACTGTCCGGAAGATCACCTTCAAGTGGAGAAGATTCCAAACAACTGCCAACTTGTTCAGGCCAGGCCGCCCCAGCAAGTTCAGCCCGAGAGCAGACCGCAAGATGCCGAAAGTTGTCTCTAAGAACCCCAGAATGTCATCACGGGACCTACAGGTAGCTCTTGCCACTGTTGATGTCAAAGTGCACGAGTCTACCATTAGAAAGAGGCTGCACAAATTTGATCGACATGGGAGGTGTGCCAGGAGGAAACCTTTGCTGTCCAGAAAGAACATCAGGGCAAGACTAAAGTTTGCCAATGAACACCGAGGCAAAGACCAGCACTTCTGGACCAATGTGCTCTGGACAGATAAGTCAAAGGTAGAGCTATTTGGCCACAGTACCAGAAGACATGTTTGGTGAAAACCAAAGACAGCTTTTAACCACAAGAACCTGATACCAACTGAAAAGCATGGTGGTGGAAATATTATGGTTTGGGGCAGCTTTGCTGCATCAGGGCCTGGGCAGCTCACCATCATAGAATCCACTATGAATTCTTCATTGTACCAGAGGGTGCTTGAGGATAATGTGAGGCCATCTGTCAGAAAGTTGAAGCTCAACCGAAGGTGGACCTTGCAACATGACAATGACCCTAAACATACCATGTAAATCCACCAAGGAATGGCTGAAAAGAAAGAAATGGAGGGTTCTGGAATGGCCAAGTGGAAGCCCGGATCTAAATCCCATCGAGATGTTGTGGGGGAATTTGAAACGAGCTGTGCATGCAAGAAACCCCTCAAACATCGCACAGCTGAAATAATTCTGCATGGATGAGTGTGCAAAAATTTCTCCCAGTCGATGTCAGAGACTGGTAGACAGTTACAAGAAACTCCTACTTGAGGTTGTTTCTGCCAAAGGGGGCAATACCACCTATTAGAGCCAAGGGTGGACTTACTTTTTCCACATGCGAAATTTGCAATTATGTTTATTTGAATTATACAATGGACTACAAAATGTAAATGTTTCATGATATTTGTTATATTATATCACCTTTATCTATCAATATTGTTGAAACTAGGGCATTGCCCGTACTATATCTATATCTAAAATTATATCCCCCCCCCTCTATTTACATGAAATGGTTTGGTCCAAAGCGAACGGCTTGCGAGTACGGTGACAATCCCCCCCCTCTATTTACATGCAATGGTTTGGTCCAAAGCGAACGGCTTCCGGAGTTTGGTAAAGAAATCGCCATCGCGTGCACAAACGCGCAGGAAAGCGAATGAATCGCAAATTCGGTTTTATTAGTTTTAAAACATAGTTTAACGCCAACATAGTTTGCAAACGTGAAATAAATGAATACGCTCTCAAATGTGCCATCCGAGGCAGAGTGTGTCCGCCACGTTCGGCACACGCGATCGTTCGCTGCTCTCTGATTGGTTGAATCGTTTTTTGGACATAGCTCGGTAAGTAATTGTCCGATTAATATGAAACCTTGAAAAGGCACATCCTCGGGTCCCCAGCAATATACCTGGCAAGTTAAAAGTATATCGGACCCGTGGTTGTCGAGAAACAGCGGTCACAGACAAACAGACGTACAGACGTACAGACGTACAAACGTACAAACGTACAGAGATTACTGGAATTATAGATAGATGAAGATCAAATAGCTGTATGGTGAAATATGTTGAAAAAGTCAAAACTTTACATGGGGTGTACTTACTTTTTCACGTGACTGTACATAGACAAAGGTGATATGATCAGAGAGTATATATATTGACAAAGGTGATATGGTCAAAGAGTATATACATAGACAAAGGTGATAGGGTCAGAGTATATATATTGACAAAGGTGATATGATCAGAGAGTATATACATAGACAAAGGTGATAGGGTCAGAGTATATATATTGACAAAGGTGATATGATCAGAGAGTATATACATCGACAAAGGTGATATGGTCAGAGAGTATATACATAGACAAAGGTATTACAGCCTGGAATTAAATTGCATTAAATCAGACTTTTCCACCTTTATTTACACATCGTAACCCACAACTTCCAAGTGAAAAACAAATTCTACAAATTTCAGAAAATTAATTAAAAATACAAAACTAGAATATCTTGGTTGGATAAGTGTTCACCCCCCTGAATTAATACTTGGTGGAAGCACCTTTGACAGCAATTTCAACTGTGAGTTTGTTTGGGTAGGTCTCTACCAACTTAGCACACCTTGATTGGGCAATATTTGCCCATTCTTCTGTACAAAATTGTTCAAGCTCAGTCAATTTGCATGGGGAGCATTGATGGACAACAATCGTAAAGTCCTGCCACAGATTTTCTATTGGATTTAGGTCGGGGATTTAGATTTAGATTAGATTATTAGATTTAGATTAGCCCAATTTAGATTGGGCCACTCGAGGACATTTATCTTTTTGTTCCTCAGCCACTCCAGTTTAGCTTTGGCTGTGTGCTACGGGTCGTTAACTTCCATCCCAATTTCAGCTTTCTTGTAGAGGGCAACAGGTTTTCCTCTTGAATTTTTCTGTATTTTGCTCCATCCATTTTCCCTTCTATCCTGACAAGTGCCCCAGTCCCTGCTAATGAGAAACATCCCCATAACATGATGCTGCCACCATCATGCTTCACAGTGGGGATGGTGTTCTTTGGGTATGTGTTGTGTTGGATTTATGCCAAATCTAACGTTTTGCATTTAGGCCAAAAAGTTCCATCTTGGTTTCGTCAGACCACAAGACTTTCTGCCACATGGTTTCAGAATCTCCGGAGTGGTTTTATGAATCCCTCAAACGGGACTGAGGGTGGGCTTTTTTCAGTAATGGCTACCTTTTTGCCACCCTACCATACAGGCCAGACTTGTGGAGCGCCTGGGATATTGTTGTCACATGCACACAATGACCAGTCTTTGCCGTAAAAGCCTGTAGCTCTTTCAAAGTTGCCATTGGCCTGTTGGTGGCCTCTCTGATCAGTCTCCTCCTTGCTTGGTCATCAAGTTTGGAGGGACAGCCTGATCTAGGCAGGGTTTTGGTGGTACCATACGCCTTCCACTTTTTAATGATTGGCTGTTGGGGATAGTCGACTGCTCTAAGGGATCGCCGACTCTGCTCCATGGGATAGTCAAGGCTTTTGAAATATTTTTATACCCATCCTCTGATCTGTGCCTTTCCACAACTTTATCCCAGAGGTCTTGTGAAAGCTCCTTGGTGCTCATGGTTGAGTATTTGCTGTGAAATGCACTACCTAACAGAGGAAACCGACAGGAACAGCCGATTTTATTCTGAAATAATCAGAATCACTACAATTTAACACAGATGGAGGCCAATTAACCTGGTGTGTGATTTTGAATGTGATTGGTTACATCGGAGGTAATTGACAATTGTTATTATAAGGGGGGTGGACACTTGTCCAACCAAGATATTGTAGTTTTGTATTTTTAATTCATTTTCTGAAATTTGTAGCATTGTTTTTCACTTGTAGGTTGTGAGTTACGATGTGTAAATAAAGGTAGAAAAAGTCTGATTTAATGCATTTTAGTTCCAGGCTATGAGGCAACAAAAGATGAAAAATTTGAGAGTGGATGTAGACTTTCTAAAGGCATTGTATAAGAAGAAGGATGACAGAGTGAGAGTGCACTTGGACTAAGTTGAGAAGATAAGAGTACGAAGAAAACAATGTTCCCTGACATGGACAAAGGGAAATGGTTGCACAGACCTTTGGATAAAGAGACCATGTTGTACATACACAAGAATAGAGGGGAGAGGGTGAGCAAAAGGTCAAAATGATTGCTGAATAATTACTGTAATACAGCACACTCTCATGACTATAGATGCTTCAAACACATAATTTAATAAACTGTCTACACACACCGATCTCCCCACTGTCTATATGCCAGGTTACAAGGATGGTTGGGTTGCTTTGTTGGTCTGAGGCTCATGGGGGAGCTGTAACAAGTACCATTCTTGGAGTCTTTGAGTCAGTATCGAACTGCTGACCTCACAGACTTAAGGAAACTCATGTTCAAGTCGTTTTATGTTCCCATTGATACAGATCAGATGAAATTATAGAATGCAGTGAACAACATGGTTGTTCATATATTACACACGTGTGGACAACAGAAAACATGTAAACAATTCTGGAAGAAGGGGTTTGGAGGAGACACGTGGTGATTCACATATAAGACATGTACACATTAATAAACTTGCAAATAATCCTGAGGGTGGTGGAGGGGAAACGCATGGTGCTTCATATATTATACACGTGTACATTTGTAAACCTGTGTACAATCTTGTGTGGAAGGGGAGGAGGTATTGTTACTCTGTCACCTTTGAATGGTGATTTATATGTACATATTACAAGCAAGTATGCAATGAAGGCAAGTTGGGTTCATCTGTAAGTTAATGGCCTTATAACCTTGTGATAAAACAATGGTTATGGTCGAGTTTAAGTGCAGAAAAGATTGAGACATGGCTCATTGTAAAGAACTCTCCATGCAGAATAACATATGTGAATGATGATGTCATAGGTGTCTCCATTATGACGTCATAATTCGACAAGTAAAAAAAAAAAAACTTCATCCGATCAGGATGAAATTTCTTGAGCATCATCTCGGTATAAATTGATGCATTATAAAAAAAAGACGTCATAGGTCACGTGGTTCGGCCGCCATATTGTTTTAAGAGAAAAGCCTTAAAAACTACGAAAAACCCTTTTTCTCTGAAACGGCTGAACAGATAGAGGCCAAACTTTGCATGCACAATCACATTCCCATGACGAACAAAAAGTTCTGGTGTGATGACGTCGTAGGTTACATGATTTAGGAGGTATGACGTTTTGAATTATAAACCTTTAAAACATAGCTCCTCCCTCATTTTTGATCATATCGAATGGAAACTTAACAATTATGTTTCCCATGTCTGCATGCTAAAATGCCGTTTTGGAATTGTGATAGCTCACATGGATTGGCAGCGATAAATAAAACAACAGAGATCTTAAAAACCTTGTATCTACTGAACCACTTAATTGATTGACGAGAAACTTTAAAGGAATGTAGAAGGCGCCAAGTGGAATAAGTGTATGAAATCAATATGATTGGTTGTTCGATTTGGCAGCCATAAATACAAAATGGAAGGGAAGTATTAAAAAAACAAATTTCTCTTGAACCGCTTGATTTATCAACGTGAAACTTCAAACCAATGTAGAACTCGTCAATTGGAATAAGCGTTTAAACTTTCAACATGATTGGTTGTATGGTCTGGAAGGTAGCAGTTGTTATTGTGTGATGAAGAAGAAACTCTATCGTTTATCTTCTCCAGCCATGTGACTTTTCAGTGTAGCTTGAATTATGATGAAAGTGGGGTTGTATGAAAGCGTGTCAATGAAAGCGGGGTTGAATCAAAGTGGGGTTGTATTGAAGCATGTCCGATGAAAGCGGGGATTGTCAAAGCGAGGTGGTACGAAAGTGGAGTTGTATCAAAGCGGTGTTGTAGCAAAGCGGGGTTGTATCAAAGCGTGTCCAATGAAAGCGGGGTTGTATTAAAGCGGTGTTGTAGCAAAGCGAGGTTGTATCAAAGCGTGTCCAATGAAAGCGGGGTTGTATGAAAGCGGCGTTGTATCAAAGCGAGGTTGTATCAAAGTGGGGTTGTATGAAAGTGAGGTTGTAACAAAGCGGGGTTGTAGCAAAGCGGGGTTGTATCAAAGCGTGTCCAATGAAAGCGGGGTTGTATTAAAGCGGTGTTGTAGCAAAGCGAGGTTGTATCAAAGCGTGTCCAATGAAAGCGGGGTTGTATGAAAGCGGCGTTGTATCAAAGCGAGGTTGTATCAAAGTGGGGTTGTATGAAAGTGAGGTTGTAACAAAGCGGGGTTGTATCAAAGCATGTCCAATGAAAGTGTGGTTGTATCAAAGCGGGGTTGTATCAAAGTGTGTCCAATGAAAGTGTGTCCAATGAAAGCGGGGTTGTATGAAAGCGGCAAGACAGAGGAAACCGGTCATCACTGCCAACAGTTATAAAGTGGCAGTTCTCGTCAGGTTTCCTCTACACGTAATGTATAGAAATACCTATTGTTTTTCTTCGAGTTTTTCTCAGCCACTAATTTTCTTCCACAACTTTTTTCATGTCTGAAAACTTTAAAACCAATCTTCTCTGCAACTGTTGGTCCAATTGGCATGACATTTTAAACAAGTGATTGGCTAACTTTGTAGAATTTTTTACTGCTAATTATTACGTCAAAGGTCACATGGTTCGGCCACCATATTGTTTTTCGTGAAAAACACAAAAACCCCTTTTTATCTGCAATGGCTGAACAGATCAAACCCAAACTTGGCATGCATAATCAGTTAATCACACACCCATGACGAACAAAAAATTCCTGGGTGATGACATCATACGTCAGATGGTTTCGAACTTATGACGTTCTTAAGCATAAACTTTAAAACCTATCTCCTCCCTCATTTTTGAAGATATCGAGTGGAAACTTTACACAAATGTTTCCCATGTGGGGAAGTTAAAATGTTACTTGGTAAGTTGCAATAAGTCACATGGTTTGGCCTCAATAAATAATTGAAGGAACATCATGAAAAGCTTCTATCTCTTGAACCGCAGCATTGATTGACTTGAAACCTTAATGTAATGTCGCTGTCATCAAGCGGAATAAGTGTTTAAAACTTCAACATGATTGGTTGTAAGGGGTGTTGCAAAACATTTTACCTTTTTTTCCCCCGAGAACCCGTTACGGTTGTGCACGCATTCAGACATGACGTGTGCGTGCGTATGTGCCGTGTGCGTACCTTGCGTCCACGTCGTCACTTTTTCTTTGCTTGTCGTTGCTGTGATGGTTTTGTCACGGACTGAACCACGCATCGCATGTGCGTTATTCTATTCTCTGCTATTTTAACGTGCATCAAAGGAAGCATGCCTCGGGGGGGAAAAAAGGTAAAATGTTTTGCAACACCCCTTACAGTCTGAAAGCCAGAAGTCGTTTTGTTGGAAGAAGAAGAAACTGTTACGGATTCGTCACTTCCGTTGTTGGGGTTTTCCTCCACTTTAAATATTTCTGATTCTATGTACTATTATTGTATTCAAAAGGTTTATTGTTTATGAACTGTTTTCAAAAGGTAAAAATAATTAATGTTTTAAATTAAACCGGAACCGGACGACGACGAGGAGGAGGAAGAGGAAGAGAAGGCGGGGGGCGTGGCGAGTGAAGTCGGACAAGAAGCGGGTAGCTTCCAGCTCCGTAGCGAGCGTTGTCGAGCGAAAGTCGCGAGTGAACTTTGAGTTTCCTTGAAAGGAGTTCCTGCGATAGGTGTTATCGCTGGGGATTGAAAAACCTGCGTGGTCAGGTTTGGGGCGTTGCGATTCTGAAGAATCCTCGCCGGGTCGTGTCGACTCAAGTAAGAGCCGTCGGCCATTTTGACACTCGCGCTTTTGTCATCAAAAGGTCTTGGCTACGCGTCAGTTTTTCACCATCCTGTCGTCTGTCGGGGATGTGTGTGCGCCACGCTGAGTTTGAAGTTTAAGTGGCGGTTCGCCGACTGAACCGGGGCCGTTCACATCTGGAGGGCTCCTTTGGGATTTCCCATTCCGCCGCGAGTTTGCCTTTTGTTTTGGACCACGTGACTTTTTGCATCGCTTCGACCGCCTACGCCTGAGAGCTGCTTCGGCGGTGCGACTGCCCTTGCCATCCGCACGGGAGTCAACTTCGTCTTGAGGACGGGAATATAGAGACATTGGGGAAGGTTTTTCCACTCACTGGGAACACCGTGAGTTATCTTATGCTAGTTGATGGTACCATCATAAGATGTATTGAGTGTACTTTTGATTGCTATTTGTTGTACCGTTATTCTTGTGTGATTTTTAATACAATATTTGTTTGGTGATAATCATTGGTGTGGTTTCACTATTGATTTCTGACACAGAATAACATATTTTTCTGCCGTGGCTCCTCTCGGGGCTTGGAGGTACATCGTGACCAGGGGGTCGGGGAGGAACACGTAACAAAACGCAACACTTTTTCTTCTCAGGCCATCTAACTGATTGTGCCACTGCCATTTTTCAGATTTATTTCCTTTAAAAATCATTTTCTCTGCAATAGTTGGACCAATTGACAGGAAATTTTCACCATAGGAGCCCATCATCGTATAGAATCTTTTAATGGCAATTATGACGTCACAGGTCACGTGGTACGGGTGCCATCCTGGAAAAACCGAAAACATTTGCACCTCTATATCTCGAAAAGCGCTGCACAAAAAAATTGAGACATGTCTCATTGTAAAGAACTCTGCATGGAGAATAACCCTTGTGAATGATGTCATAGGTGCCTCCATTATGACGTCATAATTTGACAAGTAAAAAACTTCATCCGATCAAGCTACTGAAGTTCAGCGTTACTGAAGCAGTCTCATACACCAACCATCCTTATACACTGCAATAAGATGATGTTGAGTCGCAATTTAGGAGATTGAGGCTTTATTGATTACCAATAGAATGCATCATCAATCACCATCACACATAGCCATAATAGCGGCCTCTTCCTCACCCCGAAATACATGCCACACCCTCATGCTATATATCAATATATTTTGATAAATAGCATGGTGTTTAGAAGTATGAAGGCGATTTTGTTTCTTCAAGTATATAATTAAATTTGGATAGAAGTTTAAACAAAGGTTTAAAGGAGTATAAATAAATAAATTCCGTTTTACCGCCATTTTACCCAGTGTCTATTACACCTCCCTATCTAACACGTTCATTTTAGTTATTCCCGCATGTTGATTGTGTCATTTATAATGTCCTTAAAACAGTAAGTTTCCTGTTTGGAATGATTTCCAATTTTGTTGGACTACCAGGCAGACAGAGTAAAAACAAGACCGAAAGTCTAACAGCGGCATAGCCGCGATGAGGGCGTAGGGCTTGTAAAATTTTATAAACCACAAACACACACGATTAGCTTTTTAAACAGTCGTTAATGCTGTTTATAACATTAAACAAAGAAATTTGGAGGAATCCAGACATCCTTGAGGTAAGTTTTACTTACAGAACTGAGGGAAGATCTACTGTGATCTAGATTATACTCCTTAGGGGTTGGGTACGTACCGTTTTGTTGGAAGAGACGCAACGCCGATACTTTCGATATTTGATGGTCATTTTAACAATCGGATTGTTTGCGTTTCACACAGAATGAAAAACGTTAAGGTAGAGCATGGCAATTGTGATACATGACAGGTTTGACGATATGTTCAGCATGAACGGCATATAAAACAAAATGGCGGTGTGTGGAGAGTCAGCCGTCGTGCCGCCGTAATAACATCAGACGTAATCACATCACCCTGTCATGTGACCAGATCCTCAGCTCTGATTGGTATACATTTGAGGGGACATACATACATATGGACAAACACTGTTCTAGACGGCTTTGCCCTATGGGCTACGCCGTAAAAATTATCTCACTCCTCTGCGCATATGTGATTGGGACAAATTTAGAGGCAATAAAAATTATCTCACTCCTCTGTGCATATGTGATTGGGACAAATTTAGAGGCAACAAGTCAGGAGACGACGATGGTTCACGAGCGAGCGGTATTCAATGACAAAGGACTGACTATAACCGAAACAAACCTGGACAGGCCAGGCCTGGAAATGTCAAAATGAAGGTTACTAACCTTGAAATGAGATAGAAAATAATGTATAATCAGTTATAAGGTTAGTTAGCTACACAATACCAAAAATTCGGTTCAATTCCGACAACTTTGAAAATTTGACCTTTGTGACCCTCAAAGGTCGAAGATTCTGAAATTTGTTGGAAAACTTGTATTTCATGATATATGTGATAATATAAGATCATGTACGACATTTCACCCTATCAGGAAGCGAACAATATAATAAAACCATCAAAAATCGACGTTTCTAAATTTTGTGACCTTGTGACCTTGACCTTGGGGCGAAAATGAAAAATCGAGCTCCGTGGGGCTAGACACATGACATTGGCCTAACCAAATACCGAAACCCCTGCCTGATTCCACCAAACCCCTCGGAGAAGATGTAGCTTGAAATCGATTACCCCCTAAAAAGACACCTTTTTCGGGCGTGGCTCCGCCCACAATGAGCGCAATACGCCCACTCTAGGCAGGACACAACTAGATCATGATAACAACCTCCCACCCAAGTTTCATCAAGATCAGATGATTTCATCGGGTAGTTATGCTGCGGACAGACAGACACACACACACCCATGACGAATATAGTGGTCACTCTGATAACTCCTGAACCAATATACGGTAAAACGACAGACCTGTCTTCCATTTTTTGTTCCGATTTGTCTTAAAAATATAACATTCAATTTAAATAAGTTGTTCCTCGATCATAAACTGATCAATAAACTGATAAGACAGACGTACTGACAGATGGACATGGACCAATTGCTTAACGCCACTTTTTACTTCTCGTGCGTGAGACAATAACTTCTTGAAAAACGAAATAACAGTTACAAACAATTATACTGGAGAGGGCCCAATAAAATACTTACATATTACACATTGAAAGGGCATGTTGCAAAGCAGAAGGTAAACTCCAACCGATCATCTGATATTTTAAAACGGGCATTATTAACACATCAGCAGTGATTGATGGTGATTTCCAAGCAGATGTACTATTGTTCTGATTGACTTCTTCTTAGGTAGTAGGTTGTAGACAGCAACCGTCCAGGGTAGTACTCGGAACCATCTTACACTCACCGTGTCAGAATTGCTGGTCTTACTTTCTGTCTCACTCAAACGAGAGCTACCGGGCTAGCTTCAACCTCTCTTTCTCGCAAACAAACACCATACACTTTCCTTCTCTTTTATTTATGGCCTGGCCTCGATGAGGGCTATATAGTCAGTGCCTTGAGCCTGCAAGATAAAAAAAAACAAAAAAAAAAACGATGGAAGATGACTTCGGGCAAATGACAGGGTGAACAGAACAGAAAGAGTTTGTGCAAGAACAGCAGAGCAGGTTTTTAAGACACCTGTCCTGATGTCGTCTAGGCCAGCTGATTAAAATGGCGGCTCTGATGGCACCGAGTCTGATTTCTTAAGGAAAGGCTGATCTCGTTACAATAGGTTCAGTCGACGCATTCTGGCAGCCCGGTGGTAACATTGTTATCTGAGAAACTACTGAGAGTGCTGAACAGGGATTAATTAATTTCCAAGTGTCTCATTCTTTACAAAAGGAGAAGAACCACCTTTGGAGGCCATTTTTCCCTGCAGAGCAAAAAGAGAACAAAAAGAGAGAGAGACAAAAGGAGGAACATTGTAATTTAATTTGTAACTCTAACTGTCAGTGTATTAAGTTCTGAGGCCAAAACAAAGTGCTCTTCTTCTGTGAATGAGCCAGTAGTGATCATTTGATGAACCAGCTGTTCTTCAACCACACAGATGATAACATTTGCTCATTCACGAAGCTGTGTGAATCTTATCCATATGAACAATGTTAACAATAGTGATTGTTATATCTTCCACACAAACTTATCCGGAAGCACGCAGACCACCCCAATGCTTCCGTGTTAAGCTCCTCGACAGTCGCAAAACTAGAAAGCACAGCTATTCAGAGCAAAGCAAAAACCGTTCCAAACTACACTCAACTAAAACGGAATGTTAAAATATTTATTATTTTCGGAAATAGGAAATAATAGGGTTGTAATAGGGGATAGGTAACACTACAAGTACACAGATAGTGAGAACCAAACACAGCTTAAAGTGAGAATAGGCAGAATAAACTAAAGGTTGGCTATCTGGGTGCCCGTGAAAAGCCATTCATCACAAACAGTGGTCTCTGTCTCCCTCACTCGCCAAAATGGCGAGATGAAAGAAAGGGTTTCATACAGAAAGAAGAGAAACAAAAAGATAGAGAAAGTAAGTCACGGCGCATACTCGGAGAGATGCTGAGCATCAGCGCTCCCTGACTGCACATGCGTGACAGCAGCTGTGGAAAGTGGGAGGAGAAAGGAAGTGCGAGGAGAAATAAATGGGAGGAGAAAGACAAAATGGGAGGAGAAAGAAATGGAGAAGGGGGAAGAGATGGGAGAGGGGGTATATACATGGTCACACAAGAGAAGCCTGCCGGTGTCTGCCTTAATAGCGTCATAAGGCTTTTAGGAAAGCTTGAAAATGTGTGTATGTGCCTTTCGTCTCTCACATGGGTTCAAGTCTCGACCACAGCTATAAACTGTAAACCTTGTGTCTCAAATGTAGGGTGATGCATCAATTGTGCATGCTATCCATCAGGAGGGCTTTAACCTGAATTAGACCTGTCTGCCAACACTGCCTGTTGATGGGCGTAAAATATACCATGGTGCCTTTCACAAAGAGGAGGTAAGTTATTGCGGATACCCTGAGCAAATTACAAATTCCTGCCCTCATCTCCAGGTGGGCATTGCATCAGTGGCACTTGCACACTCCCAACAGTGATGCAAACCGACACACTAATTAATGAATGGGTGAAATGGGTGAATGAATGAATGGGTGAATGGAATCATCAGCAAAAGAAAAACAAATCATCATGATCATACTAAAACACATAAGTTGTTATCTGTCTGTCTAACCGCAAAACATTCGGTCGTTACTTATCAATCTCAACTGAACTTGCCAAAGGGGCTAAGGGTCACACAATGAAGGTTGAAGATTGCCAACTTACTCTCCCCCCCCCCCCCCCCCTCCTCAAGGGGGATTTCTGCATTGAACGAACTTTGTGTTAAGGTGTATAAATAGGCCAGCATGGAGTTACGTGCTGCAAATAAAAAATATTGTTACGGTTTCCGCGCGACCCTCCTGCCCTTACCAAGGGGAGTTTAAGCCCCTTGTTCTTTTTGGGTCCTCGCAACCGAGAGACTTGAATCGCCCCTCCCGGGCAGATGCAGGGTAGGGTTCCGGGACAATTCTCGCACGTACCTAAGTACCTACGCCACCGCGGAAGCGGGGATCAAGCCTCGCACGAACCACGCGTAATTTGAGTACGTCCGAGCGGATGGCGTACCACGTGGTCCGTGCAGTTATCTTATATTGGAACCCGATTAGAGCGATAATTCGTACCACGCTTAGTCAATAAATGGAAGGGACTAGAAGGACCCGAAGGGTCGAATAGAAGGATGAACACAGGTTTAATAATTATTATTTACAGTGATTAGTAGAAGGAAAAGGGACTCAGGGCAGAACTTAAGCAGTCTTAGCTTATACCCAGACACGGGCCCGATCACACTCACAGGGGGAAATGAAGAAAGGAAATGTTCGTGCGCTGAACGCGCCGGCTCCGTTGTTCAGGAACAGCTTCGCCCAGCGTGGCCCTCCCTGGTCACAGCACGTCCCTCGATGAAGGCAAGCAGGCGGCGGGAGGGATCCTTGCAGCGTGTCTCTCGAACAAAGGCAGAGCAGGCAGGCGGGAAAATATACACGTCTCTCGCACAGCTCGGTGGTTCCTCACAGCACTATTAATCAACGGCGCACTTTCCCTCGCGTAACTCAATAGAGGATGTGCCTCAAGCTCAACTGAGCAATGAACTTGTTCAAGCGCCTCTCCCCTCGAAACTGAGAACTCGTTTCAGCGCACCTCTCCTCAGAACTTGTCCAACTCTCAAGCGCCTCTCCCCATAACTCGTTCAACACTCACAAGCGTCTCTCCCCATAACTTGTTCAAGTGTCTCTCTCCTCAGAACTCGTTCAACGAGCGCCTCTCCCTTCCCATAACTTGTTCAACTCTCAAGCGCCTCTCCCATAACTGGGATGGGGGCTTTGCACAAAGGGTTTTATTGCCATGCCCTTAGCCCGCATCGAATGTTCTAACCACGTCTTTTGATGCAGTGCTAAGCTACTCCCTTCGAGCCCTGATTGGCGGCTCGCGCTTACCGTCGGCTTCTCCTCCGCCTTCCTTCGGCCTTGATCGACTTGTTAGGCCGGCCTCGTGTTATTTCACGCCAAAGCCACAGTACCAAGGCGGCATAAGCAATGGAAGGACCTAACTCTCATTATTCTACTCAACGCAAAACTAACACAGGAGAAGGACTATGCTTACATTTACTAAGACATACCTGAACTATCGCGAGGCTACGTGTTGTAGTGTGACTAAACTATGAGGGGAAAATTAATCTTTATTGTAAAAACTCAAAACCGCAACAATATTGTTACACTTGTGGGGGGTAGGCAATGAAATACCTTTGTCCAGGTAGAAGTGTATAGGTTACCATGCTCCAAATGTCGTGATGAAGAAGAAGAACCCCATGTACCATAAGTAGGAAATCCGTTCAACCGGATGTCGTGTAAGAGTGTATCTTTGTGCCCATGACGAGGGGTGGGGTTATGTTAATTAGTTGGGATTAATGGTAAATCCCCTGTATGTAAATTGCCTGTGTAACCTTTTCCTGTGTTCCTTATGACACTGCAGCACACACACATAGCCAAGCCAAGCAATCATGCATTACAACATTAAATAAAGTACCCGGAAGCAGGACATTGAGCACCGCAAATGATACCACTGTACACCATCACAAAGGCAGGCAGGTCCGTGAGGCCACGCCCCGAAGAAAGATTGGTTAGGGTACCATAGAGCGATGAGAAGGACCCGCTGATAGGAGCACGCACGGGGATCGTCGGATGACGTCAGAGCCTTGAGAATAAAATAATTGAGTCCCGACATTTTGTCCTCTTGCGCGAGGGACATTGAAAGGGAGCAGTCACATATACCTCTCGGCTTTGGGGTTCGGTGAAGAGCAGTGGCATTCATTATCTTTCTTGAGCTGGGACCTTGAAAGTGCACGGTCGCAGATATCATAACTCGTCCACATTGAGAGATGGGGCCAAAAAGGATACACAATGGGATTTATAAAAAGGATATATGTGTAGCACAATATTTTAAAAATTTGTGGACGAGTTATGACAAAACTAGGTGAATGAGTCGGGTAGGTGACAAGAACAAGCCGATTCGATTTTGGTTCAGATCCAAATCCAGATTCCAGCCTATAAGTGGGATTTAAAAAACCACCTTTAGAGGCCATTTTTCCCCGCAAAGCGGGGGTTGGCCTTTTTTGGGAACCGTGGTTGTTGTTGTTTTTCGGTCCCCTTTTTGAAGCAATGCTTTACGGCCGGATGCCCTTCCTGACGCCAACCCTTTTTGCCGCCTTTAACGACAAACAGGGAATTACCAGTGAACTGGTACTCAATTAGCCGACCTCGGAAGGATGACAGGCTGAGTCAACCCCCCTGGCGTTAATTCAGCGATCGATATAAGTGGGATACAAATCGTAAACTGTTCAACCTGGCGAAGGTGTGTGCTCTACCGAGTGCCGTTCTAGTTCTGAATGTTTTATGGAAAATGCATATTTCTGCAATCTGAAAATCCAAAAATAATGTATCTATATTATCTTTCATGATTTCGAAGTATTTTCAGTAGAAAATGCAAACTAGCAGTCGTATCACATCCAGGAGTGAAATCGTGCAATTTTTCAAAATTTCCCAATTTAATTCACACCTTCATATAACTGTAACACTCAATCAATTCAGTGTTTGAGGCGATCACGAAAAACATCACCAAGCCCTATATGCCACTGATTTATACTGTCCATTACAAAACATCATCAAAGTTCCGTGTTGTTCTATGAGGTTCACTATGAGGTTCAGGTTCAATTCTCACATATCTCCAGTGATATTACGTCATTATGATTTAATATCAGTTTATGTAATCCATCACGACGTGAACCATCAAACAGCAATCTCCACGAAGTTCTTCCTTTTTACTCAAACGTCATTACACTGAGAGGTATGCAAATAATTGAATGTGTGCACCCTTGGGAGAGGTATCCAGAGGAAACAAAGCAAAGTTATTGCACGCGAAGCACCCGAGGGAACACTTATTTCACCCTTTAATATGAGTTCCCTTACAAATAACCTCATCGCAGAGGCCATTATTAGGCCCATGAAGCCTGCACAATGGTTGACAACTTTATGGTTGATTGGTCATGCTCTATTCTTTTTAAATGCTGAGCATCAAGCAAGGAAGCAGCACGTACTATTTTTTAAAGAATTTGGTATGGCTCGACCGGGGTTTGAACCACTGACCTCCAAGATTCAGAGCAGACGCTCTAATCATTACACCACCGAGTCTGATAAGTTAAAAGGGGGTCAAAAAAGCGAAAAATAAAGGGTGTATCACACCTGGGTGATATCTCCAAACCAAATATGGACCTGGGTGTATCACACGAAGGTACCTCCACATCAAATTTGGAGATATTTATCTCAGAAATGATGATATGTGTTTGTAATTTGTTTGAAAGAAAGAAAGCAAAAAAAACAAAGAAGGAATTTAAAGCAAAAAATTAAATAACATATATATATATATATACAGGGCGCTGCAAAAGTAGGTATACAGTAAGGATTATACCAGTATTACCAGTATTATAATAGTGGTGCTAGGATTCATTTAATACTTTGTTTGAACATTTGAGGGATTAATATGTTTATTATTGATATGTTTATTATTGATGTGTTATTATTGATATGCTTGTATAATCAATAAAATACGTTTTGTGCACACGTTTTGTTTTTCATTACTGTATACCCACTTTTTCAGCCCCCTGTATATGTCCATCAATAGATGGAAGGCCAATATATATTGTTGCGGATATGAGGATTGCATTTTTTTGATTGTGTGTATTGTGGTGGTAAATTGTTGTGTAACATTGGTTGAATATGGCCCCTCCTGCCTCCAGAGTTGTGTAAAGGTAAAAAGGGCGTCCCGGTAGTTATTCCATGAAACACCACATTGAAGGACACGATAAAACCCTTGTTCAGTAGCTTATATCTTATTATGTGTTTTAGAGTAAGGCCTTGTCTTCCATTAGAATGACACTCCATTGCACCGAATCAATTAAGAATAGCTCCCCTTCAATAATTCCAATTCCCAGCCAAACTCTCCATCTGTGGGTAAAGCAGTTCACAAGCGTGGGGTGCACGCCCTCTCAATTCGCTGCTATAGTGAATATGTGCTCCGTGCTCTGTTTGAACAGGAGGGGCGGGGTCGCCAGGGAGAGGCAACCCCAGGGTGCGCCACGAAGGGCGGGGCTGTGCAGCCCCATGCCCAAATAAGGAAACAAGCCCGTGGCTCGCCACGAGGGGCGTGCCGTCGGCGCGATGCCCAAATAAGGAGACAAGCCCATGGGATTACCATACAAGGTCACGAAACAGAGCACGGGGGAGAGGGCGTGTCAGTCCCGCGCTGGAGAGAAGTGAGAGGAAGGAAATACGGGCTGAGCTGCGTGGAGAGGTACACGACAAAGAAAGGGTCCAAGAGAAAGCAGAGGAACTTTTACGAACGAGTTGCAAAGAGATACGGCAGATGAGTCCAGCCCCGTTTCAACCAGCCGCGTGAAGCCCTGACGGGGCAGCGAGTGACCCTGCCGGCGTGCGCTGTAAAGCCGAATACCAGGAGCTGCCGGCGTGCGCTGTAAAGCGGATAACAAGGAGCTGCCGGCTCCCCGCTTCCCGCCCGGAGTGGACCTGCTCGCTGTGCCCTGTGATCCCACCTGCTCATCCTTTCCAGCCATTCCTGCCTGCAAGTTCCCCATTTGCGTACGTGAGTTTGTTTTGTTCGTGCTGTCCTGGGTAGTAACTAAGTCTGTATAAGCTAGTAATTTTCACTGTGTCACCTGCGTTTTCATGTCCGCTGTAAATACCCGTGACTGCTCTTTTTGCTTATGTGTGTGTAAATAATAATAAACCCCGTTACTCTTCTGTACGTCTTCTTCTTCTTCCTCTTTGCATTCGTCGTCTTAGTCTTTTCCCCATTGAATATCTGTGGCGCGATACGGCCAACGTTTGGGTGAATCGGGTTTAGTCGGGGAACAACTGTTCGGTCGCGGAGCCTCCGCTCGGCAAACAACATCCTTAACCGCGTACCGTAACAATTGGTGTCAGGAGTGTCGGATCGGACCCGAAGCGCGCTTAACGCGCTCAAAATTACGAACTGCTGGAAATTTGTGTTGTTTTAAAGCAAAACCCGAATTTTGAAATCGCGCCATGGCTGGTCAAGGCGACGGGATGCCGGTGGGTGAGCTAGAGGAGGGGTTAGGAGTAACCCAGGATCAGAGGGACGAAGTAGAGGAGAACATTGGCAATGTGGTTGAGGGGGTATCAGGTGCACAAAATGACGCTCTCGCGCACGAGGTTTCAGGCGCGCAAAAAGGCGCCCCGCACGAGCGCGCGGTAGCCGAGCCCGGTGTATCAGCGGGCTTTAACATGCAGCCGATTGACATGCAGGCCCTCATTGCGCAGCTACAGGCAGCTGTACAGATGAGTATGGGAGACCAAATTGGAGGTTTGAAACACAGTATGGGGGTAATGGGGAACCGGATGGATGCTCAGAGTGAGCAAATGGGGAACCGGATGGAGGCTCAGAGTGAGTAATTGGGACAAATGGGGGAACGGCTAGAAGCAAAATTTGAGGGTTTAGACAAGAAATTTGAGGGATTAGACAATGGGATAGAGGGGGTGAAACATGGGTTAACGGGGGTGGAAAATAGAATGGCTGCCCAGGAGAATCAGTTAGAGGGGGTGAAAAATGGGTTAGAGGGGCTAGAAAATAGGATGGAAGACAAATTGCGGGCAATAGGGGAGCAATCCGCCCGAGAAATTAAACAAATGGGAGAGCAGATAGAGGAGGTAAAAATCGGGGTAGAAACCAAATTGGATGCTCAGAGGGATGAATTGGGACAGATGAGGGCAGCATCTACAAAAGAGAGGGAGGAGATGAAAGAGGAGATACAACGAGGTGTAAGTGAGGAGGTCTCGGGGGTACGCGAGGAGGTAAAGCGAGGTGAAAAGCGTATAGAGAAAGAGGTGAGAAATGGAACGGCTAGGTTACAGGGGGGAATAGAGGACCTGACGGAGGAGGTGGAACAGCTGACGGAGGGACAAAAAGAACTAACGGAGCAGGTTCAAAAGAACACTGCGGTACTAGGAGGGTTAAAGGCGACACAAAACAACATCAAGGACGACTTGATAGCGACACAGAGGCAATGTCAGATGGTACGTGAGGGACTGACAACGAAGTTGGACGAGGTGACAGAGGTAATGGAGACGAAGGACCGAGAGGTGAGGACGCACATAGAGATGGTTAAAATAGCCTTAGAGGACGAACTTGAGGAGACGCACCGGGAAATAAAAGAGGTGAAGCAAAAATTAGAGGAAGTGGAAGAAGAGGTGAGTGAAATTAAGAAGAGACGGACAGAAACTAAGAGAGAAATACAGGAGGAGGTGATGGAATATGTACAAGGTCGGTGCCCAACTCATAATGTTGTGCTCACTAACCAAATAAAGAGTTTGCAGGTGGTGAAAGAGGTGCGGAGACGAGGTGCCAAGGTGAGTGGCGATATACGAGGAAATGTACATGATGTGAGGGGAGCTTCAGTCGGCTTGGGGGTTGATTTGGATACGGGTGTTCGTGAGAGGCCGTTGGTGAAGTGTGCAACAGGTACGGTGTGCGAAGGAGGAGGTGTACGAGAATGTCTGACTCTGGGGTGTGTGAGGAAAAAGTGCGCGCCAAGGAGTGAGTGTGCTGTCGAGAGTGAGTCGGTCGTAGCGCGTGTGCGAGGGAGCACATGGAAGCGCGTAGTGAGGAGTGTTACAGAGGATGTAACGGAAGCATGCACGCCTGTGGTGAGTGTTACAGAGGATGTAACGGGAGAGTGTGCGCAAGAGGGTGCGCGAGAAAGGTGTGTAACGGACGGGTGCATGAGGAAAGAGTGCGCTGTCGAGAGTAAGGGTGAGTGCGCTGTCAAGAGTGGTGGTGAAAGTAGTGAGAGTGACACGGAGCGTGAGTTGGTTGTGACAGGTGAGAGAGGAAGTACACCTGGAATGGAAGGAAGCACACCTGGAATGGTAGAGCGTGTGTGGGAATGCACGCTGGAATTGGTAGTGAGACACGTGGTTGGGTGTGCGAGTGAGAGCACACCTGTGGTTGTCACAGAGGAGGTGACCGAGGAGGGGGCACGAAGAGGTGTGTTGGTGAGGTGTGCGAACGACGAGTGTGTGCCAAGGTGTTCGGTGGTCAGGTGTGTGACCAAGTCTGTGAGCGAAAGAACGAATGCAATAACGAAGTACACGGGGTGTACGGGCGGCATTGGAGCACCGAGCTCGGTGAGGGTGAAAGGGGTAGCGTATGCGTGTAAGCATGCAGGTGAGGCATCGACGGTAACCGGGTTAGCGGTTAGAACGACATTTAGCCGAATCGGGCCCTTGGTGCGCGTCGGGCAGCTTCGCGTGCCGCGAGGACCAGCGGGGATCCGAACCACGGCGGGTTCGAAAGGACCGCCGTACGTGATCCACGCTGGGCCGCGCTTGGAATGGCCGCATCCGTGCTCCGCTAGGCGGAACGGGCAGCCCAATAGGAAGGGTCGCCATGGCGACCCCTTTTTGTTGAGGCGTTCCGGCAGGTCGAGATCGGGCAATTGGATGGCTCCGTGCCGAGGTGGTGCGTGGGATCTCGGCCCGGGTAAGCGTCCTTCCCTGCACCGAATGCAGGACGCATCCAGCCGCCGGCACCAAACAACCCGCATTCATTGCTCGGCTTTACGAAGCCGGGCTTTGGACAGGAATTGGCGCACCGAGAGGCATTAGTAAGTAGACTGTAATGATGAGGATAGTGGTCTGGACCCGAAATTAGAAAAACAAAATTTGATGATTGGCAAAGGGATTTACAGAGTGATGATTGGCAGAGGATTGGTAGAATGATTGGCAAATTTTTGATTGGTTGGAATTTGGTGAGCAAAATTTATAGTGGAACGTCCCCGATGTGGTGGGATGGCCAATCCACCATCCCTCACAAGGGGGGGCAAAGGAGCACTAGTTATGGGGTTGATGGCAGTGAAAACTAGCCCGGGAGGGTTAGGATATATCGTGTGTAGGGATCTAGAGAGATGACCGTAGGTGACGTTAAGGTTAGTTAGTGACAATGACACCTGTAGTGGGGCCGCAGGTAGATTAGAGTGGATGATAATGACGTGGTATGTGCTTAGTTTAAAGGGAAGACGGGGAGCACTAAGTTAGCAGGGCAACAGGTAGATGAGATGATGCCGTGTGTTTGAGGATTGGAAGTGTATTGTGAAAAGTGTATGGTGAACAGGTGTGATTGCACAGGTGTGCAAATGAACAGGTGGATGGAGCAGTGTATGAGGGAGTGATGGTGATGTGTGTTGTATTGACCAAATGGTCCAGGAAGGAAGGAGGGTGCAGGTGGCACCAGGTGTGAGTGCACAGGTGTGCACCAACAGGTGTATGGAATAAATGGTAGTGTGGAGTATATGGAGTATTGGAATGGATGGTCGTGGAGTGAGTATGATGGAAACTATGGAGTGGAGTGGATGGTGCGGAGGTGTGAATGGGGGAAGAGTGGACCCCCATCACGAATACCCGGGGCGGGTAGTGTAAGTGTTAGGTAGAGGGTATAGGTAAATTGTGGTTGAATATTGGCATCTGTGGTGCGGGTGAGAGAATGGTATTTGGATGGGTGCATTAGTGTTGTGGAAATGGCTGGGCGTGTAGCCTGTTAGTGTGTGTAGTTGGTTTGGGCACTCCACCACTGTGAGGATGTCGGCCAGGTGAGGCCGCAGGTGAGCTCTGGGAGCCGGTAGAGTTGTTGTGGATGGGGCCCGAGGATCCGGAGGACGGACCCGGGTAGCCCAGTGCCAGAGGGCACCGAGTGGGGTGACAGAGCCAGGAGGGGCCTTCCCCAGTTAGATAGGTTAGGGTGAGGAGCTAGGTAAGCTCGGGTGGCAACTACAGTGGTGGAGGTGTGCAGGTGGGTAGACCTGCTGGGAGAGCGACACGTCACAGCCCAGAAATTGTGCAAGGGCACCGGGAGATGAATCGGGGGAGTGAGACCCCAAATTGAGAAGCACCACAGTTAGGTCAATGGGAATTGGTTTTTATAACCCATAGTGTAAGTTGGCCAATGGATTGGCGGGGAAAGACCCCGGGTAGTGTAAAGTGTGTTAAGGTCATTTAGAGGATAGTTAGGATTGGAGTCTCCTCGCACCATCTGCATCCACTCACCTGAGGTGACAAGTACTCCACACCATGCCATGTTTAATTATTTTTATTGATGCAAATGTTTGGATTGTGAGACGCATCATGACGTGGGTGAGACATTGTGCTTTGTTGTTCCATCTCTTCCTCCTTATGAGGATTGATGATGAATTGGTGATGGCAAATTTTGGATAGAGGGATTGTGGAGACAAATTTGGTATTGGGGAAATATGGGGAAGACGTGACGGTAGCGACGAATTTGTAAATGTGTGGATTTTTGTACATATGGGGTACGGGCAAGGGTAGAGTAGGTAACAGGGGGGAGGGTGACGTACGGTAGGGACGAGCTTTCTCACTTCGCTCTCCGTACGCACTTCGCCTTGCATTGCCTTGTTTGATGTGTACCCTTGTGACCTTACCCCTCGCTCATCTGTCTTCCCCCTTTTGTCTCCCACATGACCTGTGCGCCATTGGGCGCCGAGGGGAGCGTGCGTGAGTCGGCCATTGTGCGCCCGGAACTCCCAGAACCAGCTGTCTGCATCGATGCACCACATTATGGACCACATGTCTGTGGCCGAGCACCACTGATGGACCCCATGGGTTGGGGCATGGCCCCACTGCTGGAACCGGCCATGAGGGCCCGAAATCTTGCTGGCGGACCTTGATCGCGGGGCACCGATGCCCCACAGGTGAACCACACTAGTCGGCCCTGTGGGCCATAAATAAAGAAAATAAAAGGGACACGTTGGGTGCATTTTACTTTATTGCAAATAGGCCGCCAGCAAAGGAAAAAGACAACATCTGGAAGAAAGTAAATAGCCAGCAGAGGGAGCCGAAGAGCAAGAGACCACCTGCAGGGTTCGGGGTTGTTGATTTATTTTTATTGATGAACTATGGTGACTGCACCGATGGGTGCTTGAGGGTGTTTTGGTGCGTTTTGGGTGCTTTCATGGTGCATTGATGCAGAGCAGACTGTCTCCCCCCCAGAAAGAACAATCACAGGTCCTGGGTTAGTCTTGTAAATAAAAGTAGTGTCAACTGTAAATAATGCTCCCCACCGTCAGTGTGTAGTTTGAAGACCATTCCGCAATTCGGTTAGCTGTGGGCGTGAGTCTGTTAGGCAGGGTGCAATGGAGCAGCGGGACATATTTATCTATGTTTTAAAACTGTCGCACTCAGGGTCAGGTTAAAAGTAGAGGGAACTACACCTACGTGTCACACTAAATTAAAGTTATAGGCCCGGGACGTGCCTAAGAGGAGGAGGGTGCAGTGTTGCGGATATGAGGATTGCATTTTTTTGATTGTGTGTATTGTGGTGGTAAATTGTTGTGTAACATTGGTTGAATATGGCCCCTCCTGCCTCCAGAGTTGTGTAAAGGTAAAAAGGGTGTCCCGGTAGTTATTCCATGAAACACCACATTGAAGGACACGATAAAACCCTTGTTCAGTAGCTTATATCTTATTATGTGTTTTAGAGTAAGGCCTTGTCTTCCATTAGAATGACACTCCATTGCACCGAATCAATTAAGAATAGCTCCCCTTCAATAATTCCATTTCCCAGCCAAACTCTCCATCTGTGGGTAAAGCAGTTCACAAGCGTGGGGTGCACGCCCTCTCAATTCGCTGCTATAGTGAATATGTGCTCCGTGCTCTGTTTGAACAGGAGGGGCGGGGTCGCCAGGGAGAGGCAACCCCAGGGCGCGCCACGAAGGGCGGGGCTGTGCAGCCCCATGCCCAAATAAGGAAACAAGCCCGTGGCTCGCCACGAGGGGCGTGCCGTCGGCGCGATGCCCAAATAAGGAGACAAGCCCGTGGGATTACCATACAAGGTCACGAAACAGAGCACGGGGGAGAGGGCATGTCAGTCCCGCACTGGAGAGAAGTGAGAGGAAGGAAATACGGGCTGAGCTGCGTGGAGAGGTACACGACAAAGAAAGGGTCCAAGAGAAAGCAGAGGAACTTTTACGAACGAGTTGCAAAGAGATACGGCAGATGAGTCCAGCCCCGTTTCAACCAGCCGCGTGAAGCCCTGACGGGGCAGCGAGTGACCCTGCCGGCGTGCGCTGTAAAGCCGAATACCAGGAGCTGCCGGCGTGCGCTGTAAAGCGGATAACAAGGAGCTGCCGGCTCCCCGCCCGGAGTGGACCTGCTCGCTGTGCCCTGTGATCCCACCTGCTCATCCTTTCCAGCCATTCCTGCCTGCAAGTTCCCCATTTGCGTACGTGAGTTTGTTTTGTTCGTGCTGTCCTGGGTAGTAACTAAGTCTGTATAAGCTAGTAATTTTCACTGTGTCACCTGCGTTTTCATGTCCGCTGTAAATACCCGTGACTGCTCTTTTTGCTTATGTGTGTGTAAATAATAATAAACCCCGTTACTCTTCTGTACGTCTTCTTCTTCTTCCTCTTTGCATTCGTCGTCTTAGTCTTTTCCCCATTGAATATCTGTGGCGCGATACGGCCAACGTTTGGGTGAATCGGGTTTAGTCGGGGAACAACTGTTCGGTCGCGGAGCCTCCGCTCGGCAAACAACATCCTTAACCGCGTACCGTAACAATATATATATACTTGCCCTCGGCCTAGAGGATGAGATAAATATTAATAATAATAAGAAAAAGACATAAAATGTCATAGCCCTCATGGTTGAGGTACTTTTCATAGCTTTATAGCTTTAGAATGGAATTATACTCACCATTATGTTATCCAATAATTAGTTATACACATCAACAAAATGGTCACCACTCAGCGATCTTTGATCAGATTGCGGAAAAAAATAAAAAAATACATCTTCTGTACATGTATACTCTCGAGAACAAAATCTCAAGAACGTGCATACAAGATTCTTTGTGCCAAGTTTGAGGGGGTGAGGGGGGAGTTTAGGAGGGGAGGAGTGAGGGGGGAGTTTAGAAAGTGGATGATCAACCCTTTGAGTACGGATGACGTCCAGTGCTGCAACCCGCAAAAAGGTTTTGTGTACGGATGACGTTACTACACGTCATCGACAATACCTATAAATAGATCGTCAGTACGTGGTTGCATTCCCGTACCAAAATGCCAAATTAATCCCGTACCGGGGGTATTTATATCAAAAAAAAATCCCGTACTCAAAGGGTTAATGAAAAACGAACATTTATTACAAACTGGATTTATTGTGATTTTCAAGTCAGATATCCGTTTGAAAACGATAGAGTAGGGGTGGAATGAAGGTGGGTTTAGAGAATGTAGAAACGAAGAACTGTAAGAGATTGAATTATTTTTTTTGAAGTGGAATGATTTGATGAGCAAATTAAAAAAGCAGCGTGTTGTAAAATACCACTGAATAAAACACTGCAGGATAAAGTTTATACATATTTAATTATATTTAAACAAAACCGTGAAAAACAATCTGGGAAAGGTCCCTGAAGAGAAGGCGTGGATCTGAGAAAGGAGAAGGGGTTGAATTAATATGGTGGAAAATAGGATTGGAAAGGTGAGTATCGGCTGGAGGGGTAGAAGAAAAAGGAGATAAGGGGGGGGGGGAGGGGGAAGCGAGAAAAGACGCACGTGGTCGTGGGTGGGGACTGCCAGGAGAGAAGGAAATAATAATTTCTTTATTTATTTGTATTTAAAACGTTAGACAATGGGTAAGATGTTCGGGGGAGGTAGGAGGCGAAAAGGATATCAAACTGGGCACACTTGGATTGGGCACACTTGGCACTGGGCACACTTGGATATCCACTTGGATTCCGCCCAGGTTGGCACATGGAAATTATGATGTAGCATAATTATCATCTCGGGTCAAGATTTGAAATTATGCCATGGTTTTTGTAAAATTGCTACTAGTATTCACATTATGTACTTTCACCAAAACATACATCATCATAGAAACATACATAGAATTTGGGTCCTCTGGGTCATTTGGGTCCTCTGGGTCATTTGGGTCCTCAGGGTCATTTGGGTCCTCTGGGTCATTTGGGTCATTTGGGTCCTCTGGGTCATTTGGGTCCTCTGGGTCCTCTGGGTCATTTGGGTCCTCTGGGTCATTTGGGTCCTCTGGGTCATTTGGGTCTTCTGGGTCATTTGGGTCCTCTGGGTCATTTGGGTCCTCTGGGTCATTTGGGTCCTCTGGGTCATTTGGGTCCTCTGGGTCCTCTGGGTCATTTGGGTCCTCTGGGTCCTCTGGGTCCTCTGGGTCATTTGGGTCATTTGGGTCCTCTGGGTCATTTGGGTCCTCTGGGTCATTTGGGTCCTCTGGGTCATTTGGGTCCTCTGGGTCATTTGGGTCCTCTGGGTCATTTGGGTCCTCTGGGTCATTTGGGTCCTCTGGGTCATTTGGGTCCTCTGGGTCATTTGGGTCATTTGGGTCCTCTGGGTCATTTGGGTCCTCTGGGTCATTTGGGTCCTCTGGGTCATTTGGGTCCTCTGGGTCATTTGGGTCCTCTGGGTCATTTGGGTCCTCTGGGTCATTTGGGTCCTCTGGGTCATTTGGGTCCTCTGGGTCATTTGGGTCCTCTGGGTCATTTGGGTCCTCTGGGTCATTTGGGTCCTCTGGGTCATTTGGGTCCTCTGGGTCATTTGGGTCCTCTGGGTCATTTGGGTCCTCTGGGTCATTTGGGTCCTCTGGGTCATTTGGGTCCTCTGGGTCATTTGGGTCCTCTGGGTCATTTGGGTCCTCTGGGTCCTCTGGGTCATTTGGGTCCTCTGGGTCATTTGGGTCCTCTGGGTCATTTGGGTCCTCTGGGTCATTTGGGTCCTCTGGGTCATTTGGGTCATTTGGGTCCTCTGGGTCCTCTGGGTCATTTGGGTCCTCTGGGTCATTTGGGTCCTCTGGGTCATTTGGGTCCTCTGGGTCATTTGGGTCCTCTGGGTCATTTGGGTCCTCTGGGTCATTTGGGTCCTCTGGGTCCTCTGGGTCATTTGGGTCCTCTGGGTCCTCTGGGTCATTTGGGTCCTCTGGGTCATTTGGGTCCTCTGGGTCATTTGGGTCCTCTGGGTCATTTGGGTCCTCTGGGTCATTTGGGTCCTCTGGGTCATTTGGGTCCTCTGGGTCATTTGGGTCCTCTGGGTCCTCTGGGTCATTTGGGTCCTCTGGGTCATTTGGGTCCTCTGGGTCATTTGGGTCCTCTGGGTCATTTGGGTCCTCTGGGTCATTTGGGTCCTCTGGGTCATTTGGGTCCTCTGGGTCATTTGGGTCCTCTGGGTCATTTGGGTCCTCTGGGTCATTTGGGTCCTCTGGGTCATTTGGGTCCTCTGGGTCATTTGGGTCCTCTGGGTCATTTGGGTCCTCTGGGTCATTTGGCTCCTCTGGGTCATTTGGGTCATTTGGGTCCTCTGGGTCATTTGGGTCCTCTGGGTCATTTGGGTCCTCTGGGTCATTTGGGTCCTCTGGGTCATTTGGGTCCTCTGGGTCATTTGGGTCCTCTGGGTCATTTGGGTCCTCTGGGTCCTCTGTGTCCTCTGGGTCCTCTGGGTCATTTGGGTCCTTTGGGTCCTCTGGGTCATTTGGGTCCTCTGGGTCATTTGGGTCCTCTGGGTCATTTGGGTCATTTGGGTCCTCTGGGTCATTTGGGTCCTCTGGGTCATTTGGGTCCTCTGGGTCATTTGGGTCCTCTGGGTCATTTGGGTCCTCTGGGTCATTTGGGTCCTCTGGGTCATTTGGGTCCTCTGGGTCATTTGGGTCCTCTGGGTCATTTGGGTCATTTGGGTCATTTGGGTCCTCTGGGTCATTTGGGTCCTCTGGGTCATTTGGGTCCTCTGGGTCATTTGGGTCCTCTGGGTCATTTGGGTCCTCTGGGTCATTTGGGTCATTTGGGTCCTCTGGGTCCTCTGGGTCCTCTGGGTCATTTGGGTCCTCTGGGTCATTTGGGTCCTCTGGGTCATTTGGGTCCTCTGGGTCATTTGGGTCCTATATTCCTATCCTATAACATATATATCTCCTATAACCTATCCTATAAATATAGATTTGATGACGTCATGTTTACACATCTGAGCGACAGAAATGGGTGACAGAAACTAGCTTCACTTTTGAGCGCCCGAAATTCCCAGGCAAACGCTATAACGCACCAGGTTTACAACCTGTGCGTTAATAAAAAGCAATACAGTGAAGGAAAGAACTTAAGTTTACAATACCAACGGGGGGCTTCAAAGGCCGCACACACGGTACAAACAAAAATAGACTAATCACACACAAGTTTGGACGAATTGCAAACCAAAACTAACTAGAAACACCGAGTAACACATACACAGTAAAACAACCAGTGGGAATTCGACAAAGACACGAATGGGAAAATACATAACTTTGATGACGTGGAGAGCTTGAAGGACACTTCCTCGCCGGAGGAATCGGAAGCAGAATCGGAATTTCGAGAAAATTGTATATCAATTTAGAGAAAATATTTGGCACATTCCCTCAATGTAATGTCACGGAGGAAAGAAGAAGGTGGTGACTGGCGGTTGATGTCTTTTCATTGTGCATTGTACCTGACTGTGTGTCAGTGGTTTGCCACAGGGTGATGACATGCGTCTAGCGCAGTGGTCTTTATCCATTGCCGCTAGCTAGCATACAGAGATGACAGAGCCAAGTGCGCAAGTCTCTCCTGCCAGTACATAGCCTCTCTCACCAAGACTCCTGTAGTGCCTCCTCGTGGTGACACATGGTAACTAGGCACCTTGCGGACCGAGGCTAATCTTGGGGGGATCTCGGAGGAACCTCGGACCCCAGAGATGTGACGTGCAGGCCCAGCAGCGTGTGGATATACCCTGATGTCCCATCATCCAGGTCCCAGCTATGGGTTAAATAGCACTCACTGCCTTGTGCATCAGGCTCTGTTAAGTCCAAGGCTAAGGGAGCCTAACCGCGACAGAAAAGTTATGCTGGAGTGGAGCCCCATTAGGTAGATGGTGATCCCTTTAAGCAAGCACCTTCCAGCAGCTCCTACAACTAGACAGGCCCCAGACGTAGGGACTTCCGTCTTTCCTCTGGATTCAGACTGCTAGGTCAGGAGGGGGGCTCAGATACTGGGCAAGGCTGAGCCCCGGAAACATGCCCAGGCTATATAGACACACACACACACACACACACACACACACACACACACACACACACACACACACACACACACACACACACACACACACACACACACACACACACACACAAAATCAAATGGAGAGGACACTTCATCCTGACTTTGGTTAGTGAGGGAACCAACACGGGTAGTAGCAGTTTACAAGTATAGCTCGATTGTCGTAGAGCAAGGGTGCCATGGATTACCGCTGACGGTGGGAATGATCATCACGTCGTATTGATCAGTCACCGGCCGCCTCAAACTGGAAGCCCTCAGCCAATAAGGTACTGTCCCGCCAACTTCTAACTTCCCCTCTGGGTGTGTGGGGATTAGGGATCTTTATCCTGACAAGTAGATGGTAAGAGTGTACCCGGCAAACAAAGAAAGAAAATTATCCGGCTTGGCAACTGGAACGTCAGTACTATGTGTCTTGGCACGAATGACGAAGACTTACTTTCAACATCAAATGTACGTAAGACAGCATTGATTGATCATGAGCATAACAAGCTTAACATTGACATTGCTGCTCTTCAGGAGACAAGATTGGCTGACACCGCATCTATTCAGGAGACCAACTACACCTTTTACTGGCTTGGCAAGAGTGCAGAAGATCACTGTCAACATGGTGTAGGCTTTGCAGTGAGCAAATGGATGATGCAGTCAAATGAGACACCTATGGTGACATCTGAACGTCTCATGTCTCTGCGCCTTTCATAACATGGAGGCTTCATCACCATCATCTGCGCTTGTGCCCCAACTCTGCGTGCCAATGCTGAAGAGAATGATTACATCTATGACACTTCATGAACTTCTCGAGCATGTCCCTAGGGGAGAATAGCTTTACATTCTCGGTAACTTCAATGCACGGGTTGGAACAGACATGAACTCATGGCGAATATGCCTCGGCCATCATGGTGTTGGCAAAATCAATGAGAATAGGCAACGGGTGTTGGAGCTGTGTGCCCAAAAGGGAGCTCTGTGTCACCAACACTTTCTTTCAAGGCAAACATCAGCATAGAGTGTCCTGGCGTCAACCAAGGTCGGGCCATTAGCACCAAATTGACATCACCAGGAGACGAGACCTGTCCAGCACTCTACATACATGTTCCTACCACAGGGCAGTTTGTGATACTGAACACTCCTTTGTCATCAGCAAAGTGAAAATGCAGCCCCAGATGCTTCACACTTCCAAGCAAGGAACCTGCCATGCATCAACATTCCCAGCATTATAAATGATGACAAATGCAAGCAGTTTTTGGACACACTCCTACCCTACAGTCCCTACCTACTGAAGGCCTAATTGGCAATGTCGATGAGGCCTGGAGGTCCCTGAGACTAGTCATCTACGAGAGTAGAGTGCAGTAATCACATTTGGCAAAGGCCTAGCAGGAAAGACTGGTTCGCAACCTTTTCAAGAAAAATGGAGCCAGCCATCTAGGCAAAGAATGTACAATACTTGATGCACAACATAAACCCAAATGCCCAAATCCTGCACGACTTGAAGCTAACTAGTTAAGGCCGTTGTGCAAAAGAAAGCAAGGTTTCGTGCAAACAAATAAAGGTAGATCTTTGCCAAGATATTCAGATGGCCTGTGACAACAGAAACCTTCATGCCATGTATTCCCCACCTGCTGCCTTACCTACATGACTTCCTCCTCCTCAGCTGGATGGGAAGATCCGTTCCACAAGACATGCATGACGCAAACATCATCACATTGTACAAGAAGAAAGGCGATCGGGAAGACTGCAACAATTACTGTGGTATATCACTTCTCAATGTTACCGGGAAGGTATTTGCCAGCATCATCCTAAAGAGAATCCAGCAGCTCGCCAACCGAGTGTATCCTGAGGCACAATGTGGTTTTAGAGCAGGTAGATCCACCATGGACATGATCTTCTCCCTTCATCAGCTTCAAGAGAAGTGCAGGCAACAGAACACACTGCTCTACCTCGCTTTCGTGGATCTCACAAAAGCTTTTGACTCTGTTAGCAGAATGTGTTTATACAAGGTGTGAGAACATATTGGCTGTCCACCCAAGCTTCTTAGCCTCATGCATTCTTTTCATGACAACATGCAAGGCACAATACAGTTTGAAGGTTCCACTTCAGAAAGGTTCGAGATCGAAAGTGGAGTGAAGCACGCCTGCGTCCTGACTCCAACTCTGTTTGGTATTTTCTTCTCGGTACTTCTGAGGTACTCCTTCCCTGCAGATATGGAAGGAATTTACCTTCACACCAGGACAGATGGCAAGCTGTATAACCTGTCAAGATTAAGGGCAAAGACAAAATGGCGTCATGTCTTGATCAAATAACTTCTTTATGCAGATAATGCTGCACTTGTCACCCACACAGAAGACCAGCTCCGGAGGCTAATTGATCATCTCTCTCATGTGTGCATGATGTTCTCTCTCATCATTAGTGCAAAGAAAACCGTGGTTATGGGACAAGGTGTCACAACCCCAGTCCCTGATTACACGAAACAATACTGCGCTGGACGTAGTGAGCAAATTTAGTTATCTCAGGTCAAGAGTGACCAACAACCTGTCTCTCGATGATGAACTGAACGTACACATTGGGAAGGCAGCCACCACCTTTGGTCATCTAACAAAGAGGGCGTGGAAGAACAGCAAGCTGACCCTCAGAACCAAGATGCTGATCAACAAGGCATGCATTAATATTAGCAACCTACTTTATGGCTGTGAAACATGGACAACTTGTAGCTGCCAAGAACGGAGACTCAATCATTTTCATCTTCGCTGTCTACGATGCATCCTTGGCATCACATGGAAGGACAGTTGCACAAATGCAGAAGTCCTTTCCCAGGCAAATCTGCCAAGTGTCCTTGCACTTATAAAGCAAAGACGACTTCAATGGCTTGGGCACATGTACAGGATGGAAGATGGACGTATCCCAGATGACGCCCCACATAGGGAGATAGCTGGGGCCAAAACACCAAAAGGGTGCCCAAAACTGAGGTATAAGGATGTCTCTAAGCGGGATATGAAAGCCTTACACATCAATTTTGACACTTGGGAAACTGTAGCTAACTGCAGAGGCACATGGCGGCATCAATTTTTTTTAATGGAATAAGCCATCATGCTGACCAGTGGTGTGGTTGGAGCAGCTGCGCAACAGATGCTGTCGCCTCCCACAACTATAGGAGACGCTAATCTCACGAGATACTTCAGATGTAGCGCATGTGGTAGACTCTGTCACTCCCAAATTGGCTTGTACAGTCACCAACAGAAGTGTAACACAGATGACTGACCTTAACAAGAAATGCTGCATATCCACCATCTTACGTATATGAATGTATGCGATTGATTGTACCTGACTGTGATTGAGAGTTGGGACTCGGGAACATCGCGGTGGAGCATGCTGTCGCAACCTTTCAACGGGTTGCAGGACGTTGCGACGGAGATGTTCGGGTCCGCGGATACTGTTTGGGTTCAGTGCACTAATGTCTGGTTTTACGTGTCAGAGCCTGGAACTACCCCCTTCGTTTTCTGCCGCATGTGGGAGGAGCCTGTTGAGCATGTCCCATGTAAAACTCGGCAATAGCCCCTTGGAGAGGGTAGCCACCATCTTGAATTACACCGTGTAAGTGCTTCACTTGGTGAATACAAGACATCATTGTGTAATTTAGTATTTTATGGAGGCATCAAGCCAGAAAAAATGCAAGGGGGCTTCGACTGCAGCATCACAAACTGATTTGACCATTTATTGCATGATGAATCAGATTTGCTCGATATCCTAAAGGTCAAGAAAGCAAAGAAGGGATCCAGAAAAATCTAACAATGCAGCGGCATTGGCCAAACAACCTTCGGGGGAGGGCAAGGAGCTTGTATCGAATCCCATTGCAAAGTTGGAGCTGTTGTGTCTGCTTGTTACTGTCAGCCTCGGGAGGGGGAGTCAGCGACGCATTCGCCAGCAACCTAGCCTACACACAGCTGGCGCATCAATGGGGAATCTTTGGGATCGGGACAGCGGGTCCGAGCATGGAGTTGTCTCCAAGAGTAGCTCAGGGCAGCAATTCAGCTTTCATCCCAAAAGACTGGTTAATGACATGGGTGAAGTTTCCTCTACTGATGGCTATGAGCAACCCCATGTGGGGGTGGGAGGGGTGCTCTCGAGAAGTGAGGTACAGGTGGTGGGGTCAGCCACGTAGATGGATGTGGCATTGATGGAGGTGAGCGTATTGGCTTGGGGCTGGGCATCGCTGCTTCACAGGTCCTGCTGGGTTGCCAATTTGGCAGTCTGTCAAAGCCACTCCAGGAGGCAGCGGGTGGGTCCCACCGCAAGACAGCTATGGCTAATGCCAAGTGACCGTTCAAGTGGCTGTACATCCACACCGGACCGACTCGCAAACTGTTCGGGGAACTGGCGCCGTGGTATAAGGGGACCTACAATAATCTCATTGATCATCTGACGGTGTCCTCCAGCACTGTGCTGACCCCGTTGATGAGTCCCGATGCTGAGTGCCACCAGAAGGTGTCACCCTGGACTGTGGCCAACGAGGTGGAGAGATCCCTTGGGCACCCTCGGGGCAAATGGAAATCGGCGTGCGTCACAAATAGCAGCGCCCCGATTGAGGAGCTCCTTCGACACTACAAGGAGATCTCCAGCCAGGTGGCCATCTGGGCAATGCTACAAGAGGGGATGGGGTGTGAAGCCGTGGGCTCCACAATGAGGCTGCTTCGGAGGACAGGACCCAAGAGGGGGAGGGGGGAGTGTATGAGGAGGTACCCCGAACCACCCGGCGAGGAGTGGGACTGGGGATCGGCCCAACGTCGTCACTTGGTGGCATTGGGGTGGGCCTGATGGGCACCCACGTCCTAGCCTCTCCCAATATCTTGCTTCTCTCAAAGACCCAACTGTCACATGATGTTCTTGTTGATTCCTTTAACATTGCGAACTACAACCTTCACTCATGATTCCGCTTCAAAGGAGGAGTCTTTATCTACTACAACATCAACACACCTGCTGTACACCTTGTGATCCTCCAATCTCCAAACTTTGGTGTCACATGGCTTAAGATTTGTCTACCGACCATAACTATTTTTCTCTGTTTCACTTAACTGCTCTCTAAACTCTACAAACTCTATAGATTTTTTGACTATCTTAATTCCTGCCATGAGGCCATGTCATCCCAACACCCTCAAGCAGAATGCTTCTATTTAGAAGACTTCAACGTACACCACAGGGAGTGGTTGAAATCTTCCCACATTGATGTTGGGGGAGTTGAAGCTCTTACATTTTCCATTCCCAATGATATGGAACAAATTATCACCCACCATACCCATATCCCAGATCGTCATGACCACTCTTCCAATACTTTGGATTTGTTCTTCACCTCCAATCCGTTGCATTACAGCAACACAATTTCACCTCCAATTGGTTCTTCTGAGTCTCCGACTAAACCGTCAGTATTGGCATTTCAATAGTGTGGACTGAACTGGTTTGCGAAACTCATTTTCTGATTTTCCCTTGAAAGACTACTGCCTCTGCTTGGGCGATGCCTCTATCTCTGCTGAACGTATAGCTGACGTTATTGTTGCAGGAATGGTGGCTTCTATCTCCTTCTCTTTCAAGTCTATTTCTCCTCCCAATTCTTGGTTCAATACCTCCTGCTCTGTGGCCATTCGCGCAAGGAATGCGGCATATCAGGCATGGAAAAACTCTTCTTCCTCCAAATCGCTTCGGTTTCTGCTCCCACAGAATTGCTGCGTGTGTACATCCTCCATTAGTGAGACCACAGAATACTCGACAAACCGCTACATCACATGATTATTGTGTGGCCATTGGCAACTCAAGGTTGGGCCGTTATGATGCTAGTTTCTTCCCCTCCACTGCCAAACTCTGGAACTTTTTACCTTTTCATGTCTTTCCAAACACTTCTCACCTTCCCCTTTTCAAAAAGCAGATTTTTTTTACTTCCTCAAAAACTCTTCGACTATTCTCTCTTTCTTCACTTTTCTATCATGTAGTTCTTTTAATTAAGGCCTGGCCTCCATGAGGACCATATAGTCCATGACTGGAGCTTTAAACATAAAAAGGCAGGTGTTGTTAGGGCTGGTGCAACCACGAGGCAAACTAGAAGTTCACCGAGAGTGGCAAAACTTCGTTACAGCAAAGAATAATAATAATAATAATTCATTTATTTTGTATAGCGCTTTTCCAGAAGCCCAAAGGCGCTTTGACAGAGTGGCAAACATAATGCATAACAATACATGAAAACAACAATTGCAAAAAGACAAGAATCAATAGGGAAATATTTAAAGCAAAAGGAGGGAGAAGGAGAAGAGATAGTCAGGGGTTAAATGCTGTGGGTTGAATGTTGAATGCAGTGTTGAACAGGTGGGTCTTGAGTGATGTTTTGAATGTGGTGAGTGAGGAGGAGTCTCTGATGGTGTGAGGCAGTGAATTCCAGAGGGTGGGAGCAGCGATGGAGAAGGCCCTGTCCCCCCAGGATCTGAATTTGGTCCGGATGGAGGGGGTCAGGAGGTTGGTACCAGCAGAGCGGAGGTTTCGGGTGGGAGTGTGTCTGGAGAGGAGGTCAGCCAGGTAGGATGGGGCCAGGTTATGGAGGGCTTTGTATGTCAAGAGGAGGATTTTGTACTGGATTCTCTGGGGGATGGGGAGCCAGTGAAGCTTGTAAAGGACGGGGGTGATGTGGTCACGGGTCCGGGAATGGGTGAGTAGACGGGCAGCGGAGTTCTGAATGTATTGGAGTTTATTGGTGATTGTTGAGGGTGAACCATAGAGGAGGCTATTGCAGTAGTCCAGACGGGAGGTGATGAAGGCGTGGATGAGGGTTTCTGCAGCCGTGGAGGAGAGGGATGAGCGGAGACGGGCGATGTTTTTCAGGTGAAAGAAGGCTGACTTTGTGATCTGTTTAGTGTATTTGTCGAAGGAAAGGATTTGGTCAAAGATGACGCCAAGATTCCGGATGTGAGGGGAGGTGGATACTGGGATACCGTCGATGTTGAGGGCAAAGTTATGGGTGGATTTTGTGAGCGTTTTTGGGCCAATGATGATTATGAATGAAATGACTGTGAAATATGTGAAATATGAAAATGAGAATGAATGAAAAAACTATTCATGAAATTCCACAAGTAAACAAGCAGATTGTCGATGTGTTTTTCCTTTAACATGAACAACGAATAGAGAGCATACCTCCGCCTGGTTGGCCATATCACTCAATGGTGAAGAATCACTTAAAAAATTATACTAGTTGGATCCGGATCTTCACCAAAATCGAATCGATTAGTCCTTGTCAGACACCCAACCGGTCCACCAAGTTTCGTCCAAATCCGTCCACAACTTTTTGAGATATCCTGCTATGTATCGTTTTTGGCACTATCTCCCGATGATGAAGAATCACTTTAGAAATTCTAATAGCCGAATCCGAATCCTGATCTTCACCAAAATCGAATCATTTCGTCCTTGTCAAATACGCTACATCTCTGCCAAATTTCGTCCGAATCTGTCCACAACTTTTTGAGATATTTTGTTCACAGACAAACGGACAGACAAACAGACAGGAGTGAAAACATAACCTCCATCCACCTTTGGTGGTGGCAGTAATCAATGGCCAACTCCGCAAGCAGGGCAAAGCTACTCCACCATCCCACCCCCCCCCCCCCCATCCCGCCCCACCAATACAATCGGTTGAAGAAGGACAAAATATTTTGAACTTTGTTTGCAAAAATAATCTCAAGGAAAATGCCCCCAACACATTTTCTATCTCTTCGCATCCTTTTGACCCTTGACCCTCCCCGTTTCTGTGGCCAGTGGTGAGCGAAGCTTTCCCAGGCTAAAGTTAATCAAATTGTACATTTGTTCCTCCATTATGCAAGAAAGATACACTCGTCAATAGAACATGAAATTGCACAAAACATCGACCAGAACGAACTCATTACGTGCAAAATCGAAGATTTTTCAAGTGTATTATTGGTCGGTTGCATTTGTTATTCTGTCTGCTTGTTTGTCACTGGTCTACAGGTCACAATTCTAAACCGATCGTCACGAAAGTTCACCAAGTTGTAGAGATCGTCCCAATTGAGAAGCTTATTGATTTTGAGGTCAAAGGTCAAAGGTCATCTGGAGGTCAAATTTCTAAAATCGACATTTTAAATCCGATTGACTTGAAAATAGAACAGCATTTGCATATCGAGTCACTAAATTGGAAAACCAACTATTTTAGGTCAAAAGGTCAAAGGTCACCTCAAAGTCAAACTTCCAAAATCATGAATTTTCATCTAAAAACCCATCAATTTTCATCCGATTGACTTGAAAATTGAACAGCATTTGCATAGTGCTTCACTGAATTGGCAAACAAACTATTTTTTAAGGTCAAAAGGTCAAAGGTCAACTCAAGGTCAAACTTCTAAAATCATTTTTCATCTGAAAAATCGTCACTTCTCATCCTATTGACCAGAGCTTTGATCAAGATCGTCAATTTTAATATTGGTGAAATTGTCAATTTGCTGTATTAATGGAAACCTTTTGGAGGGGGGGGGGGGGGATTTTGCAAGTATCGTGCTCTGCATTACGTCTTCTTGTTTTATACATTTGCTAAACTCAAAGCATGGAAAGTAAAATTCTAAATTCTAATGATCATGTGATCCATATTACATCACGTGTTCCATATTACACATTATAATGTGCATTTCTTCGAGTACATATTGTGTGAAAAATGTAGAACATGAGAATGCACAATCAGTATGAGATTCTCCTTTTATGGAAAAGAAATCTGTAATTACAAGTGCAGAAGCTTTAGTCATAGGCCTACTAATGCACAATATTCATTTTCAAAAGTTAATTGGGGGGAAGGCGGCGGGGAGGTGGGGAGAGAGGGGTGTGAGATTTGGGAGTGAGATTTGGATTTGGAGGTGCAGAGGGCATCGGCGACAGATTGGGTGTGATGGGTATGGGTGAGAGTGTGAGTAACGTTGGGGTGGTGAGCTGTGCATGTGGGGCACTATGGCTGGAGGGAGGTGGGGAGGGGTGTGAGATTTGGGAGTGAGATTTGGATTTGGAGGTGGAGAGGGCATCGGTGACAGATTGGGTGTGATGGGTATGGGTGAGAGTGTGAGTAACGTTGGGGTGGTGAGCTGTGCATGTGGGGCACTATGGCTGGAGGGAGGTGGGGAGGGGTGTGAGATTTGGGAGTGAGATTTGGATTTGGAGGTGCAGAGGGCATCGGTGACAGATTGGGTGTGATGGGTATGGGTGAGAGTGTGAGTAACGTTGGGGTGGTGAGCTGTGCATGTGGGGCACTATGGCTGGAGGGAGGTGGGGAGGGGTGTGAGATTTGGGAGTGAGATTTGGATTTGGAGGTGGAGAGGGCATCGGTGACAGATTGGGTGTGATGGGTATGGGTGAGAGTGTGAGTAACGTTGGGGTGGTGAGCTGTGCATGTGGGGCACTATGGCTGGAGGGAGGTGGGGAGGGGTGTGAGATTTGGGAGTGAGATTTGGATTTGGAGGTGCAGAGGGCATCGGCGACAGATTGGGTGTGATGGGTATGGGTGAGAGTGTGAGTAACGTTGGGGTGGTGAGCTGTGCATGTGGGGCACTATGGCTGGAGGGAGATGGGGAGAGAGGAAGGAGGGGTTCAAACGGGAGTGATGGCATTGTGGTTGTCGTCGGTGTTAGGAGTGCTGTGATGATGGTGGTAGTGCGGATGATGGGGGCGGTGATGCATGTGTGTGTGATTGCGGGCGTCAGTTGGGGAGGGGAAGGAGGATGACCAGGGAGATTGTTTTTATCGGGGATTAGGGTATTGCATATGTGGACTCTCCATTTTGGTTTCAAAGACACGAAAAATTGAGTTTTATGATGTTTTTGAGGCGTGGGGTGGGGGATATTGATGGAATGTTGGATGACGTTTTGTTGGGTTGTGTGCCGAGAACATTGGTGGTGGTGAACGCAGGTTGGGGAGGATGGGAGGGGTAAGGATGTGGGGAGGGTCTTCTCAGAAACTTTGAAGAGGAGGCATGAGTTTTTGTGAAAACATTTGAAGAATTTGGGGTGTGAAGTGATTTTTTTTCTTAGGGATTCTACCAAGGGTGGGAGTCAGTGCAGATTTCTGTAATAGAGAAACAGATGTGAACCAAAAATGAATGGATAGATGTAAGAGCTGGAAGCTGGGATGGATGGCGAGGCGTATGACATAGTTGCTGTGAGATGTAGTCCGTGAGCAATCCAACTGGAGGACAGGAATTCAAGGCTACATGGTTTATGGGTGTTTTATGAAAGAGAAAAGGGGTGGAGGTGTGTGATCTGTGTGAAAGACATTTTATCAAGAGAAAGACATGACATTAGGGAAGGAATTAATGTGGAGGATTCTGTGTGGATCGAGATTAGAGATTGCAGGAAAAGTAAGATACTCGTAGGATGCTTTTACAGGGCTTCTGATGTGACGGAAGAGCAGGAAAGAGGGATACGTGAAGAATTTGAGGGTTCATGTGATAAAGGAAGAGTATTGGTTGTGGGGGATTTTAACTTGCCTGGGATAAAGAGGGCCCAGGAACAGGGAAAGAAGCTGTCCACGTCACATAAAGGACTTGTGCTGCAAAGCATTAGTAAGACCTATTGTGGCATATTTTTTGTGGCATATTTTTCAGAATCATTGGAATCTCCTGCGATGAAGCTAACTCCGAGGGCCTTTCACTTACTCACCGCAGGCAGGTAGGTGGTCTTTCTGTCTTCTACCGACTCCTTTCCGGCCTTTCCCCCCCAGCTCTCTCTGGGTTCTGTCCCCCAAATATTCCGTCAGGTCACACAAGATCTGCCAACAACCCTCTTATGGTTAAACTGCCAAAATCTAGGCTCTCTGCTCACCTTCACTCCTTCATTCCTCTTTTCTCCCACCTCTGGAACAAACTCCCTCACTCCCTTCAATCCCACTCCTCCCTCTAGGGCTTTAAAACAGCTGTTCACCACCATTTATCTTCCCCCATCCAAAACCTTGATCTTTTCTATCCCCGCTAATTTCACCCCAAATCCACTTTTTTGAAGTACCAACTTCTTTCCTGGAAGTCCTAGCAGTGTCCATGTGTTTTATACTTCTCACACCCCCTCCCCATTCCCACGCCTCCTCCCCCCAAGCCTCTCCCTCCCACACATCTCCCGATGTCCCTGCTCTCAAATGTTGTGTTTGTGTGCTTCCCCTTCCCTCCCCATCTTGTCTACCGCTACCCTTATTATATGTTTTGTGTGTCTGTTTGATTTTTTTGTGTGATAAATGTTAGCTCTTTCACGAGCCTCGATCCTGTATACAAAAAAAAAAGAAATTAAAAATATGCCAGCGGTTCTTGGGACCCATGAACACATCGAAACATAGCCAAGGTGGAGTCTGTGCAAATACGAGCAGCTGGGTTTGTGTCGCATAACTATAGGCAGTCACATGGGAGTATGTCTCCCATCGTCAAACCCCCGTACTCTACATAGCAAAAAGCGGCAACAATAAACGCTTTGTCATTCCCCCAGGAAGGACCAACACTTTGAGATCATTTTCCGCAGATCACCATCTGTCCCTAATAGTCTCTTCCTCAGACTGCGATTGATGCTACGAGTGAGGAGTATTTTAAGGCTGGCTCAAATCAGCACCAGCTAAGGTGTGCATAGTCCAGCAAGAGGACATTTTTTTCCTATACAACCCCTCAAGCTCTATGCCTATGGCATCCAAGGCCAACTCCACTCTTGCATTACTGACTCCCTCTACTCTCGTAGCCAATGTGTGGCTCTCAACGGAATCCTTTAATCCCCGCTCTCTGTCAAGGCTGGAGTTCCCCAAGGCAGTGTTCGGGTCCCAGTCCTATTCCTGATCTTCATCAAATTATCTATCCGACTCTCTGGAAAATCCCCTTTATATTGTTACAGAACCCAACGTCGGCCTCGGTTCCCGTTATCGAGGGGGGATTAAGCCCCTCGTCTGTGACTGACCGACGTGGTCCCTGAAGCTGCACCGCGACCTCCGGAAAGGCCGGTGAGCAGCTTCGTTCGCGACCGCGGATAAGATGTTAATTTGCCGAGCGGATGGCAGCCGCGGCACGAACCGTTAACAAAGACTAGACCCGATTCTCAACGTTGGCCAAATCGTGCCACAGGTATTCAATTTGGAAAAGACAAAGACGACGGATGTGAAGAAGAAGAAGACAAAAAGGGTTTGAAATACGACTATAATTTATTACTACTATTTACAAGACCAAAGTAACCAAGGAAGAAGGAAAGATAATAAAATAAAGACAGAAGGAATCAAGGAGACACAGTGCAAATTAGCTTACCTATAAAACAGTCTTACTTAACCCAGGACAGAACAAACAAAGACAGACTCACACGAATGGGGAATGAAGGCAGGAACGATTGGCTGGAAGGAGAGGATGGTCCAGGTGGTCCACAGAGCTGGAAGGATGCGGGTCCTGTTCGTGTAAACGGCAAGGCTCGAGGTGAGCGGCCGCCGACCCTCCACAATCTGGTTCGCACGGCGGCGTTGCTTCGTAGCAGCGGGTCGAAACTGCCGTCGAAGCTCAACTCAACTGCGGTGGACTCAGCTGCGGTGGACTCAGCTGCGGTGGACTCAGCTGCGGTGGACTCAGCTGCGGTGGACTCAGCTGCGGTGGACTCAGCTGCGGTGGACTCAGCTGTGGTGGACTCAACTGTGGTGGACTCCTTACTCATCTCCTTAAGCAGTCCCTCCCAACCCCCTTTTATAAGGCGCGTGGCGATCAAGCCGCCGGCCTTTTGGAAACGCCCATCGGGTCGCTCTCCGCAGTGCCGATTGGTGGGCACGGGCTCTCTGGCTCCACCCTTGATGACGATGGGCGGGCACGCCCCTCCTCCCCGAGCTGACCACGCCTTAATGGCGGCAAATGCAGTTGGCAATAAATGCAGTTGGCAATAGAGGCTTTGGGAATGGGAATGAAAGGGGATCTATCTATTTGAATTCGGTGCAATGGAGTATTAATTAATGGAAGACAAAGCCTTAACCTAATACACAGAATAAGGAAATAACTACCAACAAAGGAGGAAATCTATGATTGGCTAACGTGATGGTATATGACCTAACTAAGGGACGCCCTTTGACCTTTATACACAACTGGAGGAAGGAGGGTGATATTTTTACAACAATAAAAAAACACAATTCTCATATCCACAACAATATATTTGATGACAACTCTACCCTCTGCCTTGACATCCCTCATTCCTCAGACAGGTAGGTAGGCTGCAATCTCTTTCCTCTCTTCAGACCTTGAAAAAAATCCCAAGCCAGTCAAACACTTGCAATATGTCTTTTAATCCTGATAAATGTCACACTCTCAGTATTTCTCTCCGAAAGGACCGTCTGGTAAACCTCTCCCCCCCCCGCAACCCCAACCTTCCCCATCTACTTTCTTAATTATCCTCTTGAGGAAGTTTGGTCATTCAAATTCCTGGGTCCGACTACCAGCCATGCAGATCTTTCTTGGGCAAACCTCATTTCCAAGTTGGGCTCCAAAGTCAGCCGCCAACTGGGCATACTCCATCGTATAAGGCTCTTTCTTGGCACATCTGAGCTCCTATCCACCTACAACGCTTTCTTCAACAGCTTGATGGAGTACTGCTCTCCCCTCTGGGCTGGCTCCCCTGCCACACATCTTGCTCAGCTTGATGCAGTGGAAACCAAGGCCTTCAAGATCAAAATCATGGGAATCTTACGGGATGAATCAGAGTCTATGAGCCTATCACTTCACCACCGCAGACAGGTAGGTGGTCTCTCTGTCGTCCACTGCCTCCTTTCTATTCTTGCACCTTCTGTTCTTTGCCTATTTTGTCCCCATCCCCACTCCAGGTTTCTGCAGGTCACACGTGGTCCAACATTAACCCTCTTCTAGTAAAACTACCTAAAATCCAGGATCACTGCTCACCTCCACTCATTTGTACCTCTTTTTCCCTGCTTGTGGAACCAACTTTGACATTCTCTTAAATGTGAATATTCCCTCCAGGTGTTCAAGACAGCTGTTCACCACCATCTCGATAATCCCCAATCCAAACCATGATCTTTTCTACCATCATAAACCCCATCCCAATCGCTCTCCTTCCAAATTTCCAGTTTTCCTTCTTGAGAGATTCCTTCTGCGTCCATCTTGTCCAACGCATGCATCCTTTCCTGCCCCTCATTCCTCCCCACACCCATTATTTGTCCACCTCCCTCTATCTTGGCATTCGGCTCTGCCATTCCCCCTCTCTCTGCTGTTACTTTTGTCCTGTTGTCCTGTCGACTATGTATACAAAAAAGGCTATTGGATTTAGGGAAACTTTGAGGGTATGAGAAGTGCTTTGGGAGCTTTAGGTTGAGTAAAGTTAATGAGTGGGTGATCTGCATCGGAGAAATGGGGAAGCACAAAGGAGCAATCAATGTGTAGGGTGAAAATTATAAGCGTATTCCAGTGAGGTGGAAAGGTATCGAGGCAGGAAGAGAACAAGGTGGTTGAGCAGGGATGTATGCAGTGTAATTATGGATAAGCAGAAAGCATTCATTAAATAAAAAAAATAACAAGTCAGGAGACGACGATGGTTCACGAGCGAGCGGTATTCAATGACAAAGGACGGACTGTAACCGAAACAGACCCGGACAGGCCAGGCCCGGAAATGTCAAAACGAAGGTTACTGACCTTGAAATGAGATCGAAAATAATGTATAATCAGTTACGAGGTTAGTTAGCGACACAATACCGAAAATTCGGTGAAAAATGAAATGAAAAAAAAAAAAAAAAAATTAAAAAAATTAAAAATCGAGCTCCGTGGGGCTAGACACGTGACATTGGCCTAACCAAATATCAAAACCCCTGTCAGATTCCACCAAACCCCTCGGAGAAGATGTAGCTTGAACTCGGTTACCCCCGAAAATGACATCTTTTTTGGGCGTGGCTCCGCCCATAATGGGCGCAATACGCCCACTCTAGGCAGGACACAACTATATCATGATATCAACCTCCCACCCAAGTTTCATCTAGATCGGATGATATCATCGGGTAGTTATGCTGCGGACAGACAGACAGACACACACACAGACAGACGCACACACATGACATTGGCCTAACCAAATATCGAAACCCCTGTCAGATTCCACCAAACCCCTCGGAGAAGATGTAGCTTGAACTCGGTTACCCCCTAAAAAGACATCCTTTTCGGGCGTGGCTCCGCCCACAATGGGCGCCATACGCCCACTCCACGCAGGACACAACTAGATCATGATATCAACCTCCCACCCAAGTTTCATCAAGATCGGATGATATCATCGGGTAGTTATGCTGCGGACAGACAGACACGCACACAGACAGATGCACACACATGACGAATATAGTGGTCACTTGACAATTCATGAACCAATAGGACTAGAGTCTGACTGTCATCAGTACAGGAGGAAACCCAGTCTAGTTAAAAAAAAAAAACAAACTCGGCAGGCCAAAAAGAAATAAGAAAAGGACATAGCCATGAATATCAAACATGAAGGCACAATATTATATAAGTACATAAGAGGTAAAGAAAGGCTTAAGAGGAGTGTGGAGCCATTGAAGAGTAACAAAGGAGAGTTGGTGGATGATGGCGAGTTGGCAGGATTATCCAATAGTTTTTTTGATTCCATATTTACACGGTAACCGTCAGGGGAACTTCCAATAGCGGAGAGTGTCTCTCTCTGGGGTGAGCAAAGGCTTTAAAAAAAAGAGATCCATGTTGGTGTCGATGAAGTGAAGAAACAGCTAGAAACATTAAGGGATGACAAAGCCCCAAGGCTGGATAATATGCATCTTGGAGGATTGATGGAGGTGGAAGAGCAGAACTTTAACAGCTCGTTGGAGTCAGGACAGGTACCGGAGGATTGGAGAGTAGCAAATGTGGCGTCGTTATTTTAGAAAGGTTCCAGAAAGTAATTGGAGAACTATAGACCTGTTACTTTAGCTTCAGTTGTGGGGAAGGTGTTGGAGACGTTAATTAAGGAGCGGAGAGGGAACAATTTGAAAAATTCCAAACTAATGAAAGGTAGCCGAAAGGTAGCCATGGCTTTACCAAAGGTAGGTCATGTTTAACAAATTTGTTGGAGTTATACGAAGTCGTTTCTGATTGTTGGATGAGGGAAGTGCAGTGGATGTAATGTGTGTTGACTTCCAGAAGGCTTTTGATGTGGTACCACATAGGAGGTTGTTCGCCAAGGTGTTGCTGGTCGGGTAACCAACTGGATTGGTGATAGGAAGCAGATAGTGGTTGTGAGTGGGAGGATGTCTTAATGCGAAGATGCAGGTAATGGGGTACCTCAGGGATCACTACTGGGACAATTATTATTCATAATTTACATCAACGATTTGGATAGTGCAGTTTAGAGTCGGCTTTGGGAATTTGCAGACGATACAATGGTTGGGGGTAAGGTAAATAGCAGAGGATGGGTGGAGAGGGTGGATGAGGTGGGGTGGGTATCAGATTCAGGAAGGACAATACACTTTCATGGAGCGTGTCACACACAAGGATTTGGAGGTGGTAATAGCTATGGTGCTGGTGGTAATCAGACAGCACAGTACGAGGCAGATATAGGTAAAGCTAACAGGGTTTTATTCGTAGGGGGGTCAATTTTATAAATCAGAGGTAGTATCAACGCTGTAAAGGAATTTGGTGAGGCCTCATCTCGAATAGTGTTCAGTTTTGGTCACCACATCTGAGGAAGGACACAGAGAGCCGCCATAGTGTGGATACAGCGTGGAGCTACTCGATGGATTCCAGGGCTAGCTCGACTAAGCTATGAGGAACGTTTGAAGTAGACAGGACTTTGGGAAGGAGACGATTGTGAGGTGATCTGATAGAGATGTTCAAAATAATGAAGGGTGTGGACAAGATAGGTGAAGTGGAGCTTTTCAGCAGAGTGGACAGTGTTTGGAGCAGGGTACATACACTGCATGACCAAAAGTATGTGGACACACAAACATCACACATTTCATTCCAAATTAATGGGCATTAATATGGAGTTGGTCCCCCACCCTCCACCCCCTTTGCTGCTATAACAGCCTCCACTCTTCTGGGAAGGCTTTCCACGAGATGTTAGAACATTGCTGCTGGGATTTGCCTCCATTCAGCCACAAAAGCATGAGTGAGGCCGGGTACGAATTTCGGGCGATTAGGCCTGGCTCGCAGTCGGCTTTCCAATTCATCCCAAAGGTGTTGGATGGGGTTGAGGTCAGGGCTCTGTGCAGGCCACTGAAGTTCTTCCGCACCGATCTGTATCGACCTCGCTTTGTGCACGGGGGCATTGCCATGCTGAAACAGGAAAGGGCCTTCACCAAACTGTTGCCACCAAGTTGGAAGCACACAATCGTCGAGAATGTCATTGTATGCTGTAGCGTTAAGATTTCCCTTCACTGGAACTAAGGGGCCGAACCATGAAAAACATCCCCAGACCATTATTCCTCCTCCACCAAACTTTACAGTTGGCACTATGCATTCGGGTGGGAGGATGTCTTGCTGCGAAGAGTTGGTGCAGGGAAGGCATGATAGGCCAAATGGCCTCCTCCTGCACCAATGGGGTGTGTGTGTGTGTGTGTGTGTGTGTGTGTGTGTGTGTGTGTGTGTGTGTGTGTGTGAGACAAACTATTCAATCAAATAAAGTTCATTCACAAGTCAATGCCTATCCAGACCACAATGTGAAGCAATTGAGTGAATGTAGCGAACATCGAGAACATCAGATTGTGGAACCATGTCAAATACCTAAAATTACAAGGAATGTTAGGAAACAGCAAATACAACATGCTTTGTACCAACAAATGTCAAACTTCCTGAAGGATACATATACAATGCTCTCCATAAGTATTGGAAAAGTGAAGTCAAATTTGTTATTATTGGTATACTATAAAGATCACCCGTCCCAATTGACGGGAAACGTTGGCATATGTATCCCCCTCCTCTCTCTCCCTTCCCCTCCCCCCCCTCCTCTCTCTCCCTGACCCTCCTCCCCCTCCTCTCTCTCCCTTCCCCTCCTCTCTCTCCCTTCTCTCTCCCTTCTCCCTCTCTCCCTCTCTCTTTCTCTTTCTCTTTCTCTTTCTCTTTCTCTTTCTCTTTCTCTTTCTCTCTCTCTCTCTCTCTCTCTCTCTCTCTCTCTCCTCACTCTCTCTCTCTCTCTCTCTCCTCACTCCCCTCACTCCCCTCACTCCCCTCACATCCCTCATTCCCTCTACCCCACTCCACACCACTCTCTACATGTCCATGATCTATCCTTTTTTTTTAAAGCTTAAATTTCCTTTTCAGTTTTCTTTTTGCTTTCGCTTTTCACTTTCAGTTGTTACTTATACTGTATTTGATATGTAATGTACCACACTCGTTACTGAGCGTCGGTGCCACCAAAGCAGCTTCATGAGCAAGGATTACACTGGGCGGTTTGCCATTACCTTCCCAGCAGTATTTCGGGCAGGAATTTGTAATTTGTTCAGGGTGCCGGCGATAGCTTGTCCAGTCTTTGTGAAGGACACCGTTGGATCTTCAACGTCCACCAACTAATGTCGGAAGACGGCACGGCCAGTTTAACATCCATCAGAGGGACGGCACACACATTGATGATTTACCCAGTCAAAGGATCGGGATTCAAACCCAAGCGAGACAGCTACGAGGTGAGTGTGGCCCCTGTGGGTACCTCGAGGTCGTCCCTTAACGCACCGTCAACTAGAACGGCACTCAGGAGAGAGCATAATACCTCCACCTGGTTAGCCATATCACTCAATGGTGAAGAATCGCTTTTAAAATTATACTAGCTGGATCCGGATCTTCACCAAAATTGAATCGATTCTTCCTTGTCACACACACAAAATGTCCAACAAATTTCGTCCAAATCCATCCACAACTTTTTGAGATATACCACGATGTATCGTTTTTAGCCCTATCCCCCAATGGTGAAGAATCACTTGAAAATTTAAATAATTCTCATCCATATTCAAGATCCGAATCAGATCCGAATCCGAATCCATATTCAGATCTTCACCAAAATGGAACCGAATCGTCGTTGTCCGACACCCAAACGGTCCACTAAGTTTCGTCCCAATCCGTCTACAACTTTTTGAGCTATTCTGCTATGTATCGTTTTGGCCCTATCTCCCAATGGTGAAGAATCACTTTAAAAATTCTAATAGCCGGATCCGAATCCAGATCTTCACCAAAATCTAACCATTTTGTCTTTGTCACATACGCTACACCTCTGCCAAATTTCGTCCGAATCCGCCCACAACTTTTTGAGATATCCTGCTATGTATCGTTTTGGCCCCATTTCCCAATGGTGAAGAATCACTTTAAAAATTCTAATAGCCGGATCCGAATCCAGATCTTCACCAAAATCTAACCATTTTGTCTTTGTCACATACGCTACACCTCTGCCAAATTTCGTCCGAATCCGCCCACAACTTTTTGAGATATCCTGCTATGTATCGTTTTGGCCCTATCTCCCAATGGTGAAGAATCACTTTAAAAATTCTAATAGCCGGATCCGAATCCAGATCTTCACCAAAATCTAACCATGTTGTCTTTGTCACATACGCTACACCTCTGCCAAATTTCGTCCGAATCCGCCCACAACTTTTTGAGATATCCTGCTATGTATCGTTTTGGCCCTATCTCCCAATGGTGAAGAATCACTTTAAAAAATTCTAATAGCCGGATCCGAATCCAGATCTTCACCAAAATCTAATCATTTCGTCTTTGTCACATATGCTACATCTCTGCCAAATTTCGTCCGAATCCGCCCACAACTTTTTGAGATATCCTGCTATGTATCGTTTTGGCCCTATCTCCCAATGGTGAAGAATCACTTTAAAAAATTCTAATAGCCGGATCCGAATCCAGATCTTCACCAAAATCTAATCATTTCGTCTTTGTCACATATGCTACATCTCTGCCAAATTTCGTCCGAATCCGCCCACAACTTTTTGAGCTATCCTGCTATGTATCGTTTTGGCCCTATCTCCCAATGGTGAAGAATCACTTAAAAAATTATAGTAGCCGGATCCGAATCCGGATCTTCACCAAAATCTAAGCATTTCGTCTTTGTCACATACGCTACATCTCGGCCAAATTTCGTCCGAATCCGTCTACAACTTTTTGAACTATCCTGCTATGTATCGTTTTGGCCCTATCTCCCAATGGTGAAGAATCACTTTAAAAAATTCTAATAGCCGGATCCGAATGCAGATCTTCACCCAAATCTAAGCATTGCGTCTTTGTCACATATGCTACATCTCTGCCAATTTTCGTCCGAATCCGTCCACAACGGTATTTCTGTGTATATATATATATATGTTTTACCATTGTAGAAAAATAGCACTTTTTATGTTCAGTCCACCATCTTAGGTAATCATAAGTATTGGAACAAATTAACTTAAAGTAAGTTAAAGTAGTATAATAGTATTTGGTTACATATCCCTTGCATGCAATAACTGCATCGGGCCTGTAACTCAGTGACATCACCAAACACTTGGTATCTCCCTTTGAGATGCTTTGCCAAGTCTTTCCTGCAGACATTTTCAGTTGTTGTTTGTTTTGGAGGTTTCTGACTGTAGTCTCTTCTTCATCAAGTGAAATACTGCTCCATCAGATTTAAATCAGGGGATTGACTTGGCCAGTGAAAAACCTACTTGTTTCCCCTGATGAACTCCTTGGTTGCGTTGGCAGCGTGTTTTTGGTTACTGTCTTGCTGCATGGTGAAGAACCAACCAATGAGTTTGGCGACATTTTCTTGTGCATATGCAGACAAAATGATTCTGTCGACTTCCTAATTCATTCTTCTGCTGCCATCATTAGTTACATCATTAATAAAGATGAGAGACCCAGTTCCAGAGGCAGTCATGAAAGCCCAAGCCATGACACTACCTCCACCATGCTTCACAAATGAGGTAGTATGTATGCTTTGGATCATATGCAGTTCCTTCCTTTCACCACACGTTCACTTTTCCATCTCCTTGGTAAATGTTTATCTTGGTCTCATCTGCCCATAAAACTTTGTTCCAGAACTCTACCGGCTCACCTCTATACTTCTTAGCAAACTTTAATCTGGCCTTTCTATTTTTGGTGCTGATGCGAGGTTTGCATCTTGCGTTGTAGTCTTTGTAATTCTGCTGTCTAAGTCTTCTGTGAACGGTAGATAGATTGTGATACATTCACCCCTGCACTCTGGAGGTTGCTGGTGATGTCACTGCGTTATTTTATGGTTTTTATACACAGCTCTGATGATTTTTGATCACCTGGAACAAAATTCAGGGGAGCTTATGCGATGGCGCGTCGTCAGTCAGTCAGTCAGTCAGCCTGTCCATAAACACTTGAAACTTCTTCTCCGAAACCGCTGAAGGATTGCGACCAAATTTGGCACAAATGATATTTGTTATGTTGTGACTAAAGTTTGTTACGGCATTGAAAAAAACAAACAAATAAATAAATCGGAGTCTAAGGGGGTCCACCGGGGGTCAAAGTGGGTCCAGGTTTGACCCACCAAAATAGGTATTTGCTTTTTCTTCTGAAACTACACATGCAATTCTGATGAAACTTCGCCACAACCTTCATCACCCATGATGTACCAATGCTCGTTCACACATTTAAAAAGTCTGCCCCTTTGGGGATCTCCGGGGAGGGGGACGGGGGGTTGCCCCCCAAAATAGGTATTTGCTTTCTTAGAAAGTACACATGCAATTCTGATGAAACTTCACCACAACCTTCATCATCTGTGATGTACCAATGTTTGTTCAAGGCATTGGAAAAAATGTGCGATCTGAGGAGGTACATGGGGTGAGGGGGGGGGGCTTGCCCCCCAAAATAGGTATTTGTTTGTTTGTTTGTTTAAAGTCTTATGATTATGTTAGTATGATTCTACATGCAACTTCTAGCAACCTAGTCTTCTAGCAACAGGCAGACACTTCTAGTCTTCCAGCAACCATTGAAATTGGTTTGAAATACCTTAAGTCAGTGCAGTATACTGTTTATTCTACCAGGTGAGCACCAGGGCCCAGGGGTATTGCCCCTATGTTTCTGTCATCAACTGCAGTTGTTTTCCTTGATATCTTTTTCAAGATACTCCAAAATGTTGTATTCGATTAGAACCATAGCACAGCAACTGGACACAAGCACATTATTCTGTTCTTACAGTTTCCAAATTGCTTGATTTTCTTCTTTCATAGACAGTTCTCTGGTCTTCATGTTGGTTTATTCCTACAGACTCTCAAGGCAAAAGAAAATACTAAAACCAAGATTAGACATTCACAGCTCTTTTATGTGTGAACAATCAATACAACAAGGAACACCTGTCAGTCATTTGTTTAAATACTTATGCTGACCTAAACTGGGGGGACTGAGCATAAAAAGTGCTATTGTTCTCCAATGGTAAAACATATATACGTAGAAATACCAAGAAATAAAAGCTGACCTCCTGTACTTTTGCCTTGTATTCATCTTTTAATGTCAAATCCAAATTTCTTGAGTATATAGTAATAATAACAAATTTGACTTCATTGGTCCAATACTTATGGAGGGCAGAGTTTGTAGGACCTATGCAAGTGGTGGTAAAAATTAACTGTTGAAAAAGAATTAAACAGTAAGTTTCCTGTTTAGATGGATTTTCAATGTTGGTTTAAATATTCTATTCTAATTAAAATAGAATTCAACATTCTATTTAAATAAGTTGTTCCTCGATCATAAACTGGTGATCATCAACTGAGAAGACGGAGGGGTGGACAGACAGACCAATTGCTTATGAGTTGGGAAGTTTGTGATCCAATAACTTTCGTTCTCTGTTTTCCCAGTCTTTTCACCCCATAGCCTACTTCCTTGTGTAAATCTCAACTCAAAAAATAATAATAATAAAAAAAAAAAATTCCCTTCTCTGTTCTTATTCTTTGTTCTCATTCGTTTATTCATTCTTATTCGTTCGTTCGTTCTTCGACCACGTGTTTCTCCCCCATTTCCCCAGATAGTTTTCACTGTTATTAACCTTCAATGTTTACACTTTCCCCTCAAGTTCTGTATTCCGTCATATATTATAACACCTTTTTCTTCTTCTTCTTTAAAAGGCTGCTTTCGACTTGCTCACCAAATCAATTCATCCCAAAAAAAATTTCCATCTCCTATAGTGCCTTTTTTCTACATTCCCTAAACTCTCCTGCACTCCATCCTCCATCCAGCATCCTGAAACGTATTTTTAACTCGTAGGTCACAATAAACTAATTTTGCAATAAATGTTCGTTTCCCATTAATCGTACACTTTCTAAAATCCAATCTCACCCCTCCCCTCCAAATCTTCCCCATAACCCCTCCCCTCCAAATCTTCCCCATCACCCCTCCCCTCCAAATCTTCCCCATCACCCATCCCTTTCAAATCTTCCCCCTTTCCCCTCTCCTCCTAATCCTCCCCATCACCCATCCCTTTCAAATCTCCCCCCTTGCCCCCTCCCTCCTAAACTACCCCCTCACCCCTCCCCTCCAAGACTCCCCCTCGCCGCTCCCCTCCTAGACTCCTCCCTCACCCCTCCCCTCCAAATCTCCCCCATATCCCATCCCTTTCAAATCCCTCCCCTTGTCCCTTCCCTCCCAAACTCCCCCCTCACCCCTCCCCTTCAAATCTCCCCACCCTCATTTCTTCTCAATTTACCCCCTCTCACTCCCCCTCCTCAAAGCGTCCTCCCCGCTTCTTCCCCCTTCCAACTCTCACCTCCATCTCCCCCAACCTTCTGCGTCGCTCTTCCCCCGCCTCAAATAACACCTCATTGTGCCTCACCCAATCACCATCAAACCTTTTGTCCGCCCCATCCTTCCCTTTCTCCGAGCTATTCTGAAATCTCTGACACACCTTCAACAGCTCTCCCTACCTCTTCCACCTCTTCCACATCTTACCCTACCCCTCCTCCCCCCTGTTCTGTATCCGATGCTCCCCCTTCCTCTTCATTAACGGTATGGACCTCAAACATCCGGGGCCTTCGTTCAAACTTAACTGATCTCTCCATACAGGTTGCTTCTGTCAAACCAGACGTGATCTGCTCAACAGAAACTTTCCTCCTTCATGATGTCTCTGATTCCTTAGTATCTCTCCCGGGTTACTCCCTCCTCCGGTATGATAGACCTGAGCCTCGCCCTGGAGGTGGGGTTGCTATCTTTATCAAAAACTCTCTTCCTCACTCGTCCTGCACTGCACTCTCTCCACCTCACCCCCAGGAATACCTCTGGCTACGGCTTCCCCTTCGCTCCCACCTCTTGTTCATATGTGTGTTGTACCGTCCACCAAACAGTGATGACTCCATCTACATCTCGCTGTCTGATAATATGGACCAAATTCTATCTACTCATCCCAACTCTCTCTTCCTCATATGTGGTGATTTCAATTGTCACCATGCCAGTTGGCTGGGTGTGGGTACCTCTCTCACCAGCCATGGCTCCTCAGCAAAGGACTTCTGCGACTCACTGGGACTGACACAATCTGTCAATTTCCCGACCCGGATCTCAGTCAACGGAGCATCTTCTCTTCTGGACTTGGTTATGACTAACTTCCCTGAAAATGTCTGCTGCTCTTCTTCTGCTCCAATCGGATCATCTGATCATGTCCTTGTTAAAGTGGACATCTCTCTGACCATTCTCAGGGAGCCTGCTCAGCGTCGACGAGTCTGGCATTTCACTCAGGCCAACTGGCACGGGCTTCAAGCAGCCATCAATCATCTGGACTGGTCTCCCATCTCTACCACCTCTGACATCAACTCATCCTGGGAATTCTTCCAAAGTAAATTGCTCTCTCTCATGCACAGATTTATCCCATCTCGTCTTCAGTTGTCATACCCTTCCTCCCGTCCATGGTACACGGAATCTTGTGGTGAGGCTGTTGCCCAGAAACAACTTGCCTTCGTCTCCTGGAAAGCAAATCCAACGGAAGGAAATCTCATTTCCTTTCACAAAGCCCGAAACAAGTGTGTCCACCCTCAGGAGAGCCAGGAAACAATATCTCTCCGTTCCCAAGACCGAACTCTCTTATCTGTCTCCCTCTTCCAAATCCTGGTGGCGTCTGGTCAAATCTGTTTCTGGTGTTTGTTCCCCCTCCATCCCGTCCCTTACCTCAAATGGCTATACACAGCTGACTCCGCACGTGAAAAAGCTGAATGTCTCAACTCTGTGTTTGCCTCTAAATCTTGTGTCCCAAACCCATCCCTCTCTGTACCCACCATACCCAGTCGTACCCAGCTGCTCCTGGACTCCGTGTCCTTTCCTCCTGACAAGGTGGAAAAGTTTCTGTCAACCCTCGACTCTGATTCTGCAACTGGACCTGACGGCATTAGCCCATGGGTCCTAAAATCCGGTTCTTCCACTCTTTCACTCCCTCTCTCTGTTCTCTTCACCCTCTCTTTTGCTCAAGGTCAACTGCCATCTGCTTGGAAATCAGCCAACATCACCGCTTTGCACAAAAAAGGTGCAAAAACAGATCATAGCAACTACAGACCAATCAGCCTTCTCCCAATTATCAGCAAAGTCATGGAATCCATCATTGCTTCGGATATGAAATCTTTCCTCTTCTCCAATGGCTTGATCTCTGATCATCAATTTGGTTTCAGACCAGGTCACTCTACTCTGGACATGCTGCTTCTGCTGTCTCAACAATGGATGGAGGTCCTCAATGCCAAACAGGAAATTAGAGCTGTCTCCCTCGACATATCACGTGCCTTCGATACGGTCTGGCACCCCGCTCTGCTCACCAAACTCTCCTCCTTTGGTATCCATGGAAATCTCCACGCATGGGTGGCGGACTTCCTCTCTAGTCATCGTCAACGTGTGGCCCTGAATGGGTTTCTCTCATCTCCTCTTCCTGTTCAGGCTGGAGTTCCCCAAGGCAGTGTTCTGGGCCCTGTGCTTTTTCTGGTCTTCATCAATGATCTCTCTGACTCTCTTGAAAATCCTCTCTATCTCTTTGCTGATGACTCCACTCTCTGCCACTCCATTCATCATCCCTCAGATCGGCAGTCTGCAGCCTCCTCACTCTCTGCAGACCTGGACAAAATAACAGACTGGGCAAACAAGTGGAACATGTCTTTCAATCCTGACAAATCTCACACTCTTACGATGTCTCTCCGAAAAGACCGACTGGACAACCCTCCCATCTACTTTCTGAATAATCCTCACCAAGAAGTTCTGTCACTCAAGCTTTTGGGTCTCACTATCTGCCATGATCTTTCCTGGGAAAACCACATTTCCAAGCTGGCCTCCAAAGCCAGTAGCTGACTGGGCATCCTCCGTCGTGCGAAGTCCTTCCTTGGCACACCTGAGCTCCTCACCACATACAAGGCTTTCATCCGCAGCTCAATGGAGTACTGCTCTCCCCTCTGGGCTGGTGCTCCTGCCTCACACCTAGCTCGTCTTCACGCTGTTGAAACCAAAGCGTTCAGAATCATTGGAATCTCCCGCGATGACGCTATCTCCGAGGGCTTTTCACTTAATCACCGCAGGCAAGTTGGTGGTCTTTCCGTCTTCTACCGACTCCTCTCCGGCCTTGCTCCCCCAGCTCTCTCTGGGCTCTGTCCCCCAAATATTCCTGCAGGTCGCACAAGATCTGCCTGCAACCCTCTTATGGTTAAACTGCCAAAATCAAGACTCTCTGCTCTCCTTCACTCCTTCATTCCTCTTTTCTCTTTTCTCCCGCCTCTGGAACAAACTCCCTCACTCTCTTCAATCCCACTCCACCCTCCAGGTCTTTAAAACGGCCGTTCACCACCATCTCTTATCTTCCCCAATCCAAAACCTTGATCTTTTCTACCCCTGCTAATTTTACCCCAAATCCACTTTTTTGAGGTGACTTTTGACTTCTTTCCTGGAAGTCCTTGATGTCCTTGCGTTTTATACCTATCCTGCCTCCCCCCAGGCCCTCTCCCTCCAAAACACATCTCCCGATGTCCCTGCTCTCAAATGTTGTGTTTGTGTGCTTCATCCCCTTCTCACCCCATCTTGTCGACCGCTCCCCTTTTTATATACTTTGTTTGCTTGTTTGTTTGATTTGTTTGTTTGATAAATGTTAGCTCTTTCACGAGCCTCGACTCTGTACACACAAAAAAAAAGAAAAAAAAAAGGGGGAGGCGGGGTAACTTCCATCATTTTTGCAAATGTAAACATGGCCTCTTGAAAGGCCATGAAACACCCATTACACCAAGGTTTGCACTCACAATCTATGTTGGTTTGTGCTTTTACACATGGCCTTCCTGTTCCTGTTCCTTCCTGTTCAGGCTGGAGTTCCCCAAGGCAGTGTTTTGGGCCCTGTGCTTTTTCTGGTCTTTATCAATGATCTCTCCGACTCTCTGGAAAATCCTCTCTATCTCTTTGCTGATGACTCCACTCTCTGCCGCTCCAATCCTCTTCCCTCAGATCGGCAGTCTGCAGCCTCCTCACTCTCTGCGGACCTGGACAAAATCACAGACTGGTCAAACAAGTGGAACATGTCTTTCAATCCTGACAAATCTCACACTCTTACTATGTCTCTCCGAAAAGATCGACTGGACAACCCTCCCAACTACTTTCTCAACAATCCTCTCCAAGAAGTTCTGTCGCTCAAGCTTTTGGGTCTCACTATCTGCCATGATCTTTCTTGGGAAAACCACATTTCCAAGCTGGCCTCCAAAGCCAGTCGCCGACTGGGCATCCTCCATCGTGCGAAGTCCTTCCTCGGCACACCTGAGCTCCTCACCACATACAAGGCTTTCATCCGCAGCTCAATGGAATACTGCTCTCCCCTCTGGGTGGTTCTCCTGCCTCACACCTAGCTCGGCTTCACGCTGTTGAAACCAAAGCGTTCAGAATCATTGGAATCTCCCGTGATGAAGCAATCTCCGAGGACCTTTCACTCACTCACCGCAGACAGGTAGGTGGTCTTTCTGTCTTCTACCGACTCCTCTCTGGCCTTGCTCCCCCAGCTCTCTCTGTGCTTTGTCCCCCAAATATTCCTGCAGGTCGCACAAGATCTGCCAGCAACCCCCCCTTTTTTTTCTTTCTTTTTTGTATACAAGATCGAGGCTCGTGAAAGAGCGAACATGGTTAAACTGCCGAGCAGTTTACCGAGGTTAAACTGAACTGCCGAGTTAAACTGAAAGAGCGAACATGGTCTTATGGTTAAACTGCCGAAATCTCGGCTCTCTGCTCACCTTCACTCTTTCATTCCTCTTTTCTCCCGCCTCTGGAACAAACTCCTTCACTCTCTTCAATCCCACTCCTCCTTCCAGGTCTTTAAAACAGCTGTTCACCACCATCTCTTATCTGTCCCCATTCAAAACCTTGATATTTTCTACCCCCACTAATTCACCCCAGATCCACCTAGTTTGAAATTCCAACTTCTTAGGAAGTCCTGGCAGTATCCATATGTTTTATACCTCCCCCCCCCCACCCCCAAAGCCCTCTCCCTCCCACAGATCTCTCGATGTCCCTGCTCTCAGATGTTGTGTTTGTGTTCCTCCCCCTCTCGCCCCATCTTGTCTACCGCTCCCCATGTTATATGTTTTATGTGTCGGTTTGTCTTTCTGTGTGATTAATGTTCGCTCTTTCACGAGCCTCGATCTTGTATACAAAAAACCCCCCAAAAAAACATGGCCTTGAGAGAAAGCCAGACCGCAATAATGGATGAGTCTGGAGAGCGCATGCAAATCTCCGCTGGCAGACACCAGCACTGGCACTGGCTGGCAGACACTGGAAAGACACCTTGTTCCTCTAAATGTGCTTAAAACACGAGAAAAGTCCCTCGAGGCACATTCTACACTACCTATAATACAAACAACTATATTTATCGGTGCATTTCAGGATGGATCAGGATTGTAGGAAGAGGTGCACAGGTGTGGAGCCTAGAGGGGTCCGGTGGAAGGAATCGAGCATCACAGCAGCAGCGAGTGCAGTGACCATCACATCATGGAAGGTGACTTCGATCATGATTGCAGCTCTCCCCCTCGAATCGATCTCGATTCTTGGCTCCCAGTGCAGGCCCACTCTCGGCCTTGGCGAGGAAGGGATTTAAAGGAGTCCGCGGAGCCTGCGCTTCCAGACTCATCACACTTTGAGCTGACTCGCTGAATCTCAGCTGCGGGAGATTGTGACGAGCAGTGCAGATCATTTGGATAGAGGAATCATGAATGACGTTTATCAAATCCCATCACAGGATGCTTAGGAAGGAATGCAAGCAACAAGACCAGCACATGGCAAGCAAATTCAACACTATAGTGAGTGTTGCAGGTGTTTACGCATTGTCACCTGAGCGTTATCCCATAACCTTTTTAGTGGGTAGTATTACACCATAGTTCACAGGTAGCTAATTTGACATTTCCATATGAAACGTTGATCATATTGATTGGTAATACTCTGTGTTCCGTCGGAAAGGACAATCTTACTGTAATTCACCAAATGTCCGTCTGTCTGTCTGCCTGTTCCCAGGTACCGCAAAAACGGCTGAACCGATCGCAACTAAATTTTGGGTGGGTAATCCTGGGACCCCCTTGAGTAAAATCTATATTGTTCTTATATTGTTTATTTCTATATATTGTTTGTTTTTGGATCTATATTGTTTTTCCAATTTTTTTCCAATTTTTCCAATTTCCAATTTTTCCAATTTTCAAGTTTTTCCAAACACTATGGAATAATATTTACTGATATGAACAGTGATGTGGCTTTTATTGAAATTCTACAAATACTGTTTAGATTTTGATGATTTTTTAACGGATGTTTATATGAATCGTTTAAAATAAAAAAAAGCCTTCAATTTCTGATATTTTGCCTTTTAATTTGGGCCTCCCAATTGAAGCCCCGCCCAAAGGGCGGGTACCGTTGCTAGTTTAGATAATTTACCAAGTTCAGTGCCCATGTCGCCACCGAAAATCTAATGCAATGACATCATCACGTTGCCATGCAATTTCTGACCTCGTATCATGAGTGATGAGATCAGCAACAGTGCACGGTCATTCGAGCGGAATGTTTATTTTCAGCGATTTGAGACACTAATGAGCGTGGCGTTGCAGCATTACACGTCTTAAACGACCCAGACATGCTTGTGTGAAAATGAGGGTCCAAAGCAACACTGCCTGGAGCCCCTCACGACATATCGACAGTGCCTTCAGAAAGTGTTCACGCCTCTTGACTTTTTCACTTGTTACAGCCTGAATTTAAAATGGATTAAATTGAAATTTTCTTCCGTCACTGATTTACAAATAATACACCATAATGTCAGTGTTTTGTTTTTAGACATTTTTACAAAATAACTAAATATTAAATAGAGAAATATTTAATTTACATAAGTATTCAACCCCCTGAATCAAAACTTCGTAGCGCTTTGGCAGCGATTACAGCTTCGTGTCTTCTTGAGTATGCCTGTATCAGCTTTGCACATCTGGATTTGGGGAGTTTCTCCCATTCTTCATTGTAGATTTGCTCATGCTCTGTCAAGTGGGATGGAGAGTGTCAGTGAACAGCAATCTTCAAGTCTTTCCACAGATTCTCAATGGGATTCAAGTCTGGGCTTTGGCTGGGCCACTCAAGGACTTTCACGTTTTTGTTCTGAAGCCTTTCCAGTGTTGCTTGGGCTGTAAGTTTGGGGTCATTGTCCTGTTGGAAAGTAGAACTTCACTACAGTTTGTGGTTTTTTGCAATCTGTAGCAGGTTCTCCTCAAGGATTTGCCTGTATTTGGCTCCAGTCATTGTTCCCTCTATCCTTACAGGTCTCCATGCTCCACCATGCTGCCACCACCAAGCTTCACAGTAGGGTTGGTGTTGGATGAGTGATGAGCTGTGCTCAGTTTCCACCAGACATAGCGCTTTGCATTCAGGCCAAAGTACAATTTTGTCTCCTAAGACCACAGAATATTTTGCATCATGCTCTCGGAGTCTTTCACATGCCTTTTTGCGAACTCCAGGTGGGCTGCCATGTGCCTTTTTTCTCAGGAGTGGCTTCCGTCTGGCCACTCTCCCATAATGCCGACATTTGTGAAGTGCTGCAGAGACTGTTGTCCTTCTGGCGGGTTCTGCAATCTCAGCCAAGCAACTTTATTGTTCTGTCAGGGAGGTCATTGAGTTATTGGTCACCTCCATGACCAAGGTCCTTCTTGTCCAGTTACTCAGTTTGGTCGGACGGCCAGCAATACGAAGAGTCTGGGTAGTTCCATATTCTTTCCATTTCCTAATGATGGAGCTCACAGTGAACTTTCTACTCTCTAGAAATTGTTTTATTCCCTTCCCCAGATCTATGCGTCCTCACAATTCTATCTCAGAGTTCTACGGACAGTTCCTTGGACTTCATGGTAGAGTTTCTGCTCTGACATGCACTATCAACTATGGGACCTTATATAGAAAGGTGTGTTACTTTCCAAATCATATCCAATGAATTGAATTGGCCACAGGTGGGCTCCAATCGAGTTGTACAGACATCTCAAGGATGATCAATGGAAATTGGATGCACCTGAGCTCAATTTGTAGTGTCATAGCAAAGGGGTTGAATACTTATCGACTCAAGACATTTCAGCTTTTCATTTTTAATTATTTTGTCAAAATTTCAAAAAAAGAAATTCCACTTTGACATTATGGGGTATTATGTGTGGATTAGTGACAAAAAATGTCAATATAATCCATTTTAAAATCAGGCTGCAACACAACAAAAAGTGGAAAAGCCAAGGGGTGTGAATACTATCTGAAGGCCCTGTAGATGTATACGGTAATAGATAAAGACTGTGACGTCATAGTGCAACTGTGAAGTCATAGTACACCAGTCATTTTTCCATAAGGAGATGCATTCCAAGATTAAGGTCGCTCGCTTCACATTGTGCATCTCGTGCATTGCTCTTCCTGCGCTTGATGTACAATTTGTGGATCCTCCAACCTGTACCCGAACCATCATCAGAAGGGAACCCGAAAGGACTTTTTATCTTTCTTGATTTTTCTAGAACAGATACAGTGGCATCATTATCACATCAACAGGCTCTATGTCCTCTCGGAAAGACGAGGTTGGCTATAGTATCATGCAAAGCCCTGGCTGCAATAAATATCAGTACACCTCATTTGTCAGAGGTCAAACCCAGACTAGGTCGCTCAGCATGGGTTTAGAGCACATGGTTCAGCGCAGCCAGCCGGGTAGCACCTCTGCAGGTATCCAATGGTGGGAAAGAAAATAAATTAAAGGATCTATTAAAGAAAGCCGAAGGGTCAGCCTCGAAAGATGAACTGAGGTTTAAAGAGTTATCGCCAGCCATCTTTCAACGCACCATCAGGTGTTGGTGGATAGGAACAGGTTTCCAAAACACTCATTAAAATAATGGTAATAATAGTAATAATAATGAACTCCACCAAAATGCACAAGCCTTGCAGGAACACTGCGTTTGGTGACATTTTCATTCTGTGATTCCAGGTGTGGGTGTCAGGCAGGAACACGGTTCTGTGACATTTTCATTCTGTGACGCTGAGTCGCTAACCATCCATGAGCTGCAGATTCATAAAAGATAACAGAACAACCCCCTCTGTCCCTACCACTCCCCCACCACCAAACATTTTTCCCTCCATAAAGCAAAATCAGCTGCAAATTTCACATCCGTAACACCTACACCACCCCCACATCCCCCATCCCACTCGAGCACAAACACCTTCCTTCCCAGCCAGACTTCCTCCCCCGTTCCCCTTCCAGGCCGATCTGTCCGCACATCACTTCCCACGAACATCTCTGGCACGGTGACGGCGAGGTGGAATTCTGCATTCGCTCCCAAACCGTGCGAAGAAGGAAAAAGGCACAGTAGGGAGCAAGAGAAAGCAAAAGCCAAGCCAATCTCATAAAACACTCTGCTCTCTCTCAATTTCCCTTGTTTTTATTCACAGCTGACGAGGTCAATCAAGGGTTTCGTAAATGAAAGAAGCTATTGTAACAAATCTGCAAAAAAGAAGAAATAAAAACAAGGGAATACAATCTGGACAGAAAACGACAACTTGGTAGTAAATTGTAGCATTTGAACTTATTTATCAAATTGTGGTGAAAAATACGAGAACTGGGGGACACATTGAACAACAATAAATGACCAACAAAAATGACGTCCTAAAAATGTAGGAAAAGAGCCACAATATGGACACAAAGGTACAATGAATCTGAGCATTCAAGCTAGGATGAGGGAAGATTCATATTATGAATGAGCAATCAAGGTAAGATGAGCCTTTAAATGTGCAATCAAGGTAAGATGAGCCTTTAAATGTGCAATCAAGGTAAGATGAGCCTTTAAATGTGCAATCAAGGTAAGATGAAGTAAGATGAGCCTTTGAATGTGCAATCAAGGTAAGACGAAGTAAGATGAGCCTTTAAATGTGCAATCAAGGTAAGATGAGGTAAGATGAGCCTTTAAATGTGCAACCAAGGTAAGATGAAGTAAGATGAGCCTTTAAATGTGCAATCAAGGTAAGATGAGCCTTTAAATGTGCAATCAAGGTAAGATGAGCCTTTAAATGTGCAATCAAGGTAAGATGGGCCTTTAAATGTGCAATCAAGGTAAGATGAAGTAAGATGAGTCTTTAAATGTGCAATCAAGGTAAGATGAAGTAAGATGAGCCTTTAAATGTGCAATCAAGGTAAGATGAAGTAAGATGAGTCTTTGAATGTGCAATCAAGGTAAGATGAAGTAAGATGAGCCTTTAAATGTGCAATCAAGGTAAGATGAAGTAAGATGAGTCTTTAAATGTGCAATCAAGGTAAGATGAAGTAAGATGAGCCTTTAAATGTGCAATCAAGGTAAGATGAAGTAAGATGAGCCTTTAAATGTGCAATCAAGGTAAGATGAAGTAAGATGATCCTTTAAATGTGCAATCAAGGTAAGATGAAGTAAGATGAGCCTTTAAATGTGCAATCAAGGTAAGATGAGCCTTTAAATGTGCAATCAAGGTAAGATGAAGTAAGATGATCCTTTAAATGTGCAATGAAGGTAAGATGAAGTAAGATGAGCCTTTAAATGTGCAATCAAGGTAAGATGAAGTAAGATGAGCCTTTAAATGTGCAATCAAGGTAAGATGAGCCTTTAAATGTGCAATCAAGGTAAGATGAAGTAAGATGAGCCTTTAAATGTGCAATCAAGGTAAGACGAAGTAAGATGAGCCTTTAAATGTGCAATCAAGGTAAGATGAAGTAAGATGAGCCTTTGAATGTGCAATCAAGGTAAGATGAAGTAAGATGAGCCTTTAAATGTGCAATCAAGGTAAGATGAAGTAAGATGAGCCTTTGAATGTGCAATCAAGGTAAGACGAAGTAAGATGAGCCTTTAAATGTGCAATCAAGGTAAGATGAAGTAAGATGAGCCTTTAAATGTGCAATCAAGGTAAGATGAAGTAAGATGAGCCTTTAAATGTGCAATCAAGGTAAGATGAAGTAAGATGAGCCTTTAAATGTGCAATCAAGGTAAGATGAAGTAAGATGAGCCTTTAAATGTGCAATCAAGGTAAGACGAAGTAAGATGAGCCTTTAAATGTGCAATCAAGGTAAGACGAAGTAAGATGAGCCTTTAAATGAGCAATCAAGGTAAGATGAGCCTTTAAATGTGCAATCAAGGTAAGATGAAGTAAGATGAGCCTTTAAATGTGCAATCAAGGTAAGACGAAGTAAGATGAGCCTTTAAATGTGCAATCAAGGTAAGATGAGCCTTTAAATGTGCAATCAAGGTAAGATGAAGTAAGATGAGTCTTTAAATGTGCAATCAAGGTAAGATGAAGTAAGATGAGCCTTTAAATGTGCAATCAAGGTAAGATGAAGTAAGATGAGCCTTTAAATGTGCAATCAAGGCAAGATGAAGTAAGATGAGCCTTTAAATGTGCAATCAAGGTAAGATGAAGTAAGATGAGTCTTTAAATGTGCAATCAAGGTAAGACGAAGTAAGATGAGCCTTTAAATGTGCAATCAAGGTAAGATGAAGTAAGATGAGCCTTTAAATGTGCAACCAAGGTAAGATGAAGTAAGATGAGCCTTTAAATGTGCAATCAAGGTAAGATGAAGTAAGATGAGCCTTTAAATGTGCAATCAAGGTAAGATGAAGTAAGATGAGCCTTTAAATGTGCAATCAAGGTAAGATTAAGTAAGATGAGTCTTTAAATGTGCAATCAAGGTAAGATGAAGTAAGATGAGTCTTTGAATGTGCAATCAAGGCAAGATGAGGTAAGATGAGCCTTTAAATGTGCAATCAAGGTAAGATGAAGTAAGATGAGCCTTTCAATGTGCAATCAAGGCAAGATGAAGTAAGATGAGCCTTTGAATGTGCAATCAAGGTAAGATGAAGTAAGATGAGCCTTTAAATGTGCAATCAAGGTAAGATGAAGTAAGATGAGCCTTTAAATGTGCAACCAAGGTAAGATGAAGTAAGATGAGCCTTTAAATGTGCAATCAAGGTAAGACGAAGTAAGATGAGCCTTTAAATGTGCAATCAAGGTAAGATGAAGTAAGATGAGCCTTTAAATGTGCAACCAAGGTAAGATGAAGTAAGATGAGCCTTTAAATGTGCAATCAAGGTAAGATGAAGTAAGATGAGCCTTTAAATGTGCAATCAAGGTAAGATTAAGTAAGATGAGTCTTTAAATGTGCAATCAAGGTAAGATGAAGTAAGATGAGTCTTTGAATGTGCAATCAAGGCAAGATGAGGTAAGATGAATCTTTAAATGAGCAATCAAGGTAGGATGAGGTAAGATGACTTTTTGAATAAGCACTCAAAGTATGATGAGGTAACATGAATTTTAAAATGTGTAATCAAGGTAGGATGACGGAAGATGAATCTGTGTATGAGCAAACAAGGTACAAGGTAGGATAAGGTAAGATGAATGTTTAAATGAGCACTGAAAGAAGGATGAGGTAAGATGAATCTTTGAGGAATTAAGATCGGATGAGGTGACATTAATTTTTGAATAAGCACTGGAGGTATGATTTATTTTTTTTTGTATACACGATCGAGGCTCGTGTAAGAGCTACATTAATCACAAAAAAAAAAAAAACGTACACACAACACATACAATAAAGGGAGGAAGAGACAAGATGGGGAGAGAGAGGGAAGCACACAAGTACAACAGTAGAGCACAGGGACATCGGGAGATCTGTGGGAGGGAGACGGCTTGGGGAGAGGAGGCACGGGAAGGGGGGAGGGTGGGAGAGGTATAAAACATGTGGACACTGCTAGGACTTCCAGGAAAGAAGTTGGTATTTAAAAAAAGTGGATCTGGGGTGAATCAACGGGGGTAGAAAAGATCAAGGTTTTGGATGGAGGAAGATAATACAGTAGATGGTGGTGAACAGCTGTTTTAAAGACCTGGAGGGAGGAGTGGGATTGAAGAGAGTGAGGGAGTTTGTTCCAGAGGTGGGAGAAAAGAGGAATGAAGGAGTGAAGGTGAGCAGAGAGTCTTGATTTTGGCAGTTTCACCAGAAGAGAGTTGTTGACAGATCTTGTGCGACCTGTAGGAATATTTGGGGGACAGAGCACAACGGAGCTGGCGGAGCTAGGCTGGAGAGGAGTTGGTAGAAGACAGAAAGACCACCTACCTGCCTATGGTGAGAGAGTGAAAGGCCCTCACAATCACCTTCATGGTGGGAGATTCCAATGATTCTGAAAGCTTTGGTTTCAACAGCGTGAAGCCAAGCTTTGTGTGAGGCAGGAGCACCAGCCCAGAGGGGAGAGCAGTATTCCATTGAGCTGCGGATGAAAGCCTTGTATGTGGTGAGGAGCTCAGGTGTGCCAAGGAAGGACTTCGCACGATGGAGGATGCCCAGTCGGCGACTGGCTTTGGAGGCCAGATTGGAAATGTGGTTTTCCCAGGAAAGATCATGGCAGATAGTGAGACCCAAAAGCTTGAGTGACAGAACTTCTTGGAGAGGATTGTTGAGAAAGTAGATGGGAGGGTTGTCCAATCGGTCTTTTCAGAGATACATAGTGAGAGTGTGAGATTTGTCAGGATTGAAAGACATGTTCCTCTTGTTTGACCAGTCTGTGATTTGGTCAAGGTCTGCAGAGAGTGAGGATGCTGCAAACTGCCGATCTGAGGGATGAAGTTTGGAGCGGAAGAGAGTGGAGTCATCAGCAAAGAGATAGAGAAGATTTTCCAGAGAGTCGGAGAGATCATTGATGAAGACCAGAAAAAGCAGAGGGCCCAGAACACTGCCTTGAGGAACCCCAGCCTGAACAGGAAGGGGAGATGAGAGAAATCCATTCAGGGCCACACGTTAACACTGACCAGAGAAAAAGTTCGCAAACCATGCGTGGAGATTTCCATGGATACCATAGGAGGAGAGTTTGGAGAACAGGGCGGGGTGCCAGACCGTATCAAAGGCACGAGATATGTCAAGGGAGACAGCTCTGATTTCCTGTTTGGCATTGAGGACCTCCATCCATTGTCGAGACAGTAGATGCAGCATGTCCAGACTCCAGAGTAGATTGACCTGGTCTGAAACCAAATTGATGATCAGAGATCAAGCCATTGGAGAAAAGGAAGGATTTGATATCCAAAACAATGATGGATTCCATGACCTTGCTGATAATTGGGAGCAGGCTGATTGGTCTGTCGTTGCAAGGATCTGTGTTTTGCACCTTTTTTGCGTAAAGCTGTGATGTTTGCTGATTTCCAAGCTGATGGCAGATGACCTTGAGTAAAAGAGAGGGTGAAGAGAACAGAGAGAGGGTGAGATAGAGCGGCAGATGACATAAGATGTATCTTTGATTGAGCAACCAAGGTATGATGAGGTAAGATGAATGTTTGAATGAGCAATCATGGTATGATGAGGTAAGAAGAATCTTTGAAAAAGCACTCAAGTCATGATGAGGTAAGATGAATCTTTGAATGAGCATTCGAGGATGATTCTGAATACTGACAACCCTGCACAACCCAGCGAGGAAACAATAGCTTGGGGATCACCTGACGCAAGATCAGAAAGGAACAAAAAATAATCATAACAATATTAAGTAGAACAGCACTCAGTAGAGAGCACACCTCCGCTTGGTGAACAGTTTACTTTTGTATGCCACTGATAGGCCGGATCTGGATTCGGAACTGAACCTAAACCTGATCGGCTTGTTCTTGTCACCTAACCAACCCGTCCATAACTTTTATAAATATGTTATATATCACTTTTCACCCGATCTCTCAATGGTGAAGAATCACGTGAAAATTAAATAATTAATGCAGCCGAATCCATATTCATATCTTCACCAAAATCGAAACATTTAGTCCTTTTCACACACACAACCTCTCCACCAAGGTTCGTCCAAATCCGTCCACAACTTTTTGAGATATCCTGCTATGTATAATTTTTGGCCATATTACTCAATGGTGAAGAATCACTTAAAAAATTATACTAGCTGGATCCGGACACAGATCTTCACAAACATTGAATCGATTTTTCCTTGTCACACAAACAACATGTTCAACAAGTTTCGTCCAGATCATCCATAACTTTTTGAGATATATTGCTATATGTTGGTTTTGGCCCTATCTCCCAATGGTGAAGAATCACTTTTAAAATCCCAGTAGCCGGATCCGAATCCAGATCTTCACCAAAATCGAATCATTTCGTCCTTGGCACATACGCTACCTCTCTGCCAAATTTTCTTTGAATCCGTCCACAACTTTTTGAGATATCTTGTTCACAAATGGACAAACAGACAGACGGGTGAAAACATAACCTTTGGTGGCGGAGATATCCACCTTTGGTGGCGGAGATAATAATGATAATTAATTTGTCGGAAGAGGAGAAAGTTTTACTTCCAGTCGAGTGTTTTTGAGATTGCAGAAACCACCACGTCGGGATCTCTAGTAAGAAGGTGTACAAAAACAAGTCACGTAATCAAATAATTTGGCCCTAGATTCATAAGCACCTCCAGGTCTCCTTCGACAGCCGACGAAGAGTTACAACCCCGAGAAGAGACCACATTGCTGTGAAATATGACACGTTGTGTCTGCACCTTACAAGTAAGAGTAAGTGCACGATAAGCCACATTGGCCAAACATTCTCTCTTCTCTCTGGCATTCAAACGTGGTCGACCATCATGTCCCATGCATCCACTTTGCAACGAAGCACATGGAACCTGATCCACACACTGTGGCCAAGGCGTTCCAGAATAACCTTCCTGGTAAAATATCTACCAAATCTGAACCAACAAACACATGGTTTGGAGCAATGTTGGTCAACGACGAGTCTTTCATACATTTCGGAGAGTCCTTCACGAATAATTTGAATCGCCCATTCGGTACTTCATTGTCTTTGCTAAACAATAGTCGAGGAACAGCCCTTCCCAGATGCTGGAACATCATTGGCATCTACTACTGGGACCTCCATTATGAGGGCCTCCTTTTCTCTCTTAGAGGTCCTCGGTCCCTTCCCAGATGCTGGAACATCATTGGCATCTACTACTGGGACCTCCATTATGAGGGCCTCCTTTTCTCTCTTAGAGGTCCTCGGTCCCTTCCCAGATGCTGGAACATCATTGGCATCTACTACTGGGACCTCCATTATGAGGGCCTCCTTTTCTCTCTTAGAGGTCCTCGGTCCCTTCCCAGATGCTGGAACATCATTGGCATCTACTACTGGGACCTCCATTATGAGGGCCTCTTTTTCTCTCTTAGAGGTCCTCGGTCCCTTCCCAGATGCTGGAACATCATTGGCATCTACTACTGGGACCTCCATTATGAGGGCCTCCTTTTCTCTCTTAGAGGTCCTCGGTCCCTTCCCAGATGCTGGAACATCATTGGCATCTACTACTGTGACACCCATTATGAGGGCCTCCTTTTCTCTCTTAGAGGTCCTCGGTCTCTGCTTTCTATTGGCTGACCTTTCTTCATGAATGTATCTCTTTATCCAACTTCCTCCTCATCCAACTCCCCAAATTCCAAACTATTCAATCAGCCATGTCATTGCCTATAAAGTACTCCGATGGAAGGAAAACAAATGTATTGAACATGGAATTTCAACGAGCTATAACACCCTTAACTACAGCCGATAAAAATGTCAACTTCGTCGTCAAGATGGGGTCCGTCAACGCAAAGCAATCCCAGTTGGGTCACTCCCAAAGTATACTTTATAAGAACCGGTTCATCTTTCCACACTATATGTTGAGCGTTCACATGGATGGGAATATTTCACTTCATAAACGGCTGAATGCTCTCCAAGAAGTCATACAAGTGGTACCATCCTCGCATGGGAGCAGTGGAGCACCTCATCGCAAAGTGCGATGAGTATCAGCAATGGCCGGACATCAAAAACATCTGAGAAGCATTCGTAAAGGTATGCAATTGAACTGAAGATATATGCAAAGGATGTTTCCCAAAAGAAAGTTTCTCTTTGAACCGCAGGTCACTGTTAAAGATAAATAAATAAATAAATAAAACAAGACCTGGAACATTGACTTTTCCCCACTTAATTCAACCACTTTTCCCACTCCACACATGGCTTACTGTCTTCCTCTACTTTCATAGCCTACGTGTGGGTCTCAACGGAATCCTTTCATCTCCTCTCACTCTCAAGGCTGGAGTGCCCAAAAGAAGTGTTCTGGGCCCAGTCCGATACCTGATCTTCAGAAATGATCTCTGAATCTCTGGAAAATCCCTTTATCTATTTGCTGATGACTCCACTCTCTGCCGTGACATCCATCATTCTTCCCTTTCTTCAGAATGAATGAATGAATGAATGATCGTTTTAAGGCCATTTTCCCCGCTAGAGCGGGGGTTAGCCTTGCGGGCCCGATGACAATCACGGTTCCCTGTTTGAGGCAATGTTTTTATGGCCGGATGCCCTTCCTGACGCCAACCCTTGGTCGCCTCTTACGATGCGCAGGGATACGGTGTACCTATTCTAAACCGGGGTACACACCGGTGAACGTGACAGAAATCACAAGCTGGTGAAGCACTTGGAACACATCTTTCAATCCTGTCAAATCTCACACTCTCACTATCTCTCTCCTAAGGGACCATCTAGCAACCCCTCCTATCTACTTTCTTAACAATCCTCTTGAGGAAGTTCCATCATTCAAACACTTGGGTCTCACTATCAGTCATGATCATTCTTGGGCAAACCATATTTCAAAATTGGATTGGGCATTCTACATCATACAAAGTACTTCCATGGCACACCTGAACTCCGATCCACCTACAAGACCTTCATCCGCACCTTGATGGAGTACTGCTCTCCTCTCTGGGCTGGCACCCTGCCTCACATCTTTCTCAGCTTAATGCCGTGAAAACCAAGGCCTTCAATATTATTGGAATCTCTCACAATGAAGTTGAATCTATGGGCCAATCATTTCACCATCGCAGACAGGTTAGTGGTTTCTGCAGCTTCCACCGCCTCCTTTCTGGTCTTGCGCTCTCTGCTCTTTCCGTGCTTTGTCTCCCCCACCCCCAACCCAGCTTGCTGCAGGATGCACACGGTCCACCATCAACCCCCTTCTGGTGAAACTACCAAAATCCACGATCACTGCTCACATCCGCTCATTTGTTCCTCTTTCTTTTTACCCACCTGTAGAAACAACTTCCACATTCCCTTCAATCTCATTCTTCTCTCCAGGTCTTCAAGACAGGTGTTCACCATCATCTTAGATCGTCAACAATCCAAAACCATGATAATCCACCTCCCCACACCAATCCCTCATCCTTTCAATTTTCCAGTTATCCCTCCTGAGAGTTTCCTTCAACTGTATCTGTTGGAACCCATCTGTGGATCGGTCCCATCGGCCGATGGGACCGATCCACAGATGGGTTCCAACATATCCATCTTGTCTACCCATGCATCCTCTCCTGCCCCCTCTTCCCCCATTCCTCCTCACACCGATTGTTTGTCCGAGCCTGCCTCCATCTTGGCCTTCAAATCTGCTGTCTGTTTCTCCCCTCTCTCTACTGTTCCTGTTGCATCCTGTTAGTCCTGATCCATTCAGTACACTAGTTATTCCATGAACCGTGACTATCTCTCCAAAAAATAACAATAATAATTGGCTGCTTTGAGTTTTAAAGATCACTTTAGTTCGTCTCCATGTTTCAAAGTTGGTCAAAACTCAAACTCAGTTAATTAACAAATCTGCCTCTTATTCTCAGTCGTCCTTCACATCGCTATGAAGAAAAACTGTGAATGGAATGTGAAAGAGAATAATTGAAAATTTCAGAATTCACAATTTTGACAAAGATTAGACACGCCAAGCAATTGGTTTTTTGCGGACATTGTCAAACTACGGACCACTTGCAAGCACAAAAACTGTTTCATGAAAGCACAACTCGACAAGGTTCCAGCATTCATACCTTATTACGACAATAAAAAAGGAACTTGGAGGAAAGCTGCATTCTCAACATAATATGTGGATATCAATACCATAGTGTGATATACCGATCACGTGACTTCATTCATTCCTTTCAATGGTTTTTTTTTTTTTTTTTTTTTTTTTCATTCCTTTCAATCACAGGAGTTTCAAACCTGAGGACAACCCAACCACGAATTGCCGTCAGCACATCAACAACAAACTCATCTTCAACTGCTGCATTCAAGGCCTGATGGTGGAATGTTTCATGTTTCTATCCACCATGTGTGGTGAAACTGAAGATGATAGGCAGATCTATTAACTTATCAAGTTGGAAAAGTGGATGTCCTGGGTAGATTGTCATTGCCGACACAGCAGTAGTTTGGGCATAGATTTATAATTTTTTGGGGGTGCCGGCAATATTATAGCTCACCCACTCTTCCCGAAGGACACTGTAGGATCTTTAACGTCCACCAACGAATTCTGGCAGGCGGGACACCCCGTTTAACGTCCATCCGAAGGACGACACACACATTGATGAATCACCCTGCCTGTGCAACACCGGGTTGACAGTTTATAGCTCGGGCGGGATTCAAACCCAGGCTGGGACACACATTGATGAATCACCCCACCTGTGCAACACCAGGATGACACTTTATAGCTCGGTCGGTATTCAAACTCAGGCTGGACAACTATATCTACCAGATATCTCTATACCAGCTATGTACCAGCAATGCAATATACCAGCTATATCTACCAACTATCTCTATACCAGCTATGTACCAGCAATGCAATATACCAGCTATATCTACCAGCTATATCTACCAGCTATGTACCAGCAATGCAATATACAAGCTATATCTACCAGCTATCTCTATACCAGCTATGTACCAGCAATGCAATATACAAGCTATATCTACCAGCTATGTACCAGCAATGCAATATACAAGCTATATCTACCAGCTATGTACCAGCAATGCAATATACAAGCTATATCTACCAGCTATGTACCAGCAATGCAATATACCAGCTATATCTACCAGCTATATCTACCAGCTATGTACCAGCAATGCAATATACCAGCTATATCTACCAGCTATGTACCAGCAATGCAATATACCAGCTATATCTACCAGCTATGTACCAGCAATGCAATATACCAGCTATATCTACCAGCTATGTACCAGCAATGCAATATACCAGCTATATCTACCAGCTATGTACCAGCAATGCAATATACCAGCTATATCTACAGTTAACCTTTATACCAGCTATGTACCAGCAATGCAATATACCAGCTATATCCACAATTAACCTTTGTACCAGCTATGTACCAGCAATGCAATATACCAGCTATATCCACAATTAACCTTTATACCAGCTATGTACCAGCAATGCAATATACCAGCTATATCCACAATTAACCTTTATACCAGCTATGTACCAGCAATGCAATATACCAGCTATATCCACAATTAACCTTTGTACCAGCTATGTACCAGCAATGCAATATACCAGCTATATCTACAGTTAACCTTTATACCAGCTATGTACCAGCAATGCAATATACCAGCTATATCCACAATTAACCTTTGTACCAGCTATGTACCAGCAATGCAATATAACAGCTATATCTCCAGTTAACCTTTATACCAGCTATGTACCAGCAATGCAATATACCAGCTATATCTACAGTTAACCTTTATACCAGCTATGTACCAGCAATGCAATATACCAGCTATATCTACCAGCTATATACCAGCAATACAATCTACCAGCTATGTACCAGCAATGCAATATACCAGTTATATCTACCAGCTATGTACCAGCAATGCAATATACCAGCTATATCTACCAGCTATGTACCAGCAATGCAATATACCAGCTATATCTACCAGCTATATACCAGCAATGCAATATACCAGCTATATCTACCAGCTATATACCAGCAATGCAATATACCAGCTATATCTACAGTTAACCTTTATACCAGCTATGTACCAGCAATGCAATATACCAGCTATATCTACAGTTAACCAGATTATATATCTATTTACCACTTATATATAGTTAAATCCTACTTTTCTCCACGAAGTTACATGTAGATCCGTTTAATAAAGACATTGATATGCCTATTCAATATCTAGGTAGCAAATCCGTTTAATAAAGACATTGATATGCCTATTCAATATCTAGGTAGCAAATCCGTTTAATAAAGACATTGATATGTCTATTCAATATCTAGGTAGCAAATCCGTTTAATAAAGAAATTGATATGCCTATTCAATATCTAGGTAGCAAATCCGTTTAATAAAGACATTGATATGTCTATTCAATATCTAGGTAGCAAATCCGTTTAATAAAGACATTGATATGTCTATTCAATATCGAGGTAGCAAATCCGTTTAATAAAGACATTGATATGTCTATTCAATATCTAGGTAGCAAATCCGTTTAATAAAGACATTGATATGTCTATTCAATATCTAGGTAGCAAATCCGTTTAATAAAGACATTGATATGTCTATTCAATATCTAGGTAGCAAATCCGTTTAATAAAGACATTGATATGTCTATTCAATATCTAGGTAGCAAATCCGTTTAATAAAGACATTGATATGTCTATTCAATATCGAGGTAGCAAATCCGTTTAATAAAGACATTGATATGTCTATTCAATATCGAGGTAGCAAATCCGTTTAATAAAGACATTGATATGTCTATTCAATATCGAGGTAGCAAATCCGTTTAATAAAGACATTGATATGTCTATTCAATATCGAGGTAGCAAATCCGTTTAATAAAGACATTGATATGCCTATTCAATATCTAGGTAGCAAATCCGTTTAATAAAGACATTGATATGTCTATTCAATATCGAGGTAGCAAATCCGTTTAATAAAGACATTGATATGTCTATTCAATATCGAGGTAGCAAATCCGTTTAATAAAGACATTGATATGTCTATTCAATATCGAGGTAGCAAATCCGTTTAATAAAGACATTGATATGCCTATTCAATATATAGGTAGCAAATCCGTTTAATAAAGACATTGATATGTCTATTCAATATCGAGGTAGCAAATCCGTTTAATAAAGACATTGATATGTCTATTCAATATCTAGGTAGCAAATCCGTTTAATAAAGACATTGATATGTCTATTCAATATCTAGGTAGCAAATCCGTTTAATAAAGACATTGATATGTCTATTCAATATCTAGGAAGCAAATCCGTTTAATAAAGACATTGATATGCCTATTCAATATCTAGGTAGCAAATCCGTTTAATAAAGACATTGATATGTCTATTCAATATCTAGGTAGCAAATCCGTTTAATAAAGACATTGATATGCCTATTCAATATCTAGGTAGCAAATCCGTTTAATAAAGACATTGATATGTCTATTCAATATCTAGGTAGCAAATCCGTTTAATAAAGACATTGATATGTCTATTCAATATCGAGGTAGCAAATCCGTTTAATAAAGACATTGATATGTCTATTCAATATCTAGGTAGCAAATCCGTTTAATAAAGACATTGATATGCCTATTCAATATCTAGGTAGCAAATCCGTTTAATAAAGACATTGATATGTCTATTCAATATCGAGGTAGCAAATCCGTTTAATAAAGACATTGATATGTCTATTCAATATCTAGGTAGCAAATCCGTTTAATAAAGACATTGATATGTCTATTCAATATCTAGGTAGCAAATCCGTTTAATAAAGACATTGATATGTCTATTCAATATCTAGGTAGCAAATCCGTTTAATAAAGACATTGATATGCCTATTCAATATCTAGGTAGCAAATCCGTTTAATAAAGACATTGATATGTCTATTCAATATCTAGGTAGCAAATCCGTTTAATAAAGACATTGATATGTCTATTCAATATCGAGGTAGCAAATCCGTTTAATAAAGACATTGATATGTCTATTCAATATCTAGGTAGCAAATCCGTTTAATAAAGACATTGATATGTCTATTCAATATCTAGGTAGCAAATCCGTTTAATAAAGACATTGATATGCCTATTCAATATCTAGGTAGCAAATCCGTTTAATAAAGACATTGATATGTCTATTCAATATCTAGGTAGCAAATCCGTTTAATAAAGACATTGATATGTCTATTCAATATCTAGGTAGCAAATCCGTTTAATAAAGACATTGATATGCCTATTCAATATCTAGGTAGCAAATCCGTTTAATAAAGACATTGATATGCCTATTCAATATCTAGGTAGCAAATCCATTTAATAAAGACATTGATATGCCTATTCAATATCTAGGTAGCAAATCCATTTAATAAAGACATTGATATGTCTATTCAATATCTAGGTAGCAAATCCATTTAATAAAGACATTGATATGCCTATTCAATATCTAGGTAGCAAATCCGTTTAATAAAGACATTGATATGTCTATTCAATATCTAGGTAGCAAATCCGTTTAATAAAGACATTGATATGTCTATTCAATATCTAGGTAGCAAATCCGTTTAATAAAGACATTGATATGCCTATTCAATATCTAGGTAGCAAATCCGTTTAATAAAGACATTGATATGTCTATTCAATATCTAGGTAGCAAATCCGTTTAATAAAGACATTGATATGTCTATTCAATATCTAGGTAGCAAATCCGTTTAATAAAGACATTGATATGTCTATTCAATATCTAGGTAGCAAATCCGTTTAATAAAGACATTGATATGTCTATTCAATATCTAGGTAGCAAATCCGTTTAATAAAGACATTGATATGCCTATTCAATATCTAGGTAGCAAATCCGTTTAATAAAGACATTGATATGTCTATTCAATATCTAGGTAGCAAATCCGTTTAATAAAGACATTGATATGTCTATTCAATATCTAGGTAGCAAATCCGTTTAATAAAGACATTGATATGCCTATTCAATATCTAGGTAGCAAATCCGTTTAATAAAGACAATGATATGTCTATTCAATATCTAGGTAGAAAATCCGTTTAATAAAGACAATGATATGTCTATTCAATATCTAGGTAGCAAATCCGTTTAATAAAGACATTGATATGCCTATTCAATATCTAGGTAGCAAATTTAGGGAAGGTACATTGGCCACACAATGGCCTACTCCATTCAAGAGAACTTGACATCTTTCATGTCTGTAACCAAAAGCTATTTGTGTGTTTTATAGACTACACAAATGCATTCAATAGAGTTAAACATGAAAAACTAACAGAGATAATGAAAAAATATCAGATGCCATGAGGAAATTCGGTTGATGTAAAATCTCTACTGGAATCAAAGAGCGATAGTAACAACAAATGTTGTTGAGATGAGCAGATTTGAAGTGCATAAAGCAGTGTGATGAGGCTGTATTCATTTACCAGTCTCATTTAATCTGTATAGTGAGGAATTAATACAAGACACGTTGCTAAATTCTAAAGGCATAAAAGCAAATGGTGAAGGGTATGTGGATGGTATGTGGATGATGGTATGTGGATATTACTAATATCAGGTATGTGGATGACTGTAGTGATTGCCAACACTGATGAGGAGATGAAGACAAAATAAACATGTCTTGCATAGAGTCCGGGATGGAATGAAGTCCCAAAAATATATGTTATGGTATTTGAGAAACACTTGGTAGGTCTATGAAAGTTACCATCAGGTCCCACGGAGAGCTTCTGAAACAAGTTTAAAGTTACACATTTCTTGGAAGTGGTGTAACAGAGGATGTAAAGTGTGTAACAGAAATCAAAAAGAGAATCGGAATGGTAAAGAGTGCTTTCTGGGACATGAAATAATTATTCAGGAGGAATTTGGATATTCAAACAAACAAAAGATTGTTAAAGACCGATGGAATATGCTTGTAGTGACAGATGGCAGTGAAGCATGGACAATGGGGAAATAAGTGAGGAGAAGAATAAATGTGTTTGAGATGTGGTACTACATTACAGTACAGTACGGCACGGTACAGTTCAGGTGGATATTAAAAATTATCTGGCAGAGGAGAATTAGTTAAAAAGAGGTGCTAGAAAGCATACGAGGGAGAAACCAATGTTGCTGAGCAGCATAGCAAAGATAAAGTCAGCTTTATTTGGATATACAGTCATGGCCAAAAATAATGGCACCCTTGCACTTTTTTCAAGCAATGCACCATTTCTTCCAGAAAATTGTTGAAATTAAAAAATATTTTGGTATCCACATATGTATTTAGACTGCCAGGTGTTCCAATTTTTCATTTCATTTCGTGACCTGAAAATCGGGTGGGCATCAAATTGGCATGATAATATAGAAAAAATTAAGAAATAATGTTCATGACTTTTCACAAGTCAGATTCTGGTACGTTAGTCTGTTATATAATGTTGAAATGTATAATTTTATTTCCAAAATCTCCGTTTAGCCTCGAACGCATTTCGATGTATTGACCAATGAGGATCGCGTTTATTCGCGCTACGAACGATGTCTGGGCTTCCGGCTGCGAGTAAACAAAATGGCGGCCTCCAGTAGCAGCGACGGTGACGAGGGTGGGAGCGAGAAACGCTGTTATATGTGCATTTCTCCGGCCAAAAGATCAAGTTTAATACCTTTTAGTGATATAACATGGCCGCGATATTTGCAATTTGTTCTTACGTGGCAGAATTTAGAAGGTGATCAAGCTGAAATTGCGAGAAATTGTGAAGAACCACGCTGACGAATTCGGCGAACGTGGCAACAGTATGGTAACAATACCTGCTATAGCTATACCGCATGATGCAGCGTTTCATCAAGTGTGTTATTCACGATTTACCGATAAACAACGAGTGAGCAGGGTGCAAAGCAGCATGAAAAAGAGAGAAGAAAATGCAGCCAATACTGGTAGGTTGAATAACTTGAATAATAAATCATGACAATGCTTCAAAACTTAGTTTGATTTTTTTTTTTGGGAGGTATATGTAAAATGATTTTGTGTGTAGTCGAACGATTTTGAATTGAAGGAACTGTCCAATATTTATGCAAGGAGGTAGGGCCGAGGTGAAACAAATAAATTTTTAAAAGGAAGTCTGAGGAAGGGGGGGGGGGGGGGGGAGAGAGGGAATCTAGTCGGGCTAACCATGACTTGAGGTCTAGACATTTTAAACTCACATAATTTTAATTGTTTTCTTTTATGTGTATTTATTGCAGCTTCAACATGCAACGACATCAACGTCAACATTGACAAGATGCATAAAGGCCCACAACCAGTCAGGAAACGTGCTCTACGCTCCACCTTAGGCAAGCCCAAATGTTCAGCCAGATCCCAATATGTGTTGCCTAATATATGCATCCTTTGTCAGAAAGAGAGAACAATCAATACAGGCAAAAGGGGCCGAAGAAAAGAGCCTCTAACAAGGTGCTCAACAATTGAGGCACCAAGACTGCAGCAAGCTGCTAAAGACAACAACAATACAAACCTGCTGCTTCAAATTCAAGACCGCGATTGTGTTGCGATAGAGGTAAAATACCATGGTCGCTGCTACAAGGAGTATACCCGGTATTTAGGCAAGCTAGCAACAACACCTAATGCAGAGCAACAAGGAGACTCCAACTACTCAGAAGCATACACATTATTTTGTGCAACAGTCAAGGATCTTATAATAGACAACAAGGAAATCTACAGACTGAAACGACTTAATGACATGTTCATGAAACAAATCAAAGCAACACACGGAATAGAATCAAACTACAAAAGTGGCTTTCTCAAGACAAGACTGATGAAAACATTTCCACAACTATGCTTTCTAACCCCGTATATGCGCTGCCAAGGACACCTTGTGTATGTTAATGACATCTCCACTGAAGTGCTGGTTGAAGAAAAGAAAGTGTTGCAAGAAACCATGCATGGTTCAGGTGATGACACAACAGAGACAGAACAAACATCCGACTCTGAACCAACCCCACCAAAGCAACCTGGGTATACTGAGAATAACCTTAGAGAACACTACTTCACTGCGCTACAATTGAGAAATGCAATAGATGAGATCAAGCCAAATATGCCATGGCCCCCAACCTCTGAGCACCTGACAACAAATGCCGCAGAAGCAATTGTACCTGCCTGTCTCTATAACTTTATTGCATGGATGGTGGGAGTGTCAGACGAACCTGATTCTGATGAGTTTGTAAAGATAGAATCTACAATACATAGAAGAATTCTCACAATTGCACAGGACATCATATACCTCCAATCAAAGGGAAGGAAACAGATGCCCAAACATTTGTCACTTGCAATGACAGTACGTCATCTCTCAGGTTCAGCCCAATTAATCAGCCTACTGAACGGGTTTGGTTACTGCGTCTCAAACTCTGTCGTCTTAAATCATGACACTGCACTGGCTAACCGAGAACTACATCGTGGAGAGGATGCTCTTCCATCAATCATTCAGGCGGGCAAGCATGTCACACTCGTATGGGACAATAATGACTTCGGGGAGGAGACATTGTCTGGGCGTGGAACAACGCACAATACCAATGGGATTATAATACAGCGACCAAGTCAATCCCATGAAGTAGTACAACCAGCACCAGTCACTACAGTTAAGAGGACGCGGGAGAGATCGATGCAGCCACCTGCAGTGAACCTTGCCACATATTATGGAGGGAAAAACGAAGGACCCGCTCCATTCGCAACCAGCGTTCCATTGGATCGAGCAACGTACTTCCCATTACTCCAGCACCCTAAGACGATAGACCTAGCATACCACATCACCAAGTACAACATTGACGGGACTCTGCCATCTTGGACAGGATTCAACCAACTACTGTCTTGTGTTGAAGTTCCACCAAAGAGCGTGATAGGGTATCTCCCTGTCATTGATGCCACTCCGACTGAAATGAATACGGTACTAACAATACTGCAGAGAAGTGTTCAGATCGCCGACAAGTTACAGTTGGAAGCAGTCGTCATTGTCGTTGACCAAGCCATCTATTGCAAGGCACAGCTCATTAGATGGAAGAATGCACAGTTCATGAAGAGACTGGTAATTCGACTTGGGGCATTCCACACTGCAATGTCCTTTCTTGGCTGTATTGGAAAGAGATTTCGAGAAGGTGGTCTCCAAGACATCCTGGTTGAGTCAGAGATTGTTGCAGTGGGGTCTGTGAATGGAGTGTTCAGCGGCAAGCATTACAACAGGGCAGTTCGAGCCCATAAGCTGATGTCAGACGCGATGCAGCAGATGCTCCTGGATGCATATTTTGAATCTATTCCAGAACATGAAGCGGGTAGAGTGAAGGAACTTTTGTCAAACTTAGCTGAAGCTTTCCCACATCCAAACTACCATGTCATTCTCAACAGTGACAAGTTCAAAGACTTCAAAACCTCCTTTGACAAATTCTTAGAAGCAAGTGACACCAAGCCAACATTTCGCTTCTGGAGTTCATACATTGAGACGGTGGAGCTTCTCTAGCCCATCTCGAGTTTATCATGACGTCAATGCGCACTGGTTCGCTTGTACGCCGCGTAATTGTCTTTGATGGGTTAAAATATCACCCCTTACACACTTATTGGACCTATTAACAGTTTCAAAATAGCATTGGTAAACCACCATGGATCGTAGTAGCAACACCAATCACAAATATTGTACAAAAATTTAAAATTATGCAGGTTTTAAGGTCCAAAAACATGACTTTCTGATAAATACATCAACAGCATGTTATTTTACCAAGTCGTTAAAACAACATTTTTACTACTTTTGGGGGTCTGAATTAATAAATATTGCTGCCAAGACCAATGTGAACATGACATCATATAGTTTGTGTTGTTTTTTTACTGTGTAAATGGGTATTTCAAATGTAACATACAATTGGTGTATACTGGTGTTTTGGGGCAGCGGTTCTCGGTAACGTACCACGATATCGCTTGTGAAAAAAAACAAGATGTTTTGGAGGTCATAAGGCTTCATCCCACACCCTTCTTGCCAAATCCCTAGGTTCAGGTCATGAAATCAAAAAAAAAAATAGATATCCACCCTATGGCCCTGTGTCTAATTTCTTTGGTTTGCAGTGGAGCAAAACAAAAAAAGCTCAAAAAATTAATAATTCTTAGCTTATTCCACACAGAAATCCGAAAATGGCCCGGACAATATAATTGGCACCTTTTAGAAGTTGTTAGCATTAATTAGATTTCAAGCAGGTGATTCTCCTTTACTTTGGAATTGAACTCACCTGTGGTGAGTCACAGGTGCCTGCAATATAAAAATCGCTCATTCAACCAGTTTGAATAGAGAAAAGGAGTCATTCTGCTGTTTTGTATCACTGTGTGGACAGCAAGGAGCATGGAGAAAAGAAAGAAAACCAGAGAATTGTCTGAGGAGGTCAGACACAAGATTGTAGCCAAGCATGGACAATCTCAAGGCTACAAGTCCATCTCCAGAGACATTGATGTTCCTGTGTCCACCATACGCAATGTTATCAGGAAGTTTAAGGTCCATGGCACTATAGCCAACCTCCCTGTACGTGGCCGCAAGAGCAAACTTGATTGAAGATTGCAGCAAAACATTGTTCGAATGGTGGAGAAAGCACCCCAATCAACTGCCAAACAGATTCAAGCTGACCTTCAGACACAAGGTATGACAGTTTCAAATCGCACCATCCGTCGCCAACTCAGGGAAAGGGAAAGGGAAAGGGAAAGGGAAAGAGAGAGAGAGAGAGAGAGAGAGAGAGAGAGAGAGAGAGAGCGATAAGAAAGCCCGACTGGAGTTTGCCAAAACACACCTGAACAAGCCAAAATTCTTCTGGGAGAATGTCCTGTGGACAGATTAGACTAAGTTAGAGCTTTTTGGTAAAGCACATCATCTCTATGTTTAGAGAAAACAAAATGAAGCCTTCAAAGAAAAGAACACCTTCCCTACAGTCAAACATGGAGGATGATGCTTGGGTTCAGTGATGTTTTGTGGTTGCTGTGCTGCCTCTGGCACTGACTGCCTTGAATGTGTGCATGGCATCATGAAATCAGGAGATTACAAAGACATTTTGGAGCGCAATGTTCAACCCAGTGTCAGAAAGCTGGGTCTCCGTCGAAGCTCATGGGTCTTGCAGCAGGACAATGACCCCAAACCCACTTCAAAAAGCACCCAGGATTGGTTCAAGACAAAACGCTGGGCTGTTCTGAAGTGGCCATCTATGAGTCCAGATTGAACACCTGTGGGGAGATCTGAAAACAGCAGTTGGGAGAAGGTACCCTTCAAATCTGGGAGAACTGGAGCAGTTTGCACAAGAAGAGTGGACCAAACTGCCAGTAGAGAGGTGTAGGAGGCTCATTCATGGCTGCAGGAAGCACTTGACTGCAGCTATTTTGTCCAAAGGCCGTGAAACCAAATATTAAGTCTTGGGTGTCAATAATTTTGTCAATGCCATTTCTCTTTATTTTCTGATTTAAAAAGATATATTCAGTTGTGAATCAAAAACAAAGGTTCTGTAATATTAACAGTGAAATAAAGAATTGTGGAGACCAAATACTTCCGTCAATTTCAACTTATTTTTGGAGAAAATTGTGAGTTATTTGAAAAAAGTGCAAGGGTGCCAATATTTTTGGCCACGACTGTATAACAGGAGAATCTTGTGGCAAAATGTTAGTTAACACCATGGAATGTAACATTGAAGGAAAACGAGAACGGGGAAGACGAAGAAGAATATGGATGGATGATATAAAGGAATGGTTTGACATCAAGAAATATGTAATGGGCAATTGACGAGGAAAGTGGAAAACAGAGAAGAATGGAGATCCATGATAAGCAACCTTCTGATCGAAGCCATTACTTGAAAAGAAAAAAAGAAAGAATTAACATAAATACAGATTGCAGACAAGACAGCCTGCTTTACATCCTGTTTTGAAGTACAGCAGGAAGCCCCCTTCCGATGCCACCATGGGTGACGAAATCAGATTTGACTACAGAGGGGTGGACAGCGAGGAGAGTGGCTCGCTACCAACCAAGCAGTCCTGCCGGCCGGTAGCCAAGAACACCCAACCCACTATGGAGGTCTCCCATCCAAGCACAAAACGGTCGGTCTGTTTAGCATCCCAGATATTCAAGACTGGCAGATGAATAATAAGAAGAAATTGGCCTATTTTTAGCGTGGGTATTAGGTGTTCCAATTTGAGAACTTACGTCGAGGCTATAAATTAAAGTATTAATCCCATATGCAATGTTAATTTCTCAATTGTCTGCAAAAATTCCTTTTGAACATGTCAAAATACAAAAACGTCACTCGGTGGAGCACATACCTGCACAAGGCTGAACACTTTACGTTTGTATCCCACTGATGGGCCAGATCTGGATTCGGACCTGAACCAAAACCTAATGGGTTTGTTCTCGTCACCTAACCACCCTGTCCACCAAGTTTCGTCCGAATCCGTCCATAACTTTTTGAGATATCGCGTTATGTATCGTTCTTGGCCACGTCTCTCAATAGTGAACGATTACAAATAATTTTTGTATCCAGATCCGGATGTTCGACAAAATCTAATCAATAAGTCCTTGTCAGACAAACAACCTGTCCACAAAATTTTGTCCGAATCCGTCGACAACTTTTTGAGAAATCCTGCTCACTGAAAGAGAGACAGACAGACAAACAGACAGGGGGTGAAAACAACCTCCATCCACCTTTGGAGGCGATGGTAACGATGATGTACATGTATCTTAATCAATGTCCATATTGTACAACTAAAACTACACTGACGTCTTGTAACACGATAGCCCAGGGTGTGATGCATGTACAAATTTCAGGAGAGAAGAAAAGGAAGAATTATGAAATAAAAACAATTGTTCTGCTTTAACATCTCGATGGGTGGTTCAGATTAATATTTTTGGCTTGTGCGGAACCTCTAAGTCAACCTGAGAGGTCTTGGCGTGATGGGTCGAAACCTCAACAGTGGTGAAGGAAGCTCAGCTGATGGTCTGGCCACGTAGCACTTGTGCACCGAGGTTATTACCTCTGCCACCAAAGGTGGATGGAGGTTATGTTTACACCCCTGTCTGTCTGTCTGTCTGTCTGTTTGTCCGTTTGTTTGTGAACAAAATATCTCAAAAAGTTGTGGACGGATTCGGAAGAAATTTGGCAGAGATGTAGTGTATGTGACAAGGACGAAATGATTACATTTTGGTGAAGATCCGGGTTCGGATTCGGCTACTAGGATTTTTAAAGTGATTCTTCACCAATGGGCCAAAAACGCCAAAACGATACACAGCAGGAAATCTCAAAAAGGTGTTGACGGATTTGGACGAAACTTGGTGGACCGTTTGGGTGAGTGGACAAGCACTAATCGATTCGATTTTGGTGAAGATCTGAATATGGATTCGGATATGATAATTATTTAATTTTTCTCAGTGATTCTTCACCATTGGGAGATGGGGCCAAAAACGATATATAGCAGGATATCTCAAAAGGTTGTGGACGGATTCGGAAGAAATTTGGCAGAGATGTAGTGTATGTGACAAGGACGAAATAACTATATTTTGGTGAAGATCTGGGTTCGAATTCGGATACTAGGATTTTTAAAGTGATTCTTCACCAGTGGGCCAAAAACGCCAAAAACGATACATAGCAGGATATCTCAAAAAGTTATGGATGGATTTGGACGAAATTTGGTGGACGTGATGATGATGATCATGGTGAGTGGTGAGTGACATGGTGAG